>NW_012101410.1:2492654-2569360 GCF_000951045.1 Mandrillus leucophaeus | reverse complement strand
GGCCTCCCAACGTGCTGGGATTACAGGTGTGAGCCACCGTGCCCGGCCAGGATCTCATTTGTTTTAATGGCTGAATAGTACTCCATTGTGTATATGTACCACATTTTGTTTATCCATTCATCTGTTCATGACGTTTAGGTTGCCTCCAAATCTTGGCTATGGTGAATAGTGCTTTAATAAACATGGGATTGTGGATACTTCTTTGATATACTGATTTCTTTTCTTTGGGGTATATACCTAGCAGTGGGATTGCTGGATTTTATGGTAGCTCTATTTGTCATTTTCTGAGGAACCTCCATGCTGTTATCCATAATGGTTGTGCTAATTTACATTCCCATGAACAGTGTTCATGGGACAGTGGATTATATGGTAGCTGTATTTGTCATTTTCTGAGGAAACTTCATACTGTTATCCATAATGGTTGTACTAATTTACATTCCCATGGGACAGTGTCCTCGACAGCACTTGTTATTGCCTGTCTTTAGGATATAAGCCATTTTAACTGGAGTGAGATGATATCTCATTATAGTTTTGATTTGCATTTCTCTGATGATCGGTGATGTTGAGCATCTTTTCATACACCTGTTTACCATTTCTATGTCTTCTTTTGAGAAGTATCTATTCAGATCTTTTGCTAATTTTCAAATTGGATTATTGGATTTTTTTTTCCTATAGATTTGAGTTCCTTATATATTCTGGTTATTAATCCTTTGTCAAATGGATAGCTTGCAAATATTTTCTCCCATTCTGTATAGAAGCTTTTTAACTTGATGTGATCCTGTGCATCCATTTTTGCTTTGGTTGCCTGTGCTTGTGTAGTGTTACCTAAGAAATCTTTGCTCAGACCAGTGTCCCCAGAAAGGCTCCCCAATGTTTGTTTTTGGTTATTTCATAGTGTCAGGTTTTAGATTTATGTCTTTAATCTATTTTGATTTAATCTATTAAATCTAATGGATTTTTTATATGGTGAGAGATAGGGTCTTGTTTCATTTTTCTGCATATGGGTATCCATCCTAGCACCATTTATTGAGGAGACTGCCCTTTCCCTAATGCATGTTCTTGGCAACTTTGTCAAAAATGAGTTCATTGTAGATGTATGGATTTATTTCTGGGTTCTTTATTCCATTCTACCAGTCTATGTGTCTGTTTTTATGCCAGTGCCATGCTGTTTTGCTTACTATAGTCTGTAGTATGATTTGAAGTCAGGTAATGTGATTCCTTCAGTTTTACTATTTTTGCTCAGGATGTCTTTGGCAGTTCTGGGTCTTGCGTCATTCCTTATACATTTTAGGATTGTTTTCTGTTTCTATGAAGAATGTCATTGGTATTTTGATTGGCATTCCATTGAACCTGTAATTTCTTTGAGTAGTACGGACATTTGAGCAATATTAATTTTTCCAATAAATGAATATGGAATATATTTCCATTCTTTGTGTCCTCTTCAATTTCTTGGGTCAGTATTTTAAAGTTTTCATTGCAAAGCTCTTTTACTTCTTTTAAGTTAGTTTCTAGATATTTTATTTGTAGCTATTTTAAATGAGCTTTTATCTTGATTTCTTTATCAGCTTGTTGGTTGTTGGCATACAGAAATGCTATCAATTTTTTTTTTTTCTGAAACAGAGTCTTACTCTGTCGCGCAGGCTGGAGTGCAGTGGCATGATCTTGGTTCACTGCAACCTCTGCCTCCCAGGTTCAAGAGATTCTCCTGTCTCATCCTCTCGAGTAGCTGGGATTACAGGTATGAGCCGCCACGTCTGGCTAATTTTTGTATTTTTTAGTAGAGATGAGGCTTTGCCCTGTTGGCCAGGCTGGTCTCGACCCCCTGATCTCAGGTGATCCGCCTGCCTCGGCCTCCTAAAGTATTAGGATTACAGGCATGGGTCACTGCACCTGGCCAAATGTAACTAATTTTTGTACGTTGATTTTATATCCTGCAACTTTACTGAATTTATCAGTTCTAACAGTTTTTTGGTAGAGTTTTAAAGTTTCTTCAAATATAAGATCATATCATTTGCAAACAAGGATAATTTGACTACTTCCTTTACAATCTGGATACCCTTTATTTCTTTCTGTTGCCTGATTGGTCTACCTAGGACCTCTGGTACTATGTTGAATGACAGTGGTGAGAGACAGGTTTAAGATGGTGGATAGGAGGCAGGACTAGGTTGCAAATCCTGCTTGGATAGAAAGAGCAGCCAGCATGTAGAAACTCGCATTGTGATCTTTTGCTCCAAGAACTGCTAAGGTAACGTACAAGGAAAGCTGAGAGAATCCACAGACCCTTTGAAGAAACTGCATTGCCACTGCAGGTTCCCTGAGATGCTGAAAAACTGTGAGTCTGCTTGCTTTCTTAGTGGGGAGGCTGGTGTTCTGGGGCAAGTTCTTTTCCCTGGTCACTGGCTGCCTGGAAATAGACTTGGTGCTCCCTTGTTTCGGGGCATGGTGCAAATGAGTGACTTTGTCAAAAATGAATTCACTGTAGATGTATAGATTGATTTCCATGCAGCCTATAAGACTGCAGGCTCCATGGGAATGGGGTGAGGCCTGTGACTACCAGCTTTCCCCCACTTCCCTGGGTACCTGTATGACTCAACAGAGGCAGCCACAATCCCCCAGGGAACATAACTCCATTGGCCTGGGAACAACACTCCCACCCCCAACAGCAGCCACAGCAAGCCCCACCCGAGCAGAGTCTGAGCTCAGACATGCCTATCTCTGCCCCAGTCTGGTGGTCTTTCTCTACCAGTTTTGGTTGCCAAAGATGAAGGACATAATTTCTTGGGAATTCTATGGCCCTGCCCACCACCTGAGAAACCTGAATACTTAACCAGGTGACCCTAGGGCAAGTTTGCATCCTCTCTACAGTACTGGAGGTGATGTGCTCTTGAAAGCACCACTTCCTGGCTAGAGGCCAACCAACACAAAACCAGGGCACTAAACAAAAATACAACAAAGGACCCTCATGGAGTCCACTTCACTGCCCTGCTACCTCCACCAGAGCACATGGTGGTATCCACAGCTGCAAGACCTGAAGATGGATCCCATCATAGGACTGTTTGCAGACACTCCCCAGTACTAGCCCAGAGCCTGGTAGCTCCACTGGGTGGCTAGACCCAGAAGAGCCAAAACAATCACTGCAGTTCAGCTCTCATGAAGCCCCATCCTAGGGGAAGGGGGAGAGCACTACATCAGGGAGCATCCTGTTGGACAAAATAATCTGAATAGCAGCCCCTGAGTCCCGTATCTTCCCTCTGACATAGTCTACCCAAATGAGAAGAAACAAGAAAAAGAATCCTGGTACTATGACAAAAAAAAGTTTCTTTAATGCCCCCAAAAGATCACACCAGCTCAACAAAAATGGGTCCAAACCAAAACAAAATCTGTGAATTGTCGGAAAAAGGATTCAGAAGATCAATTATTAAGCTAATCAAGGAGGCACCAGAGAAAGGTGAAGTACAACTTATAGAAATCAAAAACATGGTACAAGATATGAAAGGAAAAATCTTTGGTGAAATAGATGGCATAAATAAAAAATAATCACAACTTCTGGAAATCAAGGGCACACTTGGAGAAATGAAAAATGCTCTGGAAATTCTCAGCAATGGCATTGAACTAGCAGAAGAAAACTTCAGAGCTCGAAGACAAGGCTTTTGAATTAACCTAATCCATCAAAGACAAAGATAAAATAATTTAAAAAATGAACAAAGCCTCCAAGAAGTTTGTGACTATGTTAAGTGTCCAAATCTAATAATATTTGGTGTTCCTGAGAAAGAAGAGAAATCCAAAAGTTTGGGAAACATATTGTGGAAGTAATTGAGGAAAACTTCCCTGGCCTTGCTAGAGATCTAGACATGCAAATATAAGAAACTCAAAGAACACCTGGGAGATTCATCACAAAAAGATCATTGCCTAGTCACATAGTCATCAGGTTATCTAAAGTGAAGATGAATGAAAGAATTTTAAGAGCTGTGAGGTAAAAGCATCAGGAAACCTGAAAAGGAAAACCTGTCAAAGTAACAGCAGATTTCTCAGCAGAAACCCTACAAGCTAAAAGGAATTAGGGTTCTATTTTTAGCCTCCTTAAACAAAACATTTATCAGCCACGAATTTTATATCTAGCAAAACTAAACTTCATAAATGAAGGAAAGATGCAATGTTTTCCAGGCAAACAAATGCTGAGAGATTTGTCATTACCAAGCCAGCACTACAAGAACTGCTAAAAGGAGTTGTAAATCTTGAAACAAATCCTCAAAATACACCAAAATAGAACCTCCTTAAAGCATAAATCTCACAGGACCTATATAACAATAACACGATGAAAAAACAGCAACAAGCTATTCAGACAACAAATAACATGATGAATAGAATAGTACTTCACATCTCAATACTAATGTTGAATGTAAGTGGCCTAAATGCTCCCCTTAAAAAATACAGAATGGCAGAATGGATAAGAATTTGCCAACAAAGTTTCTTCTGTCTTCAGGAGACTTACCTAACACATAAGGACTCACATAAACTTAAGGTAAGTGGGTCGAAAAGATATTCCAAAAGCAAACAGAAATAGCTATTCTTATATCAGACAAAAAAACTTTAAAGCAGCAGCAGTTTAAAAAGACAAAGGGGAACATTATATAATGATGAAAGGACTAGTCTAACAGGAAAATATTACAATCCTAAATATATATGCACCTAAAACTGGAGTTCCCAAATATCTAAAACAATTATTACTAGGCCTAAGAAATGAGATAGACAGCAACACAATAATAGTGGGAGACTTCAGTACTCCGCTGATAGCACTAGGTTGGTCATCAAGACATAAAGTCAATAAAGATACAATTGATTTAAACTATACCCTAGGACAAATGTACTTAACAGATAATTACATAACATTCTACCCAACAACTGCAGAACATACCTTCTATTCCTCAGCACATGGAACATTCTCCAAGACAGACCATATGATAGGCCATGAAACAAGTCTCAGCAAATTTAAGCAAATCAAAATTATATCAAGTGCTCTCTCTGATCACAGTGAAATAATATTGGAAATCAACTTTAAAAGGTACCCTCAAAACCATGCAAATATATGGAAATTAAATAACCTGCTTCTGAATGATCATTGGGTCAACAATAAGCGCAAGATGGAAGTTAAAGATTATTTGAACTGAACGAGAATAGTTATACAACCTATCAAAACCTCTCGAATACAGAAAAAGCAGTGTTAAGAGGAAAGTTCATAGCATTAAATGCCTACATCAAAAAGTCTGAAACAGCACAAACAGACAATCTATGGTCACACCTCACGGAACTGGAGAAGTAAGAACAATCCAAACCCAAACCCAGCAGAAGAAAAGAAATAACAAAGACCAGAGCAGAACTAAATGACATTGAAACAAACAAACAATAAAACACAAAAGATAAATGAAACAAAAGCTGGTTGTTTGAAAAGATAAATAAAATTGGTAGACCATTAATGAGATTAACCAAGAACGGAAGAGAGGAGTTAAATAAATTAGAAATGAAAAGGGAGATATTACTACTGATACCAGAGCAATACAAAAGATTATTGAAGGTTACTATGAAACCTTTACACACATAAACTAGAAAACTTAGAGGAAATGGATAAATTGCTGGAAATATACAACCCTCCTAGATTAAAACACGAAGATATAGAAACTCTGAACAGACAAATAAGGAGCAGCAAGGCTGAAATGGTAATTAAAAAATTGCCAATAAAAAAAAAGTTCAGGACCAGGCAAAATCAGTGCTGAATTCTATCAGACATTCAAAGAAGTGTCAATCCTATAGACACTATTCCACAGGATATAGAAAGAGGGAATCCTCCCTAAAACATTTTATGAAGCCAATATCACCCTAATACCAAAACCAGGGAAGGACATAATGAAAGAATAAAACTACAGACCACTATCCCTGATGAAAATAGATGCAAAAATCGTCAACAAAATACTAGCTAACTGAATCCAACAGCATATCAAAAAGATAACCCACCACGATCAAGCGGGTTTCACACCAGGGATGCACGGATGGTTTAACATATGCAAGTCAACAAATGTGGCACACTACATAAACAGAGTTAAAAACAAAAATCCCATGATCATCTCAATGGATGCAGAAAAACATTTAACAAAATCCAGCATCCCTTTATGATTAAAACCCTCGGTGAAACTGGCATAGAAGGGAAATACTTTAAGGTAATAAAATCCATCTATGACAAACCCATGGTCAACATCATACTGAATGGAGAAAAGTTGAAAACATTTCCCCTGAGAACTGCAACAAGACAAGGATGCCCACTTACACCACTTCTGTTAAACACGGTACTTGAAGTCCTAGTTGGAGCAATCAGACAAGAGAAAGAAAGAGCGAGCATCCAAACTGGTAAAGAGGAAGTCAAACTGTCACAGTTTGCTGATGATATAATTGTATATCTAGAAAACCCTAAAGACTCATCCAAGAAGCTCCTAGAACTGGTAAAGGAATTTAACAAAGTTTCAGGAAACAAAATTAATGTACACAAATCAGTAGCTCTGCTATACACCAACAGCGACCAAGCTGAGAACCAAATCAAGAGCTCAGCCCTTTTTACAATAGCTGCAAAAAGTGTAAAACCTTAGGAATATACCTAACCAAGGAAGTGAAAGACCTCTACAAGGAAAACTACAAAACACTGCTGAAAGAAATCATAGACAACGCAAACAAAAGGAAACACATCCCATGACCATGGATGGGTAGAATCAATATTGTGAAAATGACCATGCTGCCAAAGGCAATCTACAAATTCAATTCAATGCCCATCAAAATATCACCATCACACTTTGGGAGGCCAACGGGGTGGATCAAGATCATCCTGGCTAACACAGTGAAACCCTGTCTCCACTAAAAACACAAAAAAATTAGCCGGACGTTGTGGCAGGCACCTGTAGTCCCAGCTACTCAGGAGGCTGAGGCAGGAGAATGGTATGAACCCGGGAGGCGGAGCTCGTAGTGAGCCAAGATCGCACCACTGCACACCAACCTGGCAACAGAATGAGACTCCATCTCAAACAAAAAAAACAAAACAAAACATTCTTCATTGAACTAGAAAAAACAATACTTAAATTCATATGGAACCAAAAAAGAGCCCCTATAGCCAAGCAAGACTAAGCAAAAAGAACAAATCTGGAGGCATCACATTAGCTAACTTCAAACTATACCATAAGGCCATAGTCATCAAAACAGTATGGTACTGGTGTAAAAATAGGCACATAGACCAATGGAACAGAATAGGAACCCAGAAATAAAGCCAAATACAGCCAACTGATGTTTGACAAAGGAAACAAAAACATAAAGTGGGAAAAGGACACCAAGTCACATGTAGAAGAATGAAACTATGTCTTCGTCTCTCATGTTATTAAAAAATCCAAAAATCAACTCAAGAAGGATGAAGGACTTAAATCTAAGACCTGAAACCATAAAATTCTAGAAGATAAGATTGGGAAAACCCTTTTACACATTGGCTTAGGCGAAGACTTCATAACCAAGAACTCAAAAGCAAATGCAACAAAAACAAAAACAAACAAATGGGACTTAATTAAACTAAAAAGCTTCTGCACAGCAATATAAATAATCAGCAGAGTTAACAGAAAACCCACAGAGTAGGAGAAAATTTTGACAATCTATACATCCAACAAAGGACTAACATCCAGAATCTACAAAGAATTCAAACAAATCAGCCAGAAAAAAACAAACAATCCCATCAAAAAGTGGGCTAAAGACGTGAATAGATAGTTCTCAAAATAAGATGTACAAATGGGCAACAAGCATATGGAAAAATGCTCAACATCACTAATTATCAGGAAAATGCAAATTAAACCCACAATGTGATACCACTTTACCCCTGTAAGAATGGCCATAATCAAAAATTAAAAAATAATAGATGGTGGTGTGAATGTGGTAAAAAGGGAACACTGTTGGTGGGAATGTAAACTGGTACAACCACTGTGGAAAACAGTGTGGAGCTTCCTTAAAGATCTAAAAGTAGATCTACCATTTGATCCACTAATTCCACTACTAGGTATCTACTCAGAGGAAAAGAAGTCATTATACGAAAAAGATACTCACACATGCATGTTTCTAGCAACAGAATTGGCAATTGCAGAAATATGAAACCAGCCCAAATGCCCATCAATCAATGATTGGATAGGGAAAATGTGGTATATATATACCATGGAATACTACTCAACCATAAAAAGCAATTAAATAATGACATTTTAAGCAACCCAGATGGAATTGGAGACTATTATTTTAGGTAAAGAAGTATCTCAGAAATGGAAAACCAAACATGGTATGTTCTCACTCATAAGTGGGAGCTAAGCCATGAGGATGCAAAAGTGTAAGAATGATACAGTGGACTTTGGGGACTTGTGGGGAAAGGGTGTGAGTTGGTGGCGAGGGATAAAAGACTACACTTTGGGTACAGTGTACACTGCTTGGGTGATAGGTGCACCAAAATCTCAGAAATCATCACTGAAGAACTTATTTATGTAATCAAACACCACTTGTTCCTTAAAAACCAATTGAAATAAAAAATAAAATTTAAAAAGATAGATAATAACCAATGTTGATGAGAATGTGCAAAAATAAGAACCCTTAATATGTTGCTGGCAGAAATGTGAAACAATTTGGTGGTTCCTCAAACAGGTAAAGATAGAGTTACCTTATGACCCAGTAATTCCGCTCCTAGGTATATACTGATGAGAACTGAAAACACATATTTACACAAAACCTTGTACACAAAAAGTTTATTATAACATCATTCCTAATAGCCAAAAGGTGGAAACAATTGAAATGTTCATCCCCTGATGAGTGGACAAACAAAATCTGGCATATCCATACAATAGAATGTTATTCAGCTATAAAAAGGAATGAAGTAGTGATACATCCTGCAACACAGAGGTGAACTTTCAAAACACTGTGCTAAAAGACGCCTGCCACAAAATACTACATATATGATTCCATTTATATAAAATATCCAGAATAGGCAAATCTGTATTGATGGAATGCAGACAGCCTAGGGCTTGCCTAGGGCTGAAGGCATGTGGAGAATGGGAGGTGACTGGTAAAGGGTATGGGGTTTCTTTTTGGAGTGGTGAAAGTTTCAACAATTGATTGTGGTAATGGATGTGCTGCTCTAAGAATATGCTAACAAGCATCGAATTGTACACTTTAAATGGGTGAATTTATGGTGTGTGAATTATATCTTATTAAAGCTATTTTAAAAACACATAGGTGAAAGTGGGTATCCTTGTCATCCTCCATATCCTAGAGGAAAAGTTTTCAGTTTTTCTCTATTCAATATGATGCTAGCTGTGTCTGTCCTAGATGGCTTTAATTGTGTTGAGGTAAGCTCCTCGAATATCCAGTTCTTTGAGGGTTTTTTTTTAATCATGAAGGGAAGTTGAATTGTATCAAAGGCATTTTCAGCATCAGTTGAAATGATCATATTGCTTTTGTCCTTCATTCTGTTGATATGATGTATCACATTGATTATTTGCATATGTTGAGCCATTCTTGTACCCCGGGATAAATCTCACTTGATCATGATGAAAAATCTTTTTAATACATTATTTAATTTGGATTGCTAGTATTCTTTGAGGCTTTTTGCATCAATGATCATTAGAGATATTGGCCTGTAGTTTTCTTTTTTTTTGATGTGTCTATCTGGTTTTTGGTATCAAGGTGATGCTGGCCTCATAGAATGAGTTTGGAAGTATTCCTTCCTCTTCCACTTTTCGGAATAGTTTGAGTAGGACTGGTATGAATTCTTCAAGTGTTTGGTAGAATTCAGCAGTGAAGCCATTGGGTCCCAGGCTTTTCTTTGCTGAGAACTTTTTATTACAGTTTCAATCACGTTACTTGTTATTGGTGTATTTAAGTTTTGGATTTCTTCATGGTTCAATGTTGGTAGATTTTAAGTGTCAAAAATTTTATCCATATCTTGTAGGTTTTCCAATTTAATGGCATATGGTAGTCTCTAGTAATCATTTAAATATCTGTGGTATCAGTTGCAATATCGCCTTCATTTATGATTTTATTTAATGGGTTTTCTCTCTTTTTTATTAGTCTGGCTAAAGGTTTGTTGAATTTGTGTGTCTTTTTAAAAGGCCAACTTTTCATTTCATTGATCTTTTGTATTGTTTTCTTTATTTTAATTTCAATTATTTCTGCTCTGATCTTTATAATTTCTGTTCTTCTACTAATTTTGTGTTTGGTTTGCACTTGCTTTTCTAGTTCATTATGTTGCACTGTTAGGTTGTTTATTTGAAATTTTTCTTTTTATTATATAGGCACCTATTGCTATAAATTTCCCTCTTAGTACTGTTTTTGCATAAGTTTTGGTATGTTGTGTTTTCATTTTAATTTGTTCCAAGAAAATTTTAAATTTCCTTTTTATTTTCTCATTGATCCACTAGTCACTCCAGAGCATATTGTTTAATTTTTATGTGTTTATATAATTTCCACAGTTCCTCTTGTTATTGATTTCTAGTTTTATTTTTATTGTGGTCAGAGAAAATACTTCATATGATTTCAATTTTTTTAAATTTTTCAAGACTTGTTTTGTGACCTAATGTATGGCATATCCTTGAGAATAAGCCATGTTCTGAGGAGAAGAATGGGTGTATTCACAGTCGTAGAATGAAATGCTCTGTAAATATCTATTAGGTCCATTTGCTCTACAGTGCAGAGTAAGTCCAATGTTTCTTTGTTCATTTTCTGTCTTCGTGGGCTGTCTAATGTGGAAAGTAGGGTGTTGAAGTCTCCAGCTATTATTGCATTGGGGTCCATCTGTTTTTTTTGTTTTTTTTGTTTTTGTTTTTTTTTTTTTTAGCTCTAATAATATTTTCTTTATGTATCTGGGTATTCCAGTGTAGGGCAACATTTATATATATATTTACAGTTGTTGGATCTTCTTGCTGAATTGACTCCTTTATTATTACCTTGTCTCTTTGTATAGTTTTGTCTTGAAATCTACTTTTTCTGATATAAGCATAGCTTCTGCTCTTTTTTGGTTTCCATTGACATGGAGTATCTTTTTCTATCCCTTTATTTTCAGTCTGTGTTTGTCTTTATAGGTGAAGTGTGTTACCTTTAGGCAACAAACCATAAGGTCTTATTCTTTAATCCATTCAGCCACTCTATGTATTTTGATTGGAGAGTTTAATCCATTTCTATTCAATGTTATTATTGATAAGTGATAACTTTTTCTTGCAATTTTCTTACTTGTTTTCTGGTTGTTTTGTAGTCCCATCTTCCTTCTTTCTTTCGTTCCTTTCTTCCTTCCTGTCTTCCTTTTAGTGAAGGTGACTTTCTCTGATGGTATGTTTTAATTTATTGCTTTTTATTTTTTGTGTGTCTGTTAGAGGTATTTTGATTTGGAGTTACCATGAGTCTTAAAAATAACATCTTATAACCCATCATTTTAAACTAAGGCCAAGTTAACACTGATTACAAAAACAAACAAACAAGGAAAGAGAAAACTAATAAAAAAAACTACACTTTAGCTTCGTTTTCCCACTTTAAAACTTTACACTGTTTTTATTTATATCTTATTATACTGTGTCTGCCTTGAAAAGTTGTTCTAATTATTTTTATAGGTGCATCCTTTAGTTTTTCTACTCAAGATATGAGTAGTGGAGTAGTGTATACACCACAGTTAGTGTTATAATATTCTGTATTTGTCCTTGTACTTACGACGTTTTGTACTTACTACGTTTGTACGTTTTGTCCCTTCATATAATTTCTTATTACTCATTAACATCCTTTTCTTTCAGGTTGAGGAACTCCTTTCAGCATTTCTTGTAGGACAGAACTGCTGCTGATGAAGTCTCTCAGCTCTTATTTGTCTGGGAAAGTCTTTCTTTCTCCTTCACATTTGAAGGATGTTGTCACTGGATATACTATTCTAGGATAAAAGCGTTTACCATCAGCAATCTAAATGTCATGCCACTGTCTTCTGGCCTGTAAGGTATCCACTCAGAAGTCTGCTGCCAGATGTATTGGAGTTCCATTGAATGTTGTTTGTTTCTTTTCTCTTGCTACTTTTAGGATCCTTTCATTATCCTTGACTATTGAAAGTTTGATTTATTAAATGTCTTGAGGTAGTCTTATTGAGGTTAAATCTGCTTGGTGTTCTATAACCTTGTACTTGACTATTGATATGTTTCTGTAGGTTTTGAAACTTCTCTATTATTATCTGTTTGAATAACCTTTCTACCACAATCTCTCTCTACCTCCTATTTAAGACCAGTAACTCTTAGATTTGTCCTTTTGGGGCTTTTTTCTAGATCTTCTAGGTGTGCTTCACTGATTGTTATTCTTCTTTCTTTTGTCTCCTCTGACTGTGAATTTCCTTTCTTCTTCTTTTTTTTTTTTCTTTTTGAGACGGGGTTTCACTCTGTTACCCAGACTGGAGTGCAGTGGCACAATCTTGGCTCACTGCAGGCTCAACCTCCCATCTCAGCCTCCAGAGTAGCTGAGACAACAGGTGCACACCACCACACCTGGTTAACTTTTGTATTTTTTTGTAGAGATGGAGTTTCACCATGTTTACCAGGCTGGTCTCAAACTCGTGAGCTCAAACAATCTGCCTGCCTCAGCCTCTCAAAGTGCTGGGATTACAGGCATGAGCCTCTGCACCTGGCCCCTGTCTTGTAGGTTGAACCATAATGAGTAACTTGGGTGTTTCTTAGTTTCTCTCCTCACTGAATGGCAAGAAATACTGATCACCCCATAGAAATATTATAATAATTATTAGTTATAAGGAAGTTTGTTGCTTGTCACTTCCCTACAACTCTGCCTAGTATCATCAGTGTTTGCATGCCACGATGTTGAACAGAATTTTGAGAGACAGACAATTTTTTCCTCCAGCTGGGTGGAGTGCACCATCCCATTACTTTCTGTGGGTAGCAATCTGTTGCTTTCTTGAGAACAACATTCCTCAAAGGCCACAAAACTCTTGGGATAGCTTCTGTTGCTTTTGTGTTTATAAAGTAAACAGACATCTCTGATTTCAATAGGTGATTTTTTTTTTTTTAGAACTTGTCCTCTGCAGCACATAAATGGCTGCCATGGGGTAAGCCAGCTCTCTCTGGGGGGACGTTTGTTCATCTGCCTGATGACTCCAAAAAATCATCCAGAGTCCTCTATTGAAAGGACCTAGGGCTACTGCTGTGGTGAGTGAGGATGGAAATGAGGCCCAGGAAAGGTAAATTGACAAGTATGAAGTGCCATCATTGTCATAGATCAGGCTGAATTGAAGATCTTTATGATGAAGACACATTCGTTAATACGTCCCTTTGCTCTACTTCTTCAAATTTCCATTTTGGTTTTCAACAATCAACCTGGAAACTACTATTAGTATTTGCATGTAACAGATAGACTGAGGAAATTATAGTAACCCAGTTAGGTCTGGGTTCTGATCCAGATTCCTCCTTGTCCAGGTTGTGTGGCCAAGGGCAAACCATTTCTCCTCTGTGAGCCTATTGCTACATGTAAAATAGAAAGATACTACAGTACTACATACACGTGACACACTCAGAAGATTCTCCCAGTTTATAGAAAAATGTCAACACATTCTAATTAGGATTAGAATTATACTCCTGATTATTGTAATGTGGTAAGGCCATTGGGACAACACTGTACTGCAATAATTCGTACAAAGCAATTAGCCCAGTACCTAGCTGCAGAGTAGACAAAAGATAGCTACTAATATGATCAATAATTTACTTATTGGAGGGAAGATGTGGAAGGAGTAAGCCTGCTGTGTTGATGTTGCCTTTCTTAGAACTTTGAATAAGCCCAGCCCCAGCTCTCTTTGTGAGAGAATAATGATGATGATGTCACTAACATTGATAACTGTCATTTACCAAGCACTTACTCAAAGCCAGACGTGGTGCTTGGTACATTCTCCATTTGTTCTTCCTAACAAATCTGTGAGATGAGTACTAGTATTAACCCCATACCTCAGCATGGATCTTCTCAAAACACATTCTGAGACATACATTCAGGTGCAAGTAGTTTACTTTGGAGGGAATGTCAGGAGAGTATGGCAAGGTACTAGGAAGTGACACAGAGGAGGGAGGAAGCCAAGAAGGAATAAGATAATGACTGAGTACTGCCCTGGGCAACTAAGGTCAAGAGCACAACTTTCCCTGGATATTATGGTAAGGCAAGGGCATTCTTGCTTCTCTTTCTTGGTACCCAAACCTGTGTGTTCTAGCTACTGAGGACATGGTGCCATGTAACGGTCCCTGATTTAGGGAGAATACCACATCTGGAGGATGGCACCCACTTGGCAGGGTATCATCTCCAATCTGGTGCTTCAGCTGCACATTTAAAGAGCTGTCCCATTGCTCTAAGTGGTGTGGTATATGATAGGATCAGTGGATTCCGGCTCACGTGCTCACTGCTATATATCATTTGTTGTAAGTAGGTTGGTTGGTGTGAAGTGAAAGCATTTCTCAAACAAAAGCCACCTCATTTTTGAGTCCAGTTAGGGACTCAAGTCACATTATGCGTCCTAATTACCTATTGTCAGACTGCAAAGAAGAATGGCTTCATCAGACTTAAGCAGCATGCAGGGTAGTAGGAAACAATTGCACAGGTGCCTTTGGTGGGAAACGAATATGAACGCAAATGAGAGTACTAAATATTGTGGAAGAGGTGGACACAGGGTGCCTGGCCAAGTGGGGGCACTGCTTGATGCAATTGGTAGAGGCTCCCAGAAGAAGGGGTCATGAGGAGGAATATTAATTGTAAAAGAACAAGTCTTGGCTCTCAAGAATCCAATTAAAATCATTCAACATTGTTATTGAGCACAAAGCCACAAAGGGAAAATTTGACACTCCATCCTAGAATTTTGTTGTGGAAAAGGATCATCTGTCCAACAATACCACTTTACTTAATAAATGAGAAAGATGGGGTTGGTAGGATGGGAGCCACAGTCAAAGTAGAATGTATTTCAGCTGCTTGTGAAAAAACTGGGGTAGGAGGACTTTGTGTATACGTGGAATCATCAGCTTGAGAGGATTTCTGAGTTGGAGGATGAAGTTGACAGTATAGAGAACTGGCATTGAACAAAGCCCAGCATGGAAGGAGTCTGGATCTAGGCAGAAAAAAGAATGCTGGACACCAAGAATGGCAAAATAGAAATCATTGTCAAAGCTGGTTGCTGTGCACAGGGGCTCATCACACCATTCTTTCTGCTTTGTGCATGTGTGCAACTTTTAATAATAAATAGAAAAGTATGCAGGGCAGGTTAACTGTGGAAGTTTCATGTGCTGGTGAGCTTGAGAGCCTTGTGAACATGGGTTACTCAGTGAGTGTGAAAATCTTGAACTTCTGTTCAAAAATACTACTTGGTGACTGTACAATTCAAAAATTAACGTAGGGCCAGAAGCAGTGGGAGCTTCAAGTTTAGATGGCCCAGATGGTATATGATTGAAGTGACTCAGGGTAGAATCCCAGAAAATACGTGCCTGGCCCTAGAACCACCAATCATGACTGATACAATAAAGAGTTCAGCATCCATCTCAACTCCTCTGTATTTGCCTCCCTGGAAAGCTAGGAACCATGTTTTCCAAGCTTCTTTACCACTTGGTTCAACATGGGACCCAGGTTTGGTCAAGCATTTGCACCTGCACAAATATAGGAGGCAGAAGTGAGCAACAGGACCTGCTGTTGGGTGAGGGAAAGTAGCCTCTTCTGACAATGGCAAATGTGGAGGAATTAGGCTTTTCTGGGGTAGCTGCAGGAAAGCTCTTGGTATCCAGTTCCTAGTATTATGGGAGCCAATGAACAAGAAGCATAATTCTGCTCAGTGTTGTGGTGGCAGCTGGGCTTGCTCTTGGCTACACTGGTCCTGGATGTGAGCTTTCCAAACTGGGTGGTTTTTTTTTTTTTTTTTCTGCCCTTCCCAAAGATTGAGTTGCCTCTTAATATCCTCAAACTCCTTTCTGACTAAGCAACAAAGGGATTCTTTTTTCTTTTTTTTCTTTTTTGCCACTAAAAGCCCAGATACAGATACTATCCTTGATTCCTATTTCCCTTGCACCCCCAAATCCAATTTATTATGAAGACAGATCTTTTCAATCTGTTAACTTCTCTCCTTCTCCTCTGCTGCTTCCCTGGTTCAGAACCCTACCATGTCCTGTCCACATCCCAGCCACCGCATCCCTTCCACAGCTCTCTGGTGGCTCTCACTGACTCCAGTATTGCTTCCAACCCAATTCATTCTCTACACTGATACTAGAATCATCTTCATAAAATGTGAATATGCTCATGGCATTACCCAGCACAAACTTCCCTCTCACGCATATATATCTAGGCCTTAGCCATGGGGAATTACTGTTACCAGAGTGTGCAGCTATTTCTTTTATCAATAGGTCTCTGTGCATGTTGCTTTTTCCACCTAGAACACTCTTCCTCCCCTTACCAGGCTAGCTTCCATTCATATTTCAGGTCTTAGGCTAAGTGTAATCTCCTCCAGGAGGCATTTCTTGATTTCTCAAGTTCCAATTAGGTGATTCTATAGTATCCCCAAATGTATTGTACTTGCTGTTTATTTATCTGTGTCTCCCACTAGCCAAAAAGCCTTATGAGGGCCAGAATCTTGTTTGATTACTTAATAATTCTGCCTCCCAAATTGGCACACAGCCTGAAACATTGTGGGTACTCAGTAAAAACTAGTCAAATGAAGAATAGTGTCAAATGCAACAGGAAGGTCTAAAGTATAGAGATTGACTGTCATCCTTGAGTTTGGCAATCTAGTAGCCTCTGATGACCTTATGGGGCAGTTTCGGTGGAGAAGTGGCACCAAAAGCCAGTGTCAAGTGGGCAATGAGGAAGTAGAAATGGGAAGTGCATTGGGAATCACACCCCTCTTAAGTCTGTTGCTGGCCAAAATGCTTCAGTCGGGTCAGCGGGCTGGAGAGGCAATGGAAACACAAAGGTATTAGATACCTGAGACATCTGTATGCAAAAAGTGGTGTCCCAAAGAGGGGCTAAGTGACAGCTGACATGCAGAGGAAAAATAAGAGGAGCCAAAGATGCTAAGGCACCAATTTTAGGGCACTCTTTTCCATTAGCCACAGGAGTTACAGTGCCCGGGGCCCATAAAAATGTTTAATTTTCATTTCTTTTAAAGTAAGAACAAAAATTACTCCAATCATAACATATCTGTAATAATAAATTCAGTCATGATTGTTTGTCTTTATAATAAAATACAATTTTTAATGTTAATTGTTGGAGGAATGAGGTCACAAAGCAAAAGTGCCCAGAGTTCCGGGAGGACATAATGCAGCTGTGAGCAACTTTGCTGACTTTACAATCTAGTCCTGGTTGTGAGATTCATTTGGCATGAACTAGGTCACCCCCTTTCTTCTCTCAGCCTCTGGCTCCCACCCTAGCTCTCTCATACTTCCAGGGTCAACCTGCTGGGTGACTACATGTTCTGATATTGAGGGCACTTTGGTCTGAAAAGGTCTTGTTAGAGGCTCTTGACAAAGCTAAAGGTGATACTGTTTTTAATAATTTCTACAAAGATATTGAGTTCAGCCTTTGGGCATATCTGTCTTAGTTTCTCCTCAGGGTAAACACAGTCTAGATGGTACAGATACCATCTTTCTGGAACTGTTGAGAGAGAGAAGACCCAGATAAACTCTGCCAATGTCGCACAGTATGCGTAAACAAGAAGTGCTGACTTCGATCTATGAGGCAATTCGAAACTACCATAAATGACTCAATAGATAAACTAACTTGGGGAAATTAAAAGGGGCCCATGGGCAATGGTTACTTCCACTTTAAGGAAGTTGAGGACCAAAGGAACTTATCAGAAAACACTTTAACTTACAGACTCATTTCCCAACAAAGTAGTCTTTGTTCCAAATAGAAGTCTCATTTGCTTTACATAATGTAGAGCACCAAATTGGGCGATTTCTTAATTTTACAGGAATCTCAATGTTTCTTGTAAAAGAGATGAAGTTTTTCTGGCTCTTGGTGTACAAGGAGGGCAGCGGTCAAAACGAGGACTTCTAGCTCCCAAAGCTTTTCCTTTTGGAAACCACCTGCCACCAACATATAACAAAGCCACAGTTGTGGGAGATGAAGCTAAAACCATGCATGCTCCACCCCAGCCCATTCAATGGCTTTGGAGCAAGTGTTCTGTCTGATCAGAGATTCTGCAGGTACAGTTTATATTGAGTCATTAATCCATTCATCCCCTTAAGCCCCTTTCCAAGCCCCAGATGCTGGTGATGCAAATGTGAATAAAACTCCATCCCTGTTTGCTTTGCTGACACTTTTCCTGATAGTCCATACATATTACACAATTGTTAATCACCTCTCCCATCAATCAGACCATAATCTCCATAAGAGCACAGACTTTGCCCTTTTGTTTACCGTCGTGAACATGGAGCACAAAACAGTGACTAGCATTGCTAGATAAATATTTGTTGCGTGATTTTGCCGAATGAATTAATGAATGAGATTATTTCATAATAATTGCTTAATCCTGGACAAACTGCTAAAAAGAAAAGTCCATACATTCTATTCAAAGCAGTTTTTGTTATCATTTTCCAAGAATCTGGTTTTGAGAGAACTTATAGAGACATGGAAGCATGTTAATTTTGCCAACACTTTTCTTTAATAAACATGAAACATAAATATGCAACAGGGAACTACCAAGCTCTGTATAAACCTCTTAGAAGCTATTCACTTTGCAGATTTGAACTTCACTTGACCTGGCAATTGTTCTAATTTATCTCTTTAGTAACTTTTAAATATAGTATTTGCCAGCTAAATAATGTAATTCTTCTTTTAGTCATTTAAAATAGTAGTTCCTTGGTACCAGGCTAGATCCTTTCTTAGGAAAAATTAATCTGTTTTCAATAATCTTTGCACATGTTCAAAATCTGGTTGGCCTGTATTGACATTTCAAAAGAAAACAGACTTGGATTCTGAACCAAATCAAATAACTCTCCAGGAATGAGCCATTTGGCTTTATAAAATAATCTGGTAGAAAGAGTTCAGTCTTAAGAGTAGAAAGTATAGAAAGTTACTATGTGGAATGATTGTCTTTTGATGCCTGGAATTCCATAATGATGAGTCATTCTTTGGGGTCTCAAAGTGCCTGTTAATCTTTTGATTTTCTCCTATGAACCTGGGAGGACTGAAATATCCTAATGTGTTATCTGCTAATCATATTCCTTTAGAAACCAGACAAAGATGAACCAGTGAAGCAGAGAGGTACAGGAAAACAGGGAGTTTGGGGGTACTGTAAACTGTCAAGTACCTGTGCCATCCAATTTCTAGCCAATAGCAACTTTATGCTTTTCATGTAGAAGGATGGCCATCTAGCTGGGCAGGAATGGGAGTGGGTTGGCAGAAGAGGAATGGAGAGAATGGGAGGGGTACCGGTGTTAGAAGTTAACTTTGCATAGAAGTTTACATTTTAAAAATGTAACACAACACCCATTCTCCATATCAAGGAATGAGGACAGAGTCCTGATGAAAATGATATGGAAAAAATAACTAGAGCTGCCTTAAGCCCCACCTTGGTGCTCCCTGGATCAAGTCCATTGCTGCCCTTTGGGAATTTGGGCCCAGGTTTGTCATAGCGGTTGCTTTCTCTAAAGAAGCTGAGCATTCCGATTTTTACAGAATATGTTCTGGTGGTGGTGGTGATAGCTTAGACTGAGTGGGTAGAAAAGGTCTGTTGGATAAGATAATATTTGGGTACAGTCTTGAGGAAAGTGAGTGAGTGGGTCATAACGTAACGGGGCCAAGAGGCTTTCAGGAAAAAGAAAGGAGTACATAGCCCTGCAGCAGGAATGTGCTTACAAGGCAGTACATAGGTTATTGCCCTGGAATGGAAGGAATGGGATGAAGAGTGTACACAGATGAGAGGAGGAGCAAGCAACAGAGCACGGAAGAATAGAGATGTCCAGTAATGGCTTTGGTGAGAGCACAGTGGGAGAAATAAGGGGAGCTTTGAACATAAGAGTAGCATGAGCCAACCTGGGTCTTAGAGGGTCTACTCTTGATGATGCTGTGAGGAGAATCATTAATAAAGGAATAGGAAGAGAACCAGTTAGAAAGCATATTGATTTGGATGAAGTTCAGTGGTGAGAGGAAAACCCAAATGATAGTGGCTTTAAATAGAAGTTAGTTTCTCTCTTACTTATAGATCCAGACATTAAACTACAAAAGTAGATGACAGATCTGTTTCGCCAAGTCCTCAGGGACCCAAGACCTTCCAACTCGCTGCCATGAGTACAATAGAAAAGAATAAACATAAGGATGTATCCCTGTGGTCTAAGTGATCATCTCTGTACTGAAAAACAGGATGGAAGAAGAGATTAAAAAAAAAAAAAAGCAAGAAAGGATACCTTGGAGCTCTCTCTTAAGGAAGGTTCTATAGATGTTTCAGATTACATCCTCTTGGTTACACTAAGCTACAGGAAATGTTAGGAAATATAATCTACATTCTGGAAGACCAAGTACCCAGATGAAAATTGTATTTGCACAGGATATAGGGAGGGAACAAGCAGTTTTGTCCACAGGATACTATTGCAGTAATCCGAGTGGGAGGTGATGGTAAGGGGGTCATGAGAAGTGGTTAGATTCTGGATATGGTTTGAGGTGGAGGCAACAGGACATGATGATGCACTGGCTGTAGGATGTAAGGAAAAGTACAGCCAGAGATCATAAAGGTTAGGGCTTAGATAAATGAGAAATGGAGCTACTTTTATGGAGCAACCTTGAGGGTAAAAATAATCAGGAGTTTGATTTTGAGGAACGTTAATTTCAAGATAATGATGAGACACCCAAGTAGAGATGTCAAGAAGGCAGTTGGATATGCAAGCCCAGAGTTCAAAGGAGACATCTGGCTTAGAACTAGAAATTTGGGATCCATCTGCATAGATTTTGGTATGAAAGCCTATAACATTTGACAAAATCATCTGGAGAATGAGTGCAGATGGGAAAGAATCAACATAAGGACTGAGCTTGGGGCACTCCAACATTTCAGGGTTGGGGAGATGAGGAGGAGTGACCAGTAAGGAAAGCAAAGAACCAAAAAAGAATAGTCCCTGGAGAAAAAAAGTATTTCAAGAAGTGAAAGGCACACTGTATCCAATAGTACTGACAGGATGAGTAAGCGAAGATTAATAATTGGCCACTGGATTTTATAAGATAAGGATCACTGGTGATCTTGATGTAAGTTGGTTTAAAAAAAATTTTTTTTTGAGACAGAGTCTCGCTCTGTTGCCCAGGCTGAGGTGCAGTGGCACGAACACAGCTCATTGAAGCTTTGACCTCTTGGGCTTAGGCGATCCTTCTGCCTCGGCCTTCCCAGTAGCTGGGATCACAGGTGCACACAGTGAAATGGTGAGTATGAAAACCTGCCTGGAGTGGGCTCAAAAGAGAATGAAATTAGAGAAAGGAAGACAGTGAATATAGACAGTTATTTTCAGGAATATATGTATAAAAGATAGCAACAAAATAGGATGGTAGTTGCAAGATAATGCAAAGTCAATTTTTTGTTTTTTTGTTGTTTTGAAAGATGGGATATATATTAAGATGTTCTGTGTGTTAAGGGAAAGATCCAGCATAGAGGGAAATTTTGATAATGCAGGAGAGGAGAGAATTGTTGGAGTAGGATTCTTAAGTAGATAAGAGGAAATGTGCCCAGTGCACATATGGAGATTTTGGCTTTAGAAAGGAGCACAGACAATTCACCCAGGAGGGGTGGCAAATTACATAGGAACAGATGCAGGTAGGCAGTGGAGGAAGTGTTGGGAATCAATGGAAATTTCCTCTGATTGCTTCTTTTTTCTTATTTAAGTAGAATTCTAACTCATCAACTGAGAAAGAAGAGTGGGGAGGAACTGGACAGTTGTGGAGAGAAGAGAAAGCATGAAATAGTTGTGCACTAGATCAAATGAATGAATGAATGAATGAGCTCTGGAAATGCAGTGAGATTACTGGGCAGCACTATGGATTTATTTTGCATCAGCAGTCATGAGTTTAAAGTGAAACTAGACACAGGAAGCTTGTGAGCATGGGCATAGGTAGAGTTGGATGAAACCAGAGCTGGGGTTTTGCCAGGAGAGTGCAACAAGGGTGTCGAGGAAGAGAGACAAAGAGAGGAGAGGAGAGGCTGGGAGAGAAGAGATTGAGTGTATTTATTTAAAGTAGTCGTAAGAAGGGACTGTTAATCTAATCTGACCAAGAGCGATAATCAGATTAGACAGTGTTAAGCTCTTAGATTCAACAGATCAACTACATACTTCCTTGGAAAGGTTGGCAAATTCTGTATAAATAGACATTGTTACTTTTACAGTGATGTATTAGAGTATTCTGAGTCACAGTTGAAATAAAACCCGAATTCCAGTGGCTTAAAGAACAAGAAGTTATTATAATAGGATTTGGATTGATGGCAGCACTCTTCCACAGTCACTTAGTGGTCACTATAGAGCCATTTGGGGATAGCTCTACCATCCTCAATATGTGGCATCTAGAAGTTTTACAAAGCTTTGCCACACCAATCAACCAGTAGAAAGAAAGGACATATTGGGATAGGTGTGAGGTTTGAGTGGCCCAAATGTAGAGGTGACATATGTCACTGCAATCATATTTCACTGAAGAAAACTTGGTCACTTCACTGCAAGGGAGGTTGAGAAATGCAGTTTAGCTCTGCACCAGAAATAAGGGGAGAATGGATTTTTAGTAGGTAGTTAGCAACCTCTATCATAGTTAGCCCCTTTTGCTGCTATCATCCTTTACATAAAACATATGTACATACTACTCTGGGGAGAAAACCCAAAATTTTGCCCACTATTGAATTTATCTCAAGGTCTAGGATCTCCAAATGATGCTCTGGCCTCTTCTAAAGTCCAGATACAGTTCCTTAAAGTTCAGCATCCTTTGAACTAAAAGACAAGTTATCTTTGCTCCATCTGCCTATTCAATACACAGAAGTGGACTGGTTAACCACAATAAAAATGCCTAAAGAATTCCCTGGTCCAGAGCAATGATGGAATCCTGTAGGGTAGGTATTGCAAAGATCCCCAAGCCCTAGAAGAAAATGTTTTGATAGACCCTGGGTCTGTCCTCTGCAAGGAACTTTCTTCCTCATTTTCCTGTCTCTTGGCTCTGCCCTCCTGGAGAATATTTTTGTCCATCAGCCTCCATGGACCCTTATATGGTGAATATTGAGGAATATGTTACTAGGAGTTGCACACCTTCCATAGCCCACTTTCTGCTCTTACTTAAGGGTAATTTTACAGATTCAAGCTTGTGGTTTCTTGGGCATTACAGTTTTCTCAAAAACGTGATAGGTATCTGACCTACTTGTTCCAGTCAGTTTCATGTGCTTGTAAATAACCCCCAAGTTCTTTTCTAGACCTGATCTAAGGTTTGTCTTCCTGGATCAGACCGTCTACTCCACCGTCATGGACTCCACAGTGAAGTCTAACATAGCCTGTGTGGCAAAGCAACTTTATTGATATTATCTTTGCCACTTGGCTGGATCTCGCTCTCATTTTCTCTCTCTCTCTCTCTCTCTGTCTTTTTGTCTGCAAATCTTATCTTTTAGTATTTGAGGTATAGAACCCAAGAGTTTTTTCAGCCCCAAGAAGCTTTGTATTTTTTTTTCCAGTTCCACTTTTGCTGGCAAACTAGCCAATTCTTGCTTGAGTTTATCTGTTTCCTGTAGTACTTGACTAAAAACAACAAATAGCAGTTGACATACGCTAATATTCCTACTCTTTTCAGCTGCTTTCCCTAAAGCCACAGACTCAATAGGTTCTTGGTCTACCTTCCAAGTAATCACAGATGATAATTTTTAAAGTATTTCATCCATGGATAACATGAGGCTTTCGCTGTCTAACCTCTCATAACCATTTTATTCCTGCCTTCAGTCTGAATGCTAAGCTAATATCTTCCATTTTAGATGTCTGTTATGGTGCTTCCTTTTAGGTACTAGTTCTCATATGAAATAAGGAAGATGCCAAACACAGGGACCCATAACATCCAGTTGCTTACGAAAGATGTATTCCTCTCTCAAGGAGGAGGTTTAATCAGCAGCAACAGTGATACTGGTTTTCACAGATTCAGGTGTGCTAGTGAGTCTGCCATTTTCGACGCCTGGCTGCCAACATTGCCTCATGGTCATCATCCCACTCAGCCAAGAAAGAGGAGGAGGAGGAGGAGGAGCATAAGTGGGAGGTTTTAATGGGCTAGGCCTGGAAGTGGTGCATTTTATTTCTGTTCACGTTCCATTAGTGAGAGCTTAGTCACATGGAATAATTTGCAAGGGAAATAGGAAAACCTGCTCCAGCCACGGGTCCAGGGAGGAAGAAACAGTGGATGTTGCACCCAGCTGGTGGTTTCTATCACACACAATAATAAAGGGTGATAACAAATTAAGGACACCAATTTTTCCTATAGGATGGCTTAATATCTCTGAAGTGTCATCATTATATTAGAAGAATTAGAGGAAGTTGTAAGATTTATAGATGGAACCAAGGGCTAAATGAAAGGGATCTTAAAAAATCAATGACTGGTGTCAGTTATAAGTGCTCAAGAAAGAGAAAAATTAGGATTAGATTTGATTTGCAGCAGTAGGAGAAGACGGGGAACAACTGTCTTTTGGAGGTTGTTGGAGTTTTCCATTTTTAGAAGTTGAAATTTCCTTTGTTTTGAGAAAACTCATTTAAGATTCGAGAGAGAAAAAGTCCCAATAGGGAAGCTATTTTAAAGGAGAAAACAGTGCACCATTCATCTTAATATACATTTCAGAATAAAAAGGTAATACTGTAGTGATGACATGAATTAACATGAGTTTTAACCCAAGTATACTTCTGAATGAAGAAATAATTTTTCCTTAAATACATAATTGGACTCAAATGATAGCATCCGTTATGTACTGTTACTTGTATTGAATAGTCCAGACTATGATTCTTTTTCTGAGGTCCTGAGGTCAGATTATACCCCGTGAGTGAAGGTGGGAGTTTTCATGAAAGGAAATGGATGCTCCCACTCTCAATCATTCTTGTGTAGAGGCAAATGAATGGGCTTTATTCTTGGGAAGGGGCCGACTTCCCTCTCTCACTAATGTGAAAGAGTGGGAGAAGTAAGGTTAAGAGGCTGAGGGATTTGGCTGTGTGGGATTTGAACTAGTATTTCTTTCCTAGAACTCTAGGAAAGAAACATCTAGCAGGAGCTAGATGGAAATGCCAAGATTAAATTTTGGCTTGTGATCCCCCAAAGAAATTACTTTTAGTAGCACTTAGTTATGTTTTGAATATTATTTCTTAAGCATCCAATAAAGATTTTTTAGAAAACCTCTTTTATTATAAAATGAAACACAGATACAGAAAATTCCATAACACAAAATTACAGTTTAATGAATTACTGTAGGACAAGTACTCATATAAATACCACCGGGTCAAGAAATAGACTTTATGAGCTACCCAAGAAGCCCTCCACATACTTGGTTCCTCTTCCCTAAAATAAACCGCTATCTTGGTTTTTTATTGTAATCAATTCCCTTTTTAAAGAAATAGTTTGACCACCCAATTGTGCATTCATAAATGCTATGGTTTAATTTGGTCTCCTTTTAAAATTTGTCTTGTTTCTTTTCATCTAAAATTTCACCTCATGATCCTTTTTATCCTTTGTAAAGTATTTGTAGAAGAGTTTTTTCTTTTACCTATAGAGATTCTCATGATCTGGGTTTTGTTGATTATATCATTATGGTATAGTTTAACATGTTCCTCTGCCCTCTGTATTTCCTGTAAATTGGTAGTTTGATCAGATTCAGATTTGTTTGTGTATTTTGGCAAGACCATGGGTGATTGTGTTCTTTCATCAGGAGGCACAGACTGTCTAGTTGCCTCCCTTTGTGTTAGCAGCTATTGCTGCTCAAGGCTTAGATATGTGAATTGATTATGAGCTGCAAAGTGGAGATTTCATTTCTTCTTAATTACCTGGAATCTTTCTATGAAGAGTCACTTCTCATCTACTACTTGATATCTGAGATAAAATTCATATAGAAAAGACAGGATGAATGCTTAATTCATTCTCCTTTGTTAGTTTTAAAAATAATGAGTTGTTTTCCAAATCCTTCCCCAATCATTTTTAAGGATCACTATACTAATGGATTTAAATATATTACATATGTAGCAATCCTTGGCAGTTAATATTCTCAGAAAACTCAAATTGCTCATTTTTGGCCACAGGGAGCCTCTTCTAATTGATTCCTTTTGACGTGATGCTTATAGTATGAAAACACATTTCAGGATTATCCTGTGTATTTCCTACCACTGTCCTGAAATTAGTCATATCTCCAAGAAGCCCTCACTTAAAGGAATATAATGGGTGGTAGGGATGTTTCATGTTTCTGGATTGAGTTCTTGCTTCCAGAAATGTCCAGTTGGCAGGTGAAGGACCAATCCAATTTCCCTTGCATCCAGATTGTGATCTTGAAGTGAGGTGTCTTGAATTCAAATGAATACATATGTACTGATATGGTTTGGATATGTGTCCCTGCCCAAGACTCATGTTCAACTGTAATCACCAGTGTTGGATGTGGGGCCTGGTGGGAGGTGATTGGATTGTGGGAGCAGTTTTCATGAAAGGTTTAACATCATCCCCTTGGTACTGTGCTCATGATAGTGAATAAATTCTCATGAGATCCGGCTGTTTAAAAGTATGCAGCACCTCCCCGCTGTTTGCCCTCACTCTGTTTGCTCCTGCTCCTACAATGTGAGACCCCTTGATCTTCTTTGCCTTCTGCCATGATTGTAAGTTTCCTGAAGCAGAAGTTGCTGTGCTTCCTGTACAGTCTGAAGAACTGTGAGCCAATTAAACCTCTTTTCTTTATAAATTACTCAGTCTCAGGTATTTCTTTATAGCAGTATGATAATGGACTAATACAGAAAACTGACACAGAGGAGTGGGGCATTGTTATAAAGATACCTGAATATGTGGAAGGAACTATGGAACTGGGTAGCGAACAAAGATTGGAAGAGTTTGGAGGGCTCAGAAGAAGACAGGACAATGAAGGAAAGTTTGAAACTTCCTAAAGACTGGTTGAATGGTTATGACTGAAATGCTGATAGTGACATGGACAGTGAAGGCCAGGCTGAGGATATCTCAGATGGAAATGAGGAACTTATTGGCAACTGGAGTAAAGATCACTTTTGCTATGCTTAGCAAAGAGATAGCTGCATTGTACCCCTGCCCTATGGATCAATGGAACTTTGAACTTGAGAGTAATGACTTAAGGTATCTGGTAGAAGAAATTTCTAAGCAGCAAAGCATTCAAGGTGTGACCTGGCTGCTTCTAAAAATGACATAAAACTTGAACTTATGTTTAAAAGGGAAGGAGAGCATAAATGTTTGGAAAATTTGCAGCCTGGCCATGTGGTAGGAAAGAAAAACTT
Organism: Mandrillus leucophaeus; assembly: GCF_000951045.1. Classification (NCBI taxonomy): domain Eukaryota; kingdom Metazoa; phylum Chordata; class Mammalia; order Primates; family Cercopithecidae; genus Mandrillus; species Mandrillus leucophaeus. The sequence goes on along the minus strand of NW_012101410.1, from coordinate 2,541,854 downwards.
GTTTTCAGGGGAGGAATTCAAGCAGGCTGCAGAAATTGGCATAAAAAGAAGCTAAGTACTAATAGCCAGGACAGTGGGGGAAAAGGCATTGAATGCATTTCAGAGACTTTTATGTCAGTCTCTCCCATCACAGGCCTGAAGGCCTGGGAGGACAGCATGGTTTTGTGGGGCAGGCCCAGGGCCTCACTGCTCTGTGCAGCCTCTAGACACTGTTCCTTGCATTCCAGCCACTCTAGCTCCCACCATGGCTAAAACGGGCCCAGGTACAGCTGTGGGCACTGCTTCAGAGGGTGCAAGCCATGAGGCTTGGTGGATTCCACATGGTGTTAAGCCTTCGGGTGCACAGAATGCAAGAGTTAAATCTTGGGAGCCTCTGCCTAGATTTCAGAGGATATATGGAAGAGCTTGGATGTTCAGGCAAAAGCCTGCTGCAGATGCAGAGCCCTCATGGAGAACCTCTACTAGGGCAGTGGAGAGGGGAAATGTGGGGTTGGAGCCCCCATATAGAGTCCCCACTGAGGCACTGCCTAGTGGAGCTGTGAGAAGAGGGCTGCCATCTTCCAGACCTCAGAATGATAGATCCACCAGCAGCTTGCACTCTCAGCCTGGAAAAGCCACAGGCAGTTAACACCAGCCTGTGAGAGCAACTGTGAAGGTTGAACCTTGCAAAATCATAGGGGTGGAGAGGTCCAAGGCCTTGGGAGCCCACCCCTCATGCCAGTGTGCCCTAGATGTGAGACATGAAGTTAAAGGAGATTATTGAAGCTTTAAGCTTTAATGATTGCCCTGCTGGGCTTTGGACTTAAATGGGGCCTGTAGCCCCTTTCTTTTGGCCAACTTCTCCCTTTTGGAATGGGAGTATTTACCCAATTTCTATACTCTCAGTATGTCTTGGAAGTAACTAATTTGGTTTTGGTTTTACAGGTTCATAGGTGGAGGGGACTTCCCTTGTCTCAGATGAGACTTTGGACTTTTGAGTTAATGCTGGAATGAGTTAAGACTTTGGGAATTACTAGGAAGGCATGATTGTATTTTGCAATGTTGGAAGGACATAAGATTTGAGAGGGGACAGAGGTGGAATGATATGGTTTGCATATATGTCCCCACCCAAATCTCATGTTCAATTGTTAACCTGGATATTGGAAGTGGGGCCTGATGAAGGGTGATTGGATCATGGGGGTGGTTTCTCATGAATGGTTTAGCACCATCCCCTTGGTGTTGTTCTAATGATAAGGAATGAATTATCATGAGATCTGGTTGGGGTTTGTTTTTTGTTTGTTTTTTGTTTTTTTTTTTGAGACAGAGTCTTGCTCTGTCACCCAGGTTGGAGTGCAGTGGTGCAATCTTGGCTCACTGCAACCTCTGCCTCCCAAGTTCAAGCAATTCTCCTGCCTCAGCCTCCTGAGTAGCAGGGATTACAGGCGCACACAACCACACCCAGCTAATTTTTTGTTTTTTTAGTAGAGACGAGGTTTCACCATGTTGTTCAGGGTGGTCTCAAACTCCTGACCTTGTGATCTGTCTGCCTCGGCCTCCCAAAGTGCTGGGATTACAGGAGTGAGCCACTGGGTCCAGCCTGATCTGGTTGTTTTAAAGTGTGCAGTGCCCTCATCAACTCTCTCTTGCTCCTGCAACCACAATGTGAGGCACCTCCCTTCCTCTTCACTTTCCGCCATGATTGTGAGTTTCCTGAGGCTTCCCCAGAAGCAGAAACCACTATGCTTCCTGTACGGCCTGCAGAACCTGCCAATTAAACCTCTTGCTTTGTAAATTACTCAGTTTCCAGTATTTTTATAGTAGTGCAAAAAGGGATTAATACATACACATATATATTCAAAAATATAAATTTAAATAATAAACATAACCAATTCAACTTTAGAAGAACTTAACCTCTTCTAGCTTAATGTATAGCTTCTTTTCTTCCATATTAAGAATTGTGATTTTCAAGAAAACAGTAGATGATAGAATTCGAATAGGACATAATCACTTGTTTCTTTTATCCTCCATTACATACACAATGATTATTTCACAATACTGCTATCAATACTAACCCACCATAAAATTACTGAAAACAACTTAAAAATTATGTTTATGCTCTTCCCAGCTTTTCCCATTTTTTAGTTATACCATAACTATATTGCCATAGTGTATAACTATTGCATATCATAATCTTGCCTTTCATACTTTCATTTTGACTTCATTCTATAAGTAGTTATGTATTTAATGCTCATTACCAGTATTCATGTTGATGCCTCTTTACATGTTGAATGTCCAAAGTTTGTTCTCCAGTGGATTCTTCAGGAAAGGTTTAAGGGAAAAATATTCTTTGAATTCCCAGATGTTGGTAATAGCTTGCCTACAGCTTTTAACCTAATCTTGAAAGTCAGTTTGGCTGGGTATGAAAATTTCAGGTTGCATTCTTTTGCCTTCAATATCTTAAATGTATCACTTAGTTATCTTCTGGCATAAAATGTTGTGCTTGAAAAATCTGATGACAGTCCCTTTTCTTTCCATTATAAGTCTACTTGAGAATCTTCTTTTGATGCTCACTGATGAGCTTTGTTAAATACAAGAGCCTGTTCTAACATTACCTTAGGATTTATGAAAGAGGATCATGTCCAAAGTTGGAGGGAACCTGAGAAGTATATGAAATGCATTATGAGGTGGTGAGAGGGGATCTACACATGGCTTTGTAGAAGCAGTGGTCCAGAGCATGGATGCAGGGGCAAGTGAAAGACACCACCAGCAGAAAGTCATTTACATACACACATTCCTTGGGAATTCTAAAAAATCCACTGGGAAACTCTGAAGAAATGTAGATTTCTCATAGTTCATGCAACAGGCTTAGCAATACTCATATTTTGAATACAAAAGGAAATAAAATATTTTTCTGTTATAGGTTGCCATGTCTGGTAATAGGCTGGGCACATTGGAAAGAGGTTAGAAATGTGACTGGAAATGAATGCAAGTATGCCTTCTATACCAGTATTGATTAGTTAGAATATATAATAAAACAGAGGCCTCATTAACAGTAGTAACCAAAAATTTTTTTCTTAAAGAAATAATCCAAAAAGAAAGAAAGAATCCCAGATTTCTGATCCTAGAAAGCTAGTAAACCAAGTTAATACAAAGACTAGCATAACATGTAGAAATGCAGGATACAATCTATAATATATAGCAATTTTTTAAAAACATGCTTGCTGAATTCACACAAAAGAAAACCTACAGGTATAAAAAATAAATAAGGAATGGGAAAACAGAACTATAGGTCCAGAGGGTGTTACAAGCAAGATCTAACAATTCTTCAAACAGTAATTCTCCAGTTACAGAAACTGGTTCAATAAATAGAAAAAGGGGGGAAAATATCCATCTTATTTTATGCCATATAATCTCTATACATGTGGTGAAAGCATTTGGTCAAATCCAACACAAATTCATAATAGACACTTATAACAAATTTCTTTAGCCTGAGAAAGGAGATTACTAAAAAAAGCAAGAACAAATACCATACTTAATAGTGAGAACTGACAAGGATGCCTGCCTTGGCAATTTCATTCAGTGCTATTATTCTGGAAGTTCTAATTGGCATAATAATATATGCAAACAGATAAAAGTTAAAGAGTTATGTAAAGAAAATCAAATTTTTATTGTCTGCAAATAAAATTAATATCTCTGTAAAAATCAAAGTAAAGTTAAAGACAAATGACTAGAATTAATAAGAGACTTCATCAAAGTTGCTAGATACTAGATTACCTTATAAAAATGAATTAATTCCTCTACACCACCAATAAACAATTAAAGGATAAATTTTAAAAAATACCATTTACAGTATGAAAAATCTATTAGTGACCCAGAAATAAATCTACTAGAGGTGGCTAAGATCTTGATGGAGAAAATTGTAAGTTCTTATTGAAGGGCATAAAAAATTTACATGAAATAGAAACATATGCTAACTTCCCGGATGGAAAGTCAAAAATATGTAAAATCTCCCAAAGTTTATCTATAAAGTTTAATGCAATTCCAATTAAAATTACCAGAGTTTCCTCACATAACTTGATAAACTTATTCTAACATTCCGATAGAAGTGTGAAAGGCCAAGAATAACAAAGACAATATTGAAGAAAAACATTCATAAGGGAAAGTGGACTTTCTTTACCAGATACAGGGATTTATTATAAAGCTATTTTATAAAGCTGTTATAACACTATTCACACAGTGTGGTTATGGTGCAGAAATAGATACAAAAGACCAGTAAAAGAGAATAGAAAGTGTAGATCCAGACTTAGGTATATACCAGAATGAAGCAATATTAGGAAAGTGTTATTGCATAGAGAAGAGAGAGGGGTTATTCAATAAATAAATGGTTCCAAAAAATTGGCTTCCTGTATGGAAAAATATAACAATATAAATTGGATCTAAATTGGATCATATAAACATATAAATTCAATTGTTACCCACAGCACTTGCTAAAATAAATTTCAGGCAGTGCTCTGAGTGACTATCATAGGCTCTCCCACCTATGGAAGTGGCATGCCTGTCACCTACATGATGATTTATGATTGACATGAGGAAACAGGGGAAAGATGGTCCCTGGCTGAAGGACCAATGTTTGCCCTGATGAAGAAAGAAGCAAGCTGTGGATGAGGAGGCTGACATCACTGAAGCTTGGCGAATGGGGTGGGTGGCCACAGTTGAGATGTGAAAAGCTCTAGTAGGCCATGTTGAGTTTGCAATCTGTCCTAAGAGCAAATAGAAGCCAGAAGAGTTTTCAGTGGGACAAGCACTGACTCAATTTTTAAAAGATCCTTCTAGCTGCTATGTAAAGGATGAATAAGAAGGTCAGGAATACATGTGGAAAGACCTATCAGTTGTCCAGAGACAGACTGTGGAGGTGGCTATGGCATTATGAGAGAGTTAGACGTTTTAGAAGAATGGACTTAAAATGGGGCATGGTTACATGAGCAGAAATATACGGCTATCCCTTTGTATCTATGGGAACTGGCTCCAGGACTCCCTGAGGATACCAAAATCTGTGGATGCTCAAGTCCCTGAAATATAATGATGCAGTATTTGCATATAGCCTGTGGTCATCCTCCTTTATACTTTAAATCATCTTTAAGGTTACTTATAATGCCTAATACAATGTAAGTGCTTTTAAATAGTTGTTATACTGTATTGTTTAGGCAATAATGACAAAAAAAAGTTGTACATGTTCAGGGCAGGGGCAAACATACATTTCTTTTTAAAGTATTTTTGATCTGAAGTTCTTTCAATCCTTGGATGCAGAACCCACGGATATGGAGGGCCAATTGTATTTTGTTACAGTTCTTCCCCAATTTCAGACAGCAAGGCTAAAGCCCCAAATGAAGAGACACTTTCAAAGGTTGCAAAAGACAACAAAAATTTTATTTTGGGTAAGAACTGTAACAAAAGATCAAGTAAAAACTCAAGTAAGGAGTAGACTTTACCCTTGGGTAGAAAGATGGAGAGAATACCAGAATCACTGGAGAGCTTTGTTCAAATTATATATATTATGGACATATCAGGCCTCCAATTCAGGCATCAAAAATTCTACTGGGGGAAAAATTAGATGGATTATTGAGAATTTAGTATCACAGCCACAGCATATGAAAATCCAACCATAGAGCTGGCTTAATACTTCTAAGAAAAGGCATACTAACCATTCCTAGGGAATGGTAGGAAATTGTTGCCTTTATAGACTGAGCTCTTTGCAATTATCAGAAAAATATTTGCTTCATTGTTTGATCTCCAGTGATCCATAAGAAAGTAAAGGGCAAAGGGAAAGAAGGTGGTAAAACTCCAAGTCAGGGACAGCTGTAAGAATACTGGAGAGGACTGGCCAGGCATGAAGGGCTGCAGCCTTGGCCACTGTGGCGGACTGCATGAATATCGTAACTAGACACCCAAGTCAGTATCACTAGCAATCTCATTTGGAAATGCAGGACCTGGACTCATCAACATTTTCCCAGCATCCTATAACTCCAGGGAATTTGTATGGAGTAAGGGAGGGTGCCCTAGAATGACTGATGCATCAAAAACTCATGGGGTGGGAAAACTTTCTCAAAGTGAAAGTTTTGAGATATCCCTACGCCTAGCCCCACTGAGAATCATGGCTGTAAAACTTCTGTAGCCTCTTTCCGAGGAAGGGCCCTGTTGTAGGTTTTGAGTTATCCAAGATTTTTTATAGTAACATTGAAATAGCCCACATTCATTATTGTGTAGTTATCCAGGTACAAATAGATTCGATTTGGAGGGGACCTTCAGGACCATCTAAACCTCATTTTACAGATAAGAAAACTAAGAATTTGGCTAAGGTCACATAGCAAGAGTGTAGTGTGGTATATTTGGTACTAAAATTCAGGTCATCTGCCTCCCACCTCATTACGGCATCTATCACACACACTTCTATTCAGTCAAGCTACCCTGACCCAAGAAATAGAGCACATTCTATTTCTAACCTCCTGCTGTGAAATGCCAACTGCTTTTTCAGTCTGCATTAAACTATGGAGCTGCGTCATGAATGTGCCATTGGAGAAATACAACAGGATGAATTCTTAACTTTCAGGCTCCCTATTGTCCTCATATATATTACTCCAACTCTGCACAGGGAATTTGTGTTTCAACGGGTGAGTGAAATAAATCCTGAATAGCCGTTACCTCATGTTAACAATGGCTTGGGGATAAACATCCAAGGATTGCAGGATTCCTCTAGCAGGGACAGCAGCTTGTTTTTCACAAGGCTTGTTTCTAGAAATGGACATGGAAAGGGAAAACAACTTACTCTTGTTTGTTTTTGATCGAAAAAGTGGGCAAATTTAAAATGCATTGGTATGTGTCCTTATACATTTGTGTCTTCTGGTTCTTTCTTGCAAAACATTCTATGTGGCTCCAGTCATTCATACATAGACCTGCAGTAGTGTTTCCCAAAGTGACTCTTAAGGAATTCTGTTTCTTTGAGATATTTCATGAGAGTATACAGAGAGAGCTGCAGCCTATATCTTGCCTCTAGAAACATCACCTTTCTCATTAGCAGATAAAAGGCCTTGGAAGTCCTTTTATTTAGCCCATTTTCCAAACTTCTTTGATCATGGAACTCATGTTGACTTTTTTCATGTACCCTCCTTAGAACTCAAGTTCCACGGGACACTCTTGGGAAATCCTGGCTTATGAGTATCCTCCAGGAGTTTAACACCCTGGAGGGGGATTTTTGGTCACAATGGCTCTCTGTAGAACCTCATAAACGCAGCTCCAGCTGTAAACCTGACACCAAGGTGACCACCGACATCAGCAAATTCTCTTTTGTCAAAATGTGACAGTATCTTTCAACTTTCCCCCTACTCCTGAATGTCTAAAGAACTCTCAGTGCATATTAGCCATCACCATGGTTGAGATCCAGACCTCTGCAGAGACAATCTTGATCCTCCAGCTCCCGTTTCACATTGCCCATGTCACCCTCGGCACTGAAATCCTTACCTCAAGCACTGGGAATTCAGGCCATGGAAGATTAGGAGGTTCACAGCAGGTTGCTTTGCCTTTTTTCCCCCTATTCCTTTTTGCATTTCCTTCTGGGTCTCTCAAAGGCCATCTAATTCTTCTCTGTCATGTGCATAGATTTTGGAAACTACTTTGTTTCCTAAGCATACGCCTGAGAGGACTCACCCCTTACCCCCAGCAGCTTATCAAAGTATTTCTGTATTTCTGTCAAACTAGTGGAGTGTGCCTCCAAGAAGAATTCTGATTACATTTTCCCATGTCGTTGTTATGGAAACTGTATCTATATAAAGTGGGAAGATGCCAATAAGGGTCCTTGCTCCTTGACTGTGAGCTCCCCTATCTTTTATCTCTCTGTTGGTCTAGACGTGTGGTAATCAACCCTGGTTGCCCATAACAGCCTTGTGAGCAGCCTTCAAAATACAGATATCTGGGCCCCAATTTCTGAGATTCTGATTTAAATGGTGGAGTCCATGCATCGATTTTTTAAGCACCAAGGCAATCCCATTGTGTGCATATCAGAGTACAATATGACTGATTGAGAACATGGAGTCAATGGAAGTTGAAAATGCCATTCATTGTCAAATCATCATAAAGATGAAACAACTACTCGGCTGATAATACACCTGATCACCCAAGTACCTACTCAGCTATTCTGATCACCCACAGCTCTTCAGGTACAGCTTTTCTTCCAGATGCTCAGCAAAGCATGATAACATAGTCATTCATTCCTGCTCCTGCTCATTGATCTCCAAGCTTGTGAGAGTGGGAAAATAAGGAATGTTTAGGCACTTTACTGATAGATGTCCTTGGTATAATGTTACACTTAAAATGTACAGCTGGGGATGGATTTTCAGCCAGCTCCTGTTGCCCAGTCCAGGGCACTAGTGACTGACTTGTTACTTGTAGGCAGTTGGTACAACTCGCTCATCTCAGAGGTGTGGGGAGGCAGAGTCTATCAGAGATTGTTAATGAAGGTAGCTGCAGTAGTACCCAAAGTGAGGTGGTGAACAGGAGTGATAGGGGTAAAGGCAGCTCAGTAAGACAGGGGCAAGCAGTCCCACATCTTGCCCCTAACTCACTGTTCTGAACTGCCATCCCATCTTCCCACTTCTGCCTCAGGAGCAAGTTGTCCTTCAAGATTCAGGACAAATGTCACTTCCTCAGTGAAGCCTCCTCTCCCTCCTTGGTGTCTCCATAACACTCTGATTAGACTTCACATGATATAATATGTTTTCCTACTAGATTCTGAACTCCTCAAGAGCAGCAACCCATATCTTAACTCTGTTTGCATCAACAGAGCCAACACAATGCCTGGCACAGAGTGAGCCTCAATAAATATGTCTATGATATAAATTTGCTAATAAAATGTCTATGGTATCTATTGTCTATCTCAGAGTGAATTTAAGAAATTCAACATCTCTTACAAATCTAGATCATTCACTTAATAGAATGGCGTTACCATATTTATCAGCACGCACAGACAATAAACCTCAAGCTCTGCTTTGATAATACAACAACTCTAACTCTTATCTTACTTGGGAATGGGGGAAAATGATGACTGAATTGGAGGCCACTAAAAAATGGTAGGGAAGAGAACCAGCCAGGTACAACATCGTTTTGTTTAATCAGAATCAAGATGAAACCTCTTTCTGCATAAAGATACTTCAGTGCCTTCTCATCCCCTGAAAATGCTGAGCATTTTCCTAAAAAGAGATTGCTGCTGTTTCTAACATGTGCCCAGGGTTCTGGGAATCAACTAACTCTTGCTTCCCTGCTCGCCTGTGCTGGAAATCTCAAAGGAGCTGAGGGAATCTGGGCCTTTGCTCACTTGTTTTCAGGAGGCATGGGGCATTCCTATCTGAAGACTGCTGAGAGTAACTCCTCTTGACAATTTGCAGCTAGCTAAATCCACTATGCTTTCTTACTGGATGTAATCCTGACACCCAGAGATGCTAAGCCCAAATGCCCTCAGAAGTCAGGCAGGGAAGGAGAATAGTGGAGTAACACCGTGATTGGTAGGAAGTAAGGCAAATGGGAAAAATGAATGCTCTGCCTAAAGATATTTAAGTTCGGAATTTTTCTGGAAGTTGACCCTGCCAAACAAAATACATCTATAGGCCAATTTATTCAGAAGGCCTAAGTTTTCAATTTGCATATGGCCATTTTGCTTTTCTGCATTCCTACCCCATACCTCTATGTAATTTTTTTTGCCCTTGACCCGAGAGTAATTGGGAGTGAGGTACAGGCAGAAGATATGGCACTGGGATATGTTGTAATTGAATGTTAGGAGGGCAATGATAATTACACAAAATTTTGAGTGGGATGTTTCTTAACTGTATTGAAAGACTTGGCACAAGAAAACGGGAAGTCCATGACAGCCAACTGCCAAGTAAAAACAATCTTAAAAAGTCAAAGAGTTCTATGATAACTTTGAAGGAGACTCTTATTTCCTACAGACTGCTGAAAAACAGACCCAGCATCTAGTTTTCAGTGTAGCAGAGCTGCACAGGTGACTCAAGGCATAGCCCCAACAGATCTCATCTGTCAAAGTTAATGCCCTGATGGCAAAAGAGTGGGACCACTAACTTGTATTAGAGATATTTGGGTATATTATCCTGAGAATTCTGAACGCTGACATGTCTCTGAACTCCCCAGGATGGCAGAAGCAACTGATTCCAACTTGCCTGAGGGGAACAGTCTCCCCTTTTCTGGAGTCAATGAAATGACACCACTTAAGGCAGGTGCTTTGCAATATGGCACTAGTTCTCTTCCAGATCCAGTTCTCACTAGTTCCAGGCCAATGACCAGAGTCAAGTCTCAGCACAGTCTGATCAAGGTAGTACAATCTCTGCTCTAGAAGGAAAAGTCTATACTGAAAAGGATTTGCAGGACCTGGGACACATGTGGAAGCAGATCTAGAGGACATCGTCCTGGAGTGGGAAGACAGATAAAAGACTGCATAGGGAGCATTTTCAACAAGGGAGAGCTCATTCGTGACTTAGATTTCAATGCTTTGGAAACATCTCAAGATGATTCTGAAAATCTGTTTGGATGGATCCTTAAAGCTTGTACAGTATGATGGCCTTCAGTAAATGAGGTAGAGATGCTAGGACTTTCTTGATGTATAGTATTGAAAAAAGGATCAGAAGGATCATAAAGATGGGGCCATTAGAATTAATTTATTTTGTAAGATCTAAAAATCTATCACCTGGCCGTGTTCACTCAGTGAACACAGAATATACTCCATCAACCAAAGAAATAAAGAATGCTGTGGTCAGAGGGAACTGACAATTGTTTAGAAGTTTAATGGAAATTATCTTTGTAAAAAGGACTGATGGTTAGAGATGCTGCCATAAAATTGGGCTCTATATTATCAGTGGGGATGACAGGATTCTAGAGTGGCAGAGCTTGGAATTCTGATAGTTGAACTATCAGAGACATGGTGGACATAATGTCTATAATGAGCACCAAGGTCAGGCTGTCAATCAAAATGCCTTAATGGGGATCTTTGGTGTTGGCTAATAGACCATGGTGTTCTTAGATGTGAGATAGCTAGACTGCGGACAAGGATCGCTGACTTGCACTATTTTATTTTAAAAAATGGAGAACTACAGAAGTGTAACATCCGTCACCACAATGAAATCTGCAGTCTTTCTTCCAGTTTAAAAATTTGTTAATATGTAGACCTAGAACCCACTAATTGAAAGGGAGGCTGAGTTCCCTTAAGCAATAACATTGCAATGCTATTGCAAATTTATATACACATATGAAATATTCCTTATAATCCTTCCCCAAAGGGACCTATGGCCATTGATAGACCATTGTACACTGGGGTAGGAAGTACACATTATTTGGTTTTGAGCACTGTTAAATATGGAATCCGAGCCTTCTGATGCTAGTGGACTCAAAACTTCATCATGTAATTCCAGTTAGAGTAGGTATATGGAAGCTAGGTGATAAATGAAATGTTAGCTCAAGTTTATTTCAGTTATTTTTCTAGTCTCCAAATACACAGTTATTTTAAGCATCTGGCAGAACCCTCCCATTGTTTCTCCAACTTGTAGATTAAGGGCCATTATGGTAGAAAGAGCTCTATAGAAACCCCTGCAATTTCTGCAATTCCTTCTCCTCCTACACATACACACATACACAAATGCGCACGCGCGCACACACACCTGTGTACACATTCATGCCCTATATGGTAAATAAGACGCAACCTGCATCCTAAAAGGAATTACACAGATTTTCACTACCATTAAAGATTTAAAAAATGAATGTGTGGTGGTCTCATCATATCCCTATTCAGTTGGTTTATCTGTATCTTGAAAAAAACGTATGGGTCACGGCAGACAAAATGTGGTACCTTTCATGAAAAAGACCAACACAGTCTTTGGCATTTTATATGCAGCTACTAATCTGGAAAGCACTTTGTTTTTAAGTCAGGGGTAGGTAAACTACAGCTCATGGGCCAAATATGACCACAGACTACAAAAGCAGAGTTGAATAATTGTAACAGAACCATGTGACTAAAAGTATTTATTGTGTGACCCTTTACAGAAAATGTTTGTTGACTAGATTTCCATCAGCAAAAATGATCAAAAGGAATCTGTCTTTACATTTAGAGGGACAACTCTACATACTTACTGTTGTGTTAACTCTCCTGTTCCCTGTCACGTTATAATAGCTAGTTATTTCCATAATCTTAACCTTCTGCAGAATGTCACAGTATCATACTTTTCTACTGTATTGATGATGCCATGCTTACTGGAAATGTTAGTACCCTAGGTGACCCAGTAAGATACATGCATATCAGAGAGTAGGAGATAAACCCAATGAAGATTCAGGTTCCCATGATATTGGTCAACTTAGTAGCTATCCAGCAATCCAGATTATGCTAGGATATTATTCCAAAGAAATAAGCACATTGTTCTACTTGCAACTCCTACCACTAAGAAAGAGGTACAGTGCTTGGTGAGCCTTTTTGAATTTTGGTGGAAGAATAGACTGCATTTAAAAATACTGCTTTGGTCTATATTCTGGGAGATACAGAAGTTTTGTCTGGGCCACAGTTAACAGAAGGCTCTGCAAGCCACACTATTGAACCATAAAACTCAGTAGATCTAATCATCATAGAGCTCTCCATGATGAAGGAACTGTAGGAAATGAGAATCCCCTTCAAATCTGACAGAGTTATCTGGCTTTTGCAAACTGCCATTTATTTTGCAGCTCCTGGCCTGCTACCAGATATTTGTAGAGATTTAATGCCTGGTTATAAAATCACAAGACACCAAGTGTGAGCTGTTTCTGAGTCTGTTTAGTGTTGCTATAAAGGAATACCTGAGGCTGGGTAATTTATAAAGAAAAGAAGCTTATTTGGCTCACTGTTCTGCAGACTGTACAAGAAGCATGGTGCCAGCTTCTGTTTCTGCAGAGGGGCCCAGCCTACTTCTACTCATGGTGGAAGGCTAAGGGGAGCCAGCATGTGCAGAGATCACAAGGCAAGAGAGGAAGTGGAATCCGAGCCTTCTGATGGAGAGAGAGAGAGATAGAGAAGCAGAGGTGCCAGACTCTTTTTAACAACCAGCTCTCATGGAAACTAAAAGAGCAAGCATTCACTCACTAATGAGAGAATGATACCAAGCTATTCATGTGGGATCCACTCCTCATGACCCAAACACCTCCCACTAGGGCCCACCTCCAACACTGGAAATGAAATTTCAAGATAAGATTTGAAAGGAGCAAATATCTGAACTAGAGCAAGCTGTGTGTTATTAGATCCACTAAATCATAGATTGGGTTAGCACAGCAGCAATCTACATTGTGGAATGTTGTGCCTGGAAATGGGCCTGAGGCAGGTCCAAAAGGCAAGAGTAAATTGCACGAAGAGGTGGCCCAAATTTGCATGTCATCTGCTTCTATCACTTCGATATCTTTTTATCTCATCTTGCACTTAATGGTTTATAGGGGATTCCCTATGACCAACTGATAGAAGATTGAAAAAGCTTCAGGCCTGGCTCACAAGTTGTGTCAACAGATGCTAGTCAAAACTACACTGCTGACATATTATAGATCCACTTAGTGGTATCTCTAAAGAGCAGTGGTAAAAGTAAATTAGCCAGCAGGAAAGTGGTGAGCAGTAAACTGGTCATCTACTTTGCATGAATGACTGGTGAAGAGTCTGGAAGGAACCAAATTAGAAAACTGGGAAGTGATGATGTCACAGGAAGAGGCATATAGATTGACCTATAAAAATGGACACAAATTTTGCAGCTATTACTACCTACCAGAGAACATCTACCACCAATAGGTATCTCAGCAACCAGTGGGGAAGGCTACCTCATCATGTATGTCATTTCATCTCTCTTTCATTGACTGCTTCTATGCTGTACAGTAAGCCCAAGAAAAGGGTGGTCACATGGCAGAGATAAAGGTTTGCATGAACTCCTTCTAGTCTAGCTAATGATACTCTTGAATGCTCAATTTGTCAACAGCAGAGATTGAGGAGATCAGTCAGGCTCTTGGTATCAGGTAGACTACAATTAGACATCTTCTACTCTAGGGGGTTGAGGAGGACAGAAATTTGTCCTTATAGGAATTGATCCTTAATGTGAATAGACCCTGGGTTTGCCCTCCTTGTCTGTAGTACCTCCACTGGCTTACCATCCAAAAGTTTTTAGAATGCTTGACTTATCAACGTATATCTCACACAGCATTGCCACACACCAAGGGAACTGTTTTATAAGAATCAAGGTAATGAGTGCATGAAACAGGATCTAATAATTGTTCCTTGTATCCCATCACCCAGAAGCAGTCATCCTAAGAGAATGGTAGAAATCGTATTAAAAGTTCATTAAGATCCCAGCTTGGGGACAACACCTGGCAGGGTTGAAGTGATCTTCCAGGATATGCCATATACATTAAGCCAATGACCAATATGTGTTTTTGAATCCCCAGTAGCTCAATTATATAAAACTAGGAACCAAGTGATAATGGAATTTGTGTTTACCGTCTTGCAACTTTAGCCTCTATTGGATTATAAATCTTAATTGTGATTGTGGATGGGAAAGAGAATAATTCTACCAGATAAAATGTAAGGTTCCCCTGAATTTGAAGCTGAAAATATCAGTTGAACTCCTCATGCTTGTGGGCCAGCAGGGGAGAAAAAGTTAGCACATCATTAAAAATAATAGCCCCTGACTCTGCTAAATAACTAGAGTTGCTGTTCTCAGTGAGGACAACAAGAAGCATGTCTGGAACCCAAGGATTTCACAGGGGTACCTCTTGGTGCTCCTGGGTCCAGTGATAACAGATGTGTACATAGTTTGTATTGTACCTACATAATCGTATTGTCAAAAGTTGATGCGTAATTGTATTGCAACAACTATGGCCCAAAGAGGATAAGGCAAATAAAGGTTCAAGCCCCTCAGAGATGAATGTTTGTGTCATCCCACCAGGAGACCAACACAGATAGCTAACGTGCTGGCCCATAGTGAGGGAAATATAGAATTGCTGGAAGAGGTTGGAGATAAATATTACTTATGACTTCAGATCCAGGTCCAGCTATGGAACAGAAGTTTGTCTTGCTTATCCTCAACCAGACTTTGGTGGACCATCCCCTTGAAGGGGACGTTGTGACAGATTGGACGAGTGCTTCCCCTCTTGTAGAATAGATCAGGACAACTTATTCTCACAAAAATGGGGACCTATATTGCAGTATGGGATTTGGATATAATGATTGGGGAAAGTGGTCCTGAATAGTACAGAGGTGGACTGTATTATGCACCTTTTATGTGCTAGTTTATATGCTTTGGCCCACCGATTTCATTCAAGCTGCCACTGAGATAACTTGCTCTTAGGGCATATTCTGATCACTTGCATGCAAGTGCAACCTGACATTGTTGCAACTTCTCACCTCCTTCCCTGGGGCTACCCTGATGATACTTAGATAAGAACCTTGTTACACTCAAATATGTGTAATATGGAGGTGCAGGAAGTTTCATGCTCTGTGAGACAAACCTTTGACCAATTGGAGGCTGCAGCCAGTGGTTAAATTCTTCACTTTCTTTTCTCCATGATGAAATTATACAATTTCTCAGAAGATGGTCCTATGGCATTGAGCAATCAGTCATACCTAGCAGCAGTTAGATCTATAATGCATCCTCCTATTACTCTCCCTCTTTCTCTATTACACTCCCTTGTTCCTCATTTCTGCTCCCTAGAATTGTACAATCTAATTCAGGCTGGGATATTATCCCACTTCCCAATCTGATCCACTTGTGGCCTTCTGGTGATTCCACTGCCACAGTGAACATTTCCTCCCACTGTACCATAACTGAAATGTGGCATCTTCTGAGGACACAAATTTCCCTGCAGCCCGCTCAAATGAAGACTCCTGGCTCACCAATAGTATTCCCAGACCATTCTTTCTCCTTGCTCCTTTGAAATGTATGTCATCCAACTAAAATGGCTTCTTGTCCTTCTACATATCTTTTGTATCTGTCCTTTTCCTGCAACCCCAGATGCCACCTGCCTAGGTCAGGTCTCCACTGAATCTTGCCTGTTTGTTTGAACAGCTCTCTCTTTCCAACATCAAATAACTCTCTGCTTCTCATTTTGCCTCCTTCCACCTATTTTGGACACTGAGACAAAAATAATCTTCCTAAAGCACAAATTGGATCGTGTCATTCACCTACTTAAAACTTTTTTGTGGCTACTTATTGACTTGTTTCTTTCCAGCCTTTATCTTCTGCCACTTCCTCCCTCACCGTCAGCTTCAATAATACTGAACTACTTTCATTTTCCTAAAATGGAGCCTGTCCTTTGCATGTGCTGACCCTGAAACAACCTCCCACACTTGATTAATGCCCACTCGGCCTTTTGGGTCTCAGAGGCAAGTGTCCTGGACCCTTTCAACATTGAGCTAGTAGCAGACATCTTATCCAACCTTCTTACTTAACTCTTACTGTAGCACTCACTATTTTGTAATTTTTGTCTCTGGATCCTCTGTCAGACTTAAGGCTTCCCAATTCTCCTAGCATCTAGTAAAAATCAAGCATTTGGCAAAAATTCATTGCAAGAATGTCTAGATGAATTGTTTTTCTTTTCTTCCTATTAACTTGTTCACCATCTTTTATAATATCATTAAAAAGATGAATGTGCATTTTTTCTTATGTATTTTCCCAATGTACTTAAAAAGTGAAATGAAATGGCATATGAACAGCATGGAATTGACTCAGACCTTTCTCAGGCACAGTTTATATCATTGGGCTAAACCTCTTACAGTCAGCATTTAGGAAAAATAGATTAAATTCTGCACATAGATTTGTAATCATTTATTATATTCATATTCCTTTTACATTTTTATGTTTTTTAAATCATGTGCCATATTTTTATCACAATAGTGCATTGCAAAGCTGAACACACCTCCTCTTGAACATTTATCACTAGTGGCCTTGAATCTTATGTGATATCATAATCAGAATTTCTACTTCATAGTGACTGATAGAGAACAATAGTCTCAGCTGTAAAAATAGAATCCCCAGGGAATACTGATAGCCTCTTTTCCAATAAAGCGAAATCTATTTGCAATAATAGGTGTATGCAAAGACCTCCTGAAATTACAGAAGCAAACTCCTTCCGCATCTTGACCTAATTAAGATCCATTACTCAACAGTGATCAGTCAGATTTTACTGTAAGAAGGAAGAAAACAAGGAGCCTGCTGGAACAACATGGAAACAGATAGGCTATATGTATGGTGGTTACAGTCACAGACATTTGGGTTCAAATTCTTGTTCTGTTTTTAGCCTCTCTAGCTCTCCATCTTGTAGAGGACTACGTGCTCGCAAACCAGACGTTCCCGATAAGTCCTGCTCTTGCAAACGAAGCAGGGCGTTCCTTCCCTGCAAACAGGGAGGACAAAGGAGCCAGCTGCAAACAGCAGACCCTGGGGGCTTGTTTACGTGTAAACATCTTGAAAATCTAGAAAGTCAGGGAAAGGTCAGAAAAACAACAATGTGTCTTGTGACTTGGCAACATTCCACAAACGACTGTATAAAATAAAGCAGAGCTCGCCATTGGGGCGGCCGCCATGTTTGTCTTGTCTTGTGTTGTCTTGTGTGTTCATTCCTTTGTTTAGGAAACACGTGGACCCCAACACCATCTCTTCTTGTACAATGGGGAAAATAACACCTACTTCATAATATTGTAGGAAAATTAAGTGAAATATCAGATGTGGAGTTCTCAGCACATAGTATCCTCTCAACATACCCATGGCAGCTATCACTGATGAGTTCCCGGAAACCTGGAACAATAAGGAAATCTATTACAAGAGCCTTAGGAACCAGCATCTTCAAGGATGGGGGTCAAGGAGCCAGAGGCAGGTGAGAGAGGATGAAGGGAGTGGGGCCATTTCTCTAAAGTAGTTTTTATTAAACTTTAGCAGCTTCCAACCTGGGGTTCAGAACTCTAGGCAATGACCCAGTAATCAGTGAGGCAAGAATAAATTGTGGTAAACATTCTCAGCAAACTGCAGGGGAGAGATAGCAGGAAGATCCATGGCTAATGCACTGCTTTTAAAGGACTTTCATAACTCACCGGACACACAGGGATGTTATGTGCTTTTGTCTAGTCACGGACAGACAATAAATGCAGTGACTTACTTGTCAGGCAGAAAACTTGATTAATTTTTTTAAGCAGTAAGCAGAATCATAGGAAATCATTTCCTTAACGCAAGCCTGAAATAAATGGGAGGTTCATTTGTCACGAATTCATTTCGGTGTTCACATGGTAAAAAAATACTGCCACATGTGGAGTGAGCCAAGGAGGCTTTAGAACTCTGAAATAAACATTGCAAAAAATCATGGCCATAGAAACAGTAATCTGTATTTCTTATGCCCGCATTTTAAGGTTGAAAAGATCAATATAACATTAGTACTTTATCACTCTCAAATACTTTTATATCCAATATTTCATTTGCACTGAATAACAGATACCATTAGGTGGGCAGGGGAAATATCCTCCTATTACAGACAAGGACACAATATCTGAGCGGTTATCTCATTGTTTGTTTGTTTTTGTTTTTTTTTTTGAGATGGAGTCTGGCTCTGTCGCCCAGGCTGGAGTGCAGTGGTGCGATCTCGGCTCACTGCAAGCTCCGCCTCCTGGGTTCCCGCCATTCTCCTGCCTCAGCCTCCGAGTATCTGGGACTACAGGCGCCCGCCACCACGCGGCTAATTTTTTGTATTTTTAGTAGAGACGGGGTTTCACCATGTTAGCCAGGAGGGTCTCCATCTCCTGACCTCGTGATCCGCCCGCCTCGGCCTCCCAAAGTGCTGGGATTACAGGCGTGAGCCACTGCGCCCGGCCATCTCATTTGTTAAAAGTCACTTAGCCTGTAAATGAAAGAACAAAAGTTCAAACAAACCTCATGCCTCCAAATCAAGAGGAAACCCCAATGGACCACACTGATGCTGCTGTTAGATATGTTCACAGTCTCATGTATTTTAATGTTTACACAGGCCATTTTTAACATACATGTTTAGCAGTCAATCCCACAGGAAATGAACTTAGACCAGGGCATGTGTTTAGACATCTTATGGATATTTCCCTGATTGGGCCCATGACTAGGGTGTAAAAGTGGTTAAGAAACTGACTTCCTGTTTGTTTCTCTGTTCCCACATTTTGTCCTTCTCCAGTTGTGCCCTGGGAAGCTGATCTTAGGACCTACAACAGAGATTTCTCACTGGCTTCCTGGTGGTTCATTCAGTAGGGAATTCCTGCAGCATGTTGGAGGGAGAGAGGGAGGTAGGAGAAGCAGGTGTGGATTTTTGTTTCTTTCCCTAGTTCTCATTTTAATGCCTGGCCATAGGCTGGCTGTGCCTGCGGGTCATCTGCAGGCAGACTTCTGTGCCTCCAGGTTTGGTAACCACCCCGTCCGCTTGCCCTCTCAGAGCCAGGGGCCTCAGGGTGCCCAGATGTTCTTATCCCCAGTTCCCACATCAGCCTTCTGGCTTCCCTGTACCCTGTCCATCCTTTGTAAATATCTCTTTACTAAACCTTCCTCAGAATACCTGAATTTGAGTCATCTCTCCATTGTCTGCCAGGATCCTTCCTGACATTACCTTCCAGAATGAATATTTCTGAAGATGTCTATTCTCTATGCAAAGAAACTCAATTTCTCACCATGTATAAAAGGAAATAAACATCTTTTTCAATGGAAAATAATGTAGGGAACATGTCTGATGTCACAGGTTTGTTGGGACCACACAGCCCAGAAAGGTGTAGTCATAGAAACAGACTCTTTTCTCTCTTTCATTTGGTAACAGCATCCTGATTTTCCCTTGAGAAACCATCCTCTCTTCTCCTTACAGTCTCTGTCATTATGATGGGACCGACTCTACTCTCCTGGGCAGGCATGGGGCCCTGCCTTGGCTTATGAGAAAACTATACGCCCCTAACCACAGTGATCTATTTAAAGATGGGAAGGAACAAGGGCAGGGGAACCTTGACGTTTTCCAGAGATATCAAGAAAGATGCTCTTTTCCCACTGGATTTTCTAATCTGTGGAACCTAGGCTTGGAGATGCTGTTAATCATCTTTGACATCATATAAAAGCCAAACTAAAATAGCAAACGGTGGAACTGAGAGATGGTGAAAATGTCCTCCTGGCCACATAGGTTCAGCATTTGAATTCAGCCATACCTGAAAGTGTCCCTGCACTTTTCTCCCCTGGACCAATAATCTTTTTTTTTTTTCTTTTGTGTGATCTGTTGTCACCTTTATCCGGAAAAGTCTACAGTAAAGAAAAAATTTCTGAACTGAGAGACTTGGAATTGGGCTTAGATCTTAGATCCCTCACCCATAAAATGAGGGTTTTGTACTGGGTGTTCTTCAAATGCCTTTTTAGAGCTGAACGTGGAGAAGGATCAACAGTAGCCAATCTTCCAGGTCAGCTAGAACTGAGAGAAAAGTTATGCTTCCAAGTGAGCTCATTCTCTGTTCTCAGCATGTTCACCGCAGCACTGCTGTCTATCCAGTAAAGGACAGACATCGTTACAAATAACAGCTCTACCCAGCCCTGGTCAGCCCTATTGATAACTCCCAGGAGAGCTCATCCCATCTTCCCACTTCAATCCAATTAACTAAATACACTATATAATTTTCGTGATACCTCTCTTAAAATCTAATCAGCACACCAAATGGCCAAAGAAATATTCAATGTCTACCAGAAGTAAAATGTGGTGCTAGGTATTGTGACTGTTAGCATTCCATCTTTATGTCTATCCTCCTTGAAAGGGACTCAAAAAACCCTTCCAAGCCCTCCAAGTTTCCACCAAGTAATCTCTTCCTTCATGCACTGTGGCTTTTTGATACTTTCCTCTGGCATCCATTTGACGAAAATTATTTTCATCAAAGAATGCCAGAAAAACAAATGCAAATGAGTTTTAAAGTAAAGATGAAGAAAAATTTCGTAAAGTACTTAATTTCCTTGTTATTCATCCATTCATTGTTCCACTATCCAATGACCAAGACACTGTTTCTGGGTTGTTCACAATAGCTCTATTTTCTGCTGTTGTTTTTTAGTTGATGAAAATTCAGCTTAAGTAAACTAGGCTTATGTAAAATCAATGTAATGGTACAGTCCTGCATAATTTGCCAAGCATTTGATGAAAGGTCACATATTTGCACAGTACATTTAGATGTGGGAAAGAAACTATCGTCATAGTGCCCTGAAAACCTCATTCCCGCCAATGGTGGGGGGCGGAAAAACCCTAAATTTGTGCATAGAAGATATTTCCGTGTCTGATGGCTTAACTAGTCTTTTAAAGACTTGTTTAATATCTTCTGGATAAAGACTCAATCAAGTTTAAGGTCCACACCCCTCTTAGTACTGTTTCTCATCTTGGACATCCACTCACTAGATGGCACTTACCACAAGAGGTGCCTCTCACAAGATGTAGTCTTCCATAAGATGGCACCTGGATGGAGACGAAAGCTTACCTGTCCTCTTTGCTGTGAGGATGTCCACCTGCTGTTCCTCATACTGTCTTCTGGTCCCCTCTGGCCTTTGAAAAGGTCCTGTCTGTCCATTAGGCATACCCCTGACAGAAGCTGCTGAGACCTCAACCAGTGTAATTGCTGATCTGGTAGCCTGCTGGGGGTCTACTGTGTCCCCTCCTGTTATACTCCCTTACCTTGGTTCTTGCTAGAGCAGCATCTCCCCATGGTCTCAGTTGCCTCCTCCATGCACCCCGGGCCTTGGTTGTCCACCCAGCAGCCCAGAGACTGCTTGACCATGGGGTCAAGTTTCCCTCCCACAGGGATCCATGGGAGGCCCACTGGCCCTCATCTCTCTTCCTTACTCTTCTTCTTCTGGGAGCAAGTGACAGTGTTTGGATTCCTTCCCTATCCCACAGCAGAGGACCTATTTCTCAGTTATCTTTTCTTCTTAAGTATCACCACCATGGTATACCACCATGTCGATTTTTCTGTTCTGTTGCAATTTTACTGACGCAGGGGTTCCCTAAAAGGTGATCTCTTCCCTGAACCCCAAAAAAGGCGTGAGTTCCGTCTGCCGCTCTGCTTCTGGGTTTCCTTGCTGATCTCTCTTGATATGAATCCGGAAATATGTCCTATCTCTTGCTCTTGCTTTCTGTACCTCATGGCTTCTTCGCAGAATCAGAAGGTATATCTACTTCATCTTTCTCTTGTTAAAAGAAAAACTTTAGCCGAATTAAATTTAAGAGAGTTTGATTGAGCAAAGAACAATTTGCAAATTGAGCAGCCTCCTGAGCCAGAGTAGGCTCAGGGACTCCAGCGCAGCCACATTGTGGAAGATTTACAGATAGAAGAAAGAGACATACAGAAAATGGTGTGAGGTACAGAAACAACCAGATGGGTTACTACTTGATGTTTGCATCGTTTGAGCACAGTTTGAAGAGTTGGTCACCTTTGAATGGCCAAGACTCAGT
This sequence comes from Mandrillus leucophaeus, assembly GCF_000951045.1. NCBI lineage: Eukaryota > Metazoa > Chordata > Mammalia > Primates > Cercopithecidae > Mandrillus > Mandrillus leucophaeus. Next base: position 2,519,369 of record NW_012101410.1, on the reverse strand, counting down.
GATGACACAAGACTACACTACAGTCTGAGTGCAACTCCATTGAGGTTACAGTTCATGATGTACACAGAAACCTTTAGGCTGAACTTAAAATATGTAAGGAGGCAACTTTTAGCTAAACTTGATTTAACACTGTCCAGCGGGGCATCACCAGGTAATATCTTCCTTCATGCTCTGTGGCATTTTGATACTTTCCTCCTTTTCCCTGGGCAATAAACTGGGCTTTCATGATGGAAAACCTTTGGGAGAACAATCACTTATATGGGAATGGAAAATTTAACAATTTAATGTCTTCTAAACAGGATTTCTGTGACATCTAGAATACGTAAAACTCTGCTAGTTTCTAGGAAGGGAGCTGAGGATAGGCTCAAAGGGGATTAAAACATGAATTAAACATGATCTCTGTTCTTAAATAGCTTTTAACTTGGAGGAAGAGATGGACATGAACACCATTGGCCAAGGCATGGCATAGGAACCAAATGTGGCCTGCACCACTGGGTGATGAGATCAGACAGGGGTGAAAGATCACTTAGATCCCTTAAAAAGCTGGCTGCTTTCAGTTTGCTTCTTCTAAATTCTGTAGGTTAGAGACCACAGCCAGAAACCTGATTAGCTGCAGTCTTTGAGCCTAGACATTGGCTTGAGAATTTCTGTCTCAGCAAACATCAGGTTGGGCCTGAACTTGGAGGTGGGAAGGATCCGTCTCTTCACTGGTTGGGACTGTACCTTTTTTCTGGTAGATGGCAATTAATAGGAGGTACTTAGGAAAGGGCTGCCCTCTATTTGAAAGCAGTAGTTCTCAAAGTGTGTCCCACCCACATTTGTGTTACCAGGAAACTTGTCAAAAACACAAATTCTCAGGTCCCACCCCAGGCCTGCTGAATCAAAATATCTGGGGATGAAGCCCAGCACTCTGTCTGAACAAGCTCTCCAGGTGATTCTCATCCATGCTAAAGTTTGAGAACCTCTTCTCTAGACTCTAAAATTATGTAACTCCACACCTGCACCCAGGGCCCAGCAGCACTGGCATTACATGGGAATTTCTTAGAAATGTAGACTCTCAGGCTCCTCTTCAGATGTATTGAATAAGAATCTTTTCAACTAAGATTCCTAGTTAATTCTTATAAATATTAAAGTTTGAGAAACACTGCCCTAGGTGATTGGACCTATATTCAACCTGGATTCTAGATCATAGGTGGACAGTATCATTTTTTTAATTATTATTGTACTTTAAGTTCTGGGGTACATGAGCAGAATGTGCAGGTTTGTTACATAGGTATACATGTGCTATGGTGGTTTGCTGCACCCATCAACCCGTCATCTACATTAGGTATTTCTCCTAATGCTATCCCTCCCCTAGCCCCATACCCCCTGACAGGCCCCAGTGTGTGATGTTCCCCTCCCTGTGTCCATGTGTTCTCACTGTTCAACTCCCACTTATGAGTGAGAACATGCGGTGTTTGGTTTTCTGTTCCTGTGTTAGTTTGCTGAGAATGATGGTTTCCAGCTTCATCCATGTCCCTGCAGAAGACATGAACTCATCCTTTGTTTAAAAGGTATGTTTTCTTCTCTCTGTTCCAGAAAGGCCACCTCCTGTCAAGGCTGGGACATCTGAGAGACAGCGGTCACACCACAACTCAACTGCAAGCACACCTAAAACAGTAGCTTATTTTCTCTGACTGTTTATTCTTCTTTCTGATTTACCAACCTACTGGGTATCGGTGCAAAAAATTATTTTATTTGCGAAATTAATGATATCACCACCTTTTCGTGCTTAAACTGTCTTTTTAGGTTAGCTCAGCTACTTTGGGCTAAATATTCAGTCTTTCAGATATACTGCACTTACCCTAGCTCCTCCCATGATGGTTCAGGGTGGGAGAGGCTTACATGACCTTGTGGTAGCAGGGCAGGGGCAGGGCTATGCTGCTTACGGGGCATTCTGTGAAAACAAGATGTGTCTTCCTTATGATACCTTCCTTCCAGATGCTGGAAAGTTGTTATACTGCTTTTATTAGAACAAGCACCTTGTTGCCATATGCTTTAAAATCGACATAACAAATGTGCAAATCTTCAATGTCTGTTAAATGAAGGGTGCCCTCTGAGACATGGATTTCTTGTGCAATACTCAACCTGCACAACTGTATGCCAGTCTCTATTTTTGTACCACAGTAAAGTGCATGCATAAGGCAGAATATGGAGTTTTCCCCAGAGGCTTGCAGGTATCTTCAGGAAAAGCAGACTATTGGCATTGACTGTCCTGGCCATTCTGAAAATTCTATTGCTCTCAGGCCATGAGGATCAACATTGGTCCCTGACATCCTCATTTTAACTATTCCTTGCCTTCTCCTTTTAGACCCCTGGGGTCGGGAGCCCAGGCTTTTTCATTTCCCTGAATAATAGAAGCTTTGTTTATGTCGTGACTACTTCTCACTACCCACTGGCATACAGAAAACTCCAAGTTTCAGTCAGCCAGGCCTGCTTCCTGAAATGATATGGGAGCCTAAGAGGTCTAAAAAATTCTTTTTTTTTTTTTTTTTTTTGAGACGGAGTCTCGCTCTGTTGACCAGGCTGGAGTGCAGTGGCTGGATCTCAGCTCACTGCAAGCTCCGCCTCCTGGGTTTACGCCATTCTCCTGCCTCAGCCTCCCGAGTAGCTGGGACTACAGGCGCCCACCACCTCGCCCGGCTAGTTTTTTGTATTTTTAGTAGAGACAGGGTTTCACCATGTTAGCCAGGATGGTCTCGATCTCCTGACCTTGTGATCCGCCCGTCTCGGCCTCCCAAAGTGCTGGGATTACAGGCTTGAGCCTCCGCGCCCGGCCTAAAAAATTCTTTCATTTCCCCATAATGTCTGGCTTTTGAGACTGCACTCACTAGTGACTCACAAACAATGCTAACTTGCTTTTTCTAGCTAAAATTTACCCTTTTCCTGAAGCATAAAACACACTGTTTCTGTGTGTAGGCCCCACAGGGCAGCAGTGTTTTCTGGATTTGAAAATTTAACAGAAAAGCTCTCACAAAAATTGTATTATGTTATCTGTCTCTTGTGGGACTTTATCGAAGGCTACAAGAAGAAGCCAAAAACCACCAACATTTTGAATTTTTCCTTCCAGTGTGTTGATTCCAGACCCTTGGTGGACATTATCTGAGTCTTGGGATATAGCAGGCAATAGTTTAACCAGTGATGGGCTGCTAACATCACAACTAGCTCTATCTTCATTGCCCTCTCTACTGTAACTCTTTAGCTCTGCCTATTCAACAGTCTGGAGTCTGTAACATCACCCTGACTTCCATGTTCCAAATTCCATTAGGATCCTTTAGGATTCAAGGAAGAAAAATACCAGATTCACACTAAAATAATAAGGAAGTGTATTTGGTTCATGTAACTGCAATATTCAAGACTCTCCGTATCTTTAGGCTGTAGCTCCAGTGTTGTATGATTCCCTGAGCTCTCCTTTCTCCCATGCATTGGCTATTTCATGTTAATAAAATGGCCACAAAGATTCGAGGCATCTCATTCACATACCACAACATCCAGATTAAAAGAAAGGGCCTTTGTCCCAGAATCTAAGCAGGTTCAGTAGCATGCGCACCACTGAACCAATCATTGTGGTTTTGATTGACTTATTTAGGTACTACATGTTCCATTCCTAAAGCCAAGAACCACATAGGTCTGGAAGTCAGGCATTCCTAAAAAGAGGCAACTCTGAAGCGTCAACTGAAACATCATGAGATGTTCCATTTAGAATGGAGACTTTATATCTCATAAAGGGTTACAGCCTGCAGGGTGGTCATTTTGACAGGCTGGGAAACATAGCCTCTGGTAGAAGCCAGAAGGCAGGTACTTTGAGGGAGGGGAGGATGGAACAGGCATTTATGCTGAACAGATTGGCCAAGTATACATATTTAGCAGGTTATAAAAGTAGCTATGAATATTCATGAAGGGTGTCCTAAGGCATGTGCACTGAATAAACAGGCATGTTGCATGTTCACTTTGGGGTGGAGACTTAACATACAAATGCATTACAGTTAGGCCTTGTATGTCAAAAGGTGAAGCAGAGACACAAAGGCACTCAAGTGCACAGCCTCTGCAAACCAGCCAGAACCAGTCCATGGTTGGTAGTCTTTTATCAAGAGAAAGTTACCAAAATCAACTTCTTGTCTAATCAAAGCTGTAGTGATGGCTTGTGGAACAGAGGGGTGAAATCAGGCTGCATCTGGCAATTGATGAGCTGTAATCGTTTCAATATTTCTTATCTCGAGACCAGTGCTTGTTTAGCTGCTAGAGAAAAAGAAAAATTTTGTGGCAGGTGGAACATAGTTTATTCTTTAAGTACAGGGGTACATGATTTAACTCTTGCTTGGCGTGGCCTTAGGTCTTGTTCATAATTTAGTATCTATTGCCATAAAGAGTCCATTTTGTCAGTCTTATGATCTCCATTTTAACATTAATACTGGTCAGTTATTGTGTCTAAGTTGTAAAACGGAGTGGGTACAGTGAGGTGTGTACAAGCTCCCATTCTGTCATGGTTAGGAACTCAGTTTTTCGGGTTTCTCTGGGGTTCCCCGGCCAAGAGGGGTCTTTTCAGTCAGTTGGGGGGCTTAGAATTTTAGGATTTTATTTTTAGTTCTCATGAGGATATACAACATTTTGAAGGAAACTCTACCTGATGCACAAGAATCTGGGCCATTAACTGGGCTTCTACCAAGTCCTGCCCTGTGTCCCAAGAGATTCAGTAAAGGAATCAAGCAACCACTAAAAGGTTAGGCAATACTACCGTCACTGGTGACTATAAATCAAAGACCCCTTTTATTTTCTTTTTTTTTCCCCCTGGGAAATTTCTTACACTTTTTAATTTATTTATGTATTTATTTATTTATTTATTATACTTTAAGTTCTAGCGTACATGTGCACAACGTGCAGGTTTGTTACATATGTATACATATGCCATGTTGGTGTGCTGCACCCATCAACTCGTCTGCACCCATCAACTCGTCATTTACGTCAGTTATAACTCCCAATGCCATCCCTCCCCACTCCTGTCTCCCCATAATAGGCCCTGGTGTGTGATGTTCCCCTTCCCATGTCCAAGTGATCTCATTTTTCAATTCCCACCTATGAGTGAGAACATGTGGCATCTGGTTTTCTGTTCTTGCGAAAGTTTGCTGAGAATGATGGTTTCCAGCTGCACCCATGTCCCTACAAAGGACACGAACTCATCCTTTTTTATGGCTGCATAGTATTCCATGGTGTATATGTGCCACATTTTCTCAATCCTGTCTGTCACTGATGGACATGTGGGTTGATTCCAAGTCTTTGCTATTGTGAACCTCCCCGATTCTGGTGTAAACCAAAAAGAGGAAGACAATCCCATAATGCCTAAGATGGAATTTCCTATAGCTTGGTGGTATGTGGGTTGGGAGTTACAATTAAGCTGACAAAGAAAATGTAGCGATGTTTTTTCGCAGCACTGATTCCATGAACAGAGATTCATGCCACTGTGTAGTCTGCAACAAAAGTAAGTCAACTGATGAACAGCTTACTAAAAATTTAGGGAAGGGATATCCTAAACACATTTCTCGTGAGCAAGGAATGATAGCTGGAAATCAACATGACAATTCTTGTTACTACTAATTTAAGATGGATAAAATGTCAATTGCTAATGTTTGTTCCTACTATTTTAGTTCAGCAAATGTAAAAATTATTAATAATGGCTTTCCTAATGGGAGACTCTTTCTCTTTAACCTTACTTCCCAATATAATCTTAAAGTTTTTCAACCAGGAATACAAATATCCCCAAAGGTTTTAGGAACTGAATACAGTTAGGACAAACTGTAAAATTACAGCATTTTTAGTTTGTTTGATTAATTAACTTATTATTTATTTATCCAACAAACAATTGTGATTACCAGTGGGAATACCCTTAAAAAAACATTGTCCTTTCTGGGGATCAGAACAAGAATTGTTTCTAAATTTTCATTTGAGGTTTCCAAGTAAAATTTTTTGTTAGTGTCAAGAGTCTTGGAGGAAATACCAGAAATTTTAGAGTAATTCTGAAAATATTTCTTTTAGAAAGATGTTTACAAGCTCAAGCAAATATCTACGAGCTTTCAATGAAATGCTGAGAACTGAAGTTAACATTTTTAACAGCATTGGCAAACTGAGTCATTGCAGAGCAAGATTTCTTGCTTGTGTTAGATTTGAGAACATACATTTCCTAGATACAGAAATTTATACTTTTATTCTAGAGCTCACACTGAATAATAATATGGAGACCTCTCCAGCTCATTCCTTTATGGCTATGTACACGGATTGCTTTTTGAACATCGAATTGTAACATTATCTGAGGAGTCACAACCCATTTTTTAAATAAAAATGCACCGGTGCTTCATAAAGAGCTTCAGAAAATTATAGGCGGAAGAAAAGTAAATTACAGGCCATTATATTTTTAAGATACGCAAATGCTAGTAAATTAAAACATGATTGTATTACTGTTCTTTGCAGGGAACAGATTTAAACAATTCAAAATACTAGATGTAATTTTTTAAGTGCTGAGATCTAACAGTAAATTAGAAATTAAAATTATACATACGTTGAGTTACATCTTGAATTTCATAGATAATAATTTCATAATAGTAGACAAAAATGCAAACTGCATATAGCTTAAATGTTCTGTTTCTATTTATATGAAAGTTGGCCACTCTTTTCTTACATGGGTAAGATAACTATACAAAGACATATTTTTAATGCTATACCCACATTTCTGCAAGAATTAGACAACTTAGCCTATGCTCTCTTACATATGGGTGGAACAATTTTCACAAATTTTTAAGTTTGGAAAGACATATGGAATCTAAGCCAAATGAAATGACCTGATGATTGCTGAACTTTCCAGAGAGAAGATAAAGAATAGTGCAAATGAGATTTCAGCATTTCCCCATTCATTTCCAGTTCCTGGGAGGTACTTCTTTTTCTCGGTTGACAAAATATCATCCTGGGTTCCTCCTCTCTTCTAGAGTGGCTGGTGGTGAACAATTAGTATGAGGTCCCATACAGAACACGATCGCCACCTAGTGGCCACAAACAAAACTCCTGCCTGACTTTTCCTGGCCAGCCACAAGTGATGCAGTAAGAACAGCATCTTTGGAAGAGAAAAGAGGTAACTTAACCCCCACGTCACTTCCCCCTCACCTCAGATTTGATCCGTTTTCCCATTGCAGGCTTATGCCTTCAACCTAGGTGCATTCAGCTAATGTAAGTAATAACACAAAACTAACGATGCTGCACTCCATCTTTAAGCTGTTTGAAATGTCAAAGAATGAAAGAGAAGACAGTGGTCAAATATGGTTTTTTTTTCACTTGAGTCGAATCAGGTTTTTATATTATAAATGAAAACTAATTTCAAAATAGTAAATGTCTACTTTCTTTTCTTTTCTTTTCGACGGAGTTTCACTCTTGTCGCCCAGGCTGGAGTGCAATGTCATCATCTCGGCTCACCACAACCTCCACCTCCCAGGTTCAAGCGATTCTCCTCCCTCAGCCTCCCAGGTAGCTGGGACTACAGACATAGCTGGGATTACAGGCATGCGCCACCATGCCCAGCTAATTTTTGTATTTTTAGTAGCGATGGGGTTTCACCGTGTTGGCCAGGCTAGTCTCAAACTCCTGACCTCAGGTGATCCACCTGCCTCAGCCTCCCAAAGTGCTGGGATTACAGGCGTGAGCCACCGCGCCTGGCCCTACTTTCCTTTAAATTAAATTTCTGTTATTTCTCCCCAAAGGTGTCTACCTAGTAGATGTAAATAAAACGCAGTCAGAACTGGATTTTTCCAGTACAGTAGTGTAAAAATGCAGTTAGAAGTTTTCTTACCATAACTCCCTTGGCAGATCCTTCTGGTTGGGGGAGAAAGATGGAAGGAGGGACTGAGAGAGAGAATCTTAAAAATGCCCCCCAGATGCTGATTTTGCAAACGAGAAAATAAAAGCAACCTGATGGTGCATTATTTCAGAAGTTAAGGAGGTGATGTGTGTTCTACTAGTTGGTATTAGGACACCTTAAAGGACGTGCTGAAAGGGCCCAGGGATTTTTGTTTGTTTTTGTGAGATGGGCAAGTTGTTTGTAAGTATACTTTCTGTCTGTGTGTCGGCTGCCGGAAGTTTTCTGATTCCATGGCCGGTCACCGGATAGACCAAGACAAAGGAGTCTATCATTACAAAAGCTTCCTGGGTTAGGGTGCTGTAGTAGCCATTGTGTTTCCATAGCAACCTACAGATGGGTTTATCCAGGAAAGCACAGGGGCCCGCCCATGCATAACTAGCAGAATGATGAACATGAGGATTGGACGAAAACAAGCATAGGGCAAGATAAACGTGTTGTAAAAAGAATGTGTGTTCTGTATTACAAATTCTATTCTAAAATCAGTGCTAATTAAAAAGAAATAAATCAACAAAGTCCACAGAGGCCTTTGGTAGCTACTTATTTATTTGATCATCACATTAAAGAATAGAAATCTAATGTCTCGGGGAGTCTTACTAGCTTAGCTTGAGACAGAAAAAGGAATAAATCAGGCTGGGTGAGCAGATTTGCTCAGGATGCTCTGGGGGAGATAATGTTACATAATTTGAACCAAATGAGTTTGTTCTTTTGGATGTTTTTAAGTTCCTCTTCATCCATGAAGCCTCCCCAGACTAGGTAGAGAAAATGGAAGTTTTAAAAACTTATTATCCGTCCTTTCTCTGGCCTGTCCAAGAGGTTTATTTTCAGTTCATTATATTAGAAAATAACATTTTGAATGAGAAAACAAAAAGTCAACAATTTTTAAACAAGTAATAAATGGACGTCAACCTGTATATTGATGTCCACAGTGTATGTCTCCTCAGAATCACGAGCTCCTAAAAGCAGGAAGGTATTGGGGTGAGAATGGTACACAGAAAAAGAAAAATGAAGGTCTTTAAATGACCTTAATGGATGTATTTAACCACTTGGAGAAAGTCGCTATAGCAGTGGCGCCCTACAGCCAGCTCCTGCCAGCTGCCATTGCTACATTCCTACCCCAGTGTTGCTCCAGGGACTTTTTATCTCTTGGGTTGCTATCCATTAATCCTAATAAAGATGAGAATAACTAATAATTACGAACATTTTGACAAACTCACCACAGATTACAAAGCGTTTTCACATCTGCTGATTAAAAGCAGGTATTACTACTGTCCCTGCATTTTGTAAAAATTGAGTGTTGGGAAAAATCGCAAAAATGTTTGGAGGTCAAACAGCTAGTAAGTGGGTGTTCTGGTCCTCTAATCCAGGTCTTCTGACAATAAATCCCAGGTAATAACAGCTAGAAGGTCTTATCCCTTCCAGAAGTACTTTCAGTTTACTGGGAAATTTTAATAAAAAACCTAAAAAGCCTTTAAAAATTAAATAATAACTCTCGAATGCTGAAATTTTGGATAATTTTAGGTCGCTGCTAGAATGTTTTTGTCTGAAATCATATAAGTATCCGGTCAACATGGATTCTCCATGATAGACTCCCATAGGAAAGATAGGCTGCTAGAAGGCGTGGGAAGCTGGTTCATCTGGGAACTCATCTCACAACATCCCAAATCCATGTTTTGCTGTTAATCATGAAGTACAACGTTCTTATTAAGGGTGCCACAAATATGTATTTGCTACGTCTCTTTGTATAACCAGCTGAGGAAAAGTCCTAATAGATTCTCTATTACAGACCACTTTAATTACTATCTACATGATATATTGCATTTCCAGACATATTAATTAAGGAAATAACTCTCCTTTTTCCTTTATCATGACCTAAACCTCATGACTACACTGAACAGCTTTCCATGCATATGTCTTTATCAAGCCTAAAGAAAGAAATGGTAGAAATGAGCAAAAAAGATCACAAAGAGGGAGAAACAACTCTGGAGGGAAGTCAGCATTCCTGGGTTCCAGGCCTGGCTCTGTTTGCAACCAACTGTGTGATCTTGGAGAAGACACTTAATCTGCACCTGAGTTTCCAGATGTGGGCAACACTGGTTTTGGATCTTTTACAAGTATGCGACTCACAGGCTGCCAATAATGTATCAGTAACTAATTAGTCAGCCCAAAGTATTTTCATTATTTTTCATTTTAATGAATATTTAGTCTTTAAACATATGTGTGTCTCAGAGTGCCCAGAGGAAATATTAACTAATTCTCTAAAAGGGTTATGATCTGAAGAATGCAAAGAACAGAGAATGTGCATATGTCCTCAAAGTAGGGTGGTTTTCTGTTATGTACACACAGCATCATGGAATACTTTCATGGGTAATGGAGTCAGTTTGTGCACTCACTGATTTTTCAGTGTGTGTCTAGAAGTTAGTTACTGAAAAAATATTGATCTTTCTTATTATCTCTATGTATTTTTGAGACGGAGTTTCGCTCTTGTTGCACAGGCTGGAGTGCAGTGGTGCAATCTCGGCTCACTGCAACCTTCGCCTCCCGGGTTCAGGTGATTTTCCTGCCTCAGCCTCCCAAGCAGCTGGGATTACAGGCACATGCCACCAGGCCAAACCTGGCTAATTTTTGAATTTTTAGTAGAGACGGGGTTTCATCATATTGGTCAGCCTGGTCTTGAACTCCTGACCCAAGATGATCTGCCCGCCTCAGCCTCCCAAAGTGCTGGGATTACAGACATGAGCCACTGTGCCCAGCCCAGTATTTTGTTTTTTAATGTGAGGGCACCACTTGTTATCAAGGTATTTGCTATCTGATCATTTTGGGGGCAGTGGAAAGAACAGGCAAGAAAAAGAAAGGAAAGAAAAGGAGAAGGGTAGAAAAATCCTTAAAAATATTTTGGTGAGGAAAATGTTTACTGAGTATCTACTTACAACTAGGCAATTTCCACAATGAGGATTCAAAAGAATATGTTGTATCAAGACTCTCTTGGCCAGGCATGGTGGCTCATGCCTGTAATCTCAGCATTTTGGGAGGCCTAGGTGGGACGATCACTTGAGGTCAGGAGTTCAATCGAGACCAGCCTGTGCAACACGGTGAAACCCCGTCTCTACCAAAAATACAAAAATTAGCTGGGTGTGGTGGCAGGCACCTGTAACCCCAGCTACTTGGGAGGCTGAGGCAGGAGAATCGCTTGAACCTGGGAGGTGGAGTTTGCAGTGAGTGGAGATTGCACCCCTCCACTCCAGCCTGGACAACAGAGTGAGACTCTGACTCAAAAATAAAAAAGAACTCTCAAAATATTCAAATATTCTAAGATTCTAAGTCCAAAAAGAAAGATACAATAGAACTATTTATTTGTCTATACATTAAACTTCTGGTAATTTCAACTATGTTATACCCAGTTATAAATTAAAAAGAGATCAAAATAAAACTCAGAACCTATTTCCTTTTCCTTTATATAGAAATCTTTCAAGCTCAGAGACTAGACTTTTGAACTAATGTAAACTTCGTGAGGCTTCATGAGACCATTTCCTTCATAGTTCCAGCACTTAACTCAAAACCTAGATTATGGAATGGATTCAGTAAATATTTGTTAATGAAGCCAAGTGGATTAGATAAACAAAATGTGGTATAACCATGCAGCAGAATCCTATCAGGCCATAAAAAGAAATGAAGTGCTGATACATTCTACACATGGCTAAAACTTGAAACCATTATACTAATTGACATACGTCACAATAGGCCACAAATTGTATAATTCTATTTATACGAAATGTTCAGAATATGAAAATCCTCAGAGACAGAAAGTAAATTAATAACTGGCATGGACAGGAGAACAGGGAGTGACTCCTAAGACTATAAGATTTCTTTGGTGGGTGATGAAAATTTTCTGAGTGTGGTGATGGTTGCACAGCTCTGTGAATATATTAAAAATCACTGAATTGTACACATTACAAAGTTGAATTTTAAGTTATGTAAATTTTGTGTCAATAAAGCAGTTATTTTATACAAGATAAAAAAAATAAAGATTTGTTAATGAATGAGGAGATTAGAAGCAGTATTCAGTAGCTGGGGTTGTTGAAGACCGGTACAAAAAATTAGGAGAACTGATGGCTGACACCCTGGAATCCAAAGAAAGAGTGAGAAAAATCATAAAACCCAGACACAAAGGAAGAAACAGTCCTACATACTTTACTGACTCTGAGGGATTATAGCACAGATACAAAAACAATTGACATTAGCAAATGTCCCTGAGTCATTAAGAAAATATTGAACTTTGTTCAATATATGTCATTTAATAAAACTCAGGGAGGGAGCTGTACACGGCACTCTTAAGATATTTTTATTAGACAGGATTAAAATATCATTCTGAGAACCCTTAGTCCCCTCATATGCTAGATTTCCTTTTCAAAACATAATCTTGATGTTATAATAATATGTAACTTAAACCTCCCTTCCCTTCAAAACATCCTTGGTTCTACTCAAGGACCTCTAATTCCATAGTATCTTTTGTAGACACAGAAAGTATGCGTTTTCTTTGTCTTTGTGATGTATTACACCTCTCAGTGCAGAATTTTAATATATTCCACATATCATATCTTCCTGTTTCGGTTACAAAACAGTACAGAATTGGATCAGCAACACAATTTAAACTTGTTAATGCAACCGTGATTCTATACATTGTGTAAGTTTGCTTCCCAGACTTGCTGTGGTCTTTGAAGTACACATCATGCTCTAAAATGCAGCGAATGAGCAACATCACATGAAAGGGAGTAAAGCATAAGACAAAAGTAACTGTGATGCTGACCAGTAGTTTTATGATTCTCTTCTTCTCCTTGTTTTCTGTGGCTTTATTGTGCCGCACAGCTTGGTAGACTTTCCGGTTGCAGATCAGGATGGTGACCAAGGGTACTGCATAGCCTGTACACGTCCTGAACAAGTTGAGGTTGATTTGCCATTTCTCTAAAGGGTATCTGTCATAGCATAAAGTAAAATTAGATTTTTTGTCATCGCAATATTCAACAACTGTTTCATCTTCCCACAACATGACAGCATTGAAGATGGTTTCCAGTGTCCAGATGGACAGGCTGACCATGAGTGCAAATTTTCTTGTCCTTAGGAAGAAAAACTTCAAAGGGTAGACAACAGCCAAATACCTATCAATGGCAATGCAGGTGAGGAATGCTGTGCTGCTGTAAAAATTCATGTACATGAGAAAAGCACTCCCTTTGCACAAGGCAGGAGAGAAAGTCCAGTTGTCCTTATTCCAAGTATAATCAATCCATAAAGGGAGAGTTAATGCATAGAGCAAATCTGATAGTGACAAACTGAAGAGGTAAATTCCTAGTTCACTTTCCTTCTTTGCTTGCAGGAAAGACACACATAGAGATCCAATATTGGCCGGAATGCTGACTATAATCACAAAGATGTAAACAATGGGAAACAAATAGTGATCCAGGTCATGCTGTTCTTCAATACATGTGCTGTTCATTTTTTTTTAAGGTAGCAATTATATTAGTTCTTAGAAAGTAAACAGAAAAGTCTTGTCTCGTTGTAGTTCGTTTTGAACATTGAATTCTCTTTTACTGAGAATTCTTTTCCAATTTTTCTTTGTTGTCTAAAGTTCTAATTAATTCATCGATGCTTTTAAAGGGTTGACGTAGATCAATTTTTACACAGATATCAGCAGTTGGAAGTCAAAATCCAGGCTCCTGGCAGTTGGCTAAAGAGGTCAATTGAATTTAATAAACAGAAGTCCATGTGTTCATTATCACAGAACGCTGACAAGCAGCCCAGAAGGATCAACTGAGGCATTTGTAAGTGTACGTGGAGAGTTGTCCGCAATTTGTTTTTCTTCATAAATCTCACAGTAGATTGGTGCAAACATAATATACAAGGCTTTGTTTTCACAGAGATTGGTATTTCCTTTTAAAATTCCTTTCTTTCTGTAATGAAAGATGAATTAAAATTGCTTAGATGTTTAAGATACATAAGTTCATTACAATCATGATTTTGAAATAGTCCCTTTTTGTTTCATTTATTGAAGATATTGAAAATGCATTAAGTTACAGTGAAGGTGTTTAAAATGGGAAGATTATCTTAGTGACTTCAGTAAATAAAGTCAAGCCAAGATATTTTACTTATTTCAAATAAGAATTACCTGAGGCATGCTAGATTAGAGTGAATTATATTTCTCAATGGACATAACCCAATAATAGAAAACTCAAGTTAAAAAGCCATTTTAGCAGCTAAAGATAAAAAAATCTGTTATTGACACTTCTCAAAAGATGACATTCATACAGCCAACAGACACATGAAAAAATGCTCATCATCACTCGCCATCAGAGAAATGCAAATCAAAACCACAATGAGATACCATCTCACACCAGTTAGAATGGCAATCATTAAAAAGTCAGGAAACATCAGGTGCTGGAGAGGATGTGGAGAAATAGGAACACTTTTACACTGTTGGTGGGACTGTAAACTAGTTCAACCATTGTGGAAAACAGTGTGGCGATTCGTCAAGGATCTAGAACTAGAAATACCATTCGACTCAGCCATCCCATTACTGAGGATATACCCAAAGGATTATAAATCATGCTGCTATAAAGACACATGCACATGTATGTTTATTGCGGCACTATTCACAATAGCAAAGACTTGGAATCAACCCAAATGTTCATCAGTGACAGACTGGATTAAGAAAATGTGGCACATACACACCATGGAATACTATGCAGCCATAAAAAAGGATGAGTTTGTGTCCTTTGTAGGGACATGGATGAAGCTGGAAACCATCATTCTCAGCAAACTATCACAAGAACAGAAAACCAAATACCGCATGTTCTCACTCATAGGTGGGAAATGAACAATGAGATCACTTGGACACAGGAAGGGCAGCATCACACACCGGGTCCTATTGTGGGGAGGGATAGCATTAGGAGATATACCTAATGTAAATGACGAGTTAATGGGTGAAGCACACCAACGTGGCACATGTATATATATGTAACAAACCTGCACGTTGTGCACATGTACCCTAGAACTTAAAGTATAATAAAAGAAAAAAAAATCTGTTATTTGTCTGTGATTGATAAATACTTTTGCATGTATGATCAACTGTATGGTTATATGATTTCAAATTTCTAATTTCATATGCAATCTAGGTGTATGGCATTTTCAAAACTCACCTTATTATCCAAAGAAATACTATAATAGAAATACAATAAAGTTTTAGAATTTTAAAATGTAGCAGTTTGTTAAATCTTAGCATATAATTAGACAATCCTACTTCTGTTTTCTTTTTGTTTCCTCTGTAGCCTAACTCACTTTATTTTTCTTATACTTTTATAAATGAGAGGACAGAATGTTCACAATTCTGGGTAAAATCTTAGAATCATTAATTTCCATCTTTATATCTGATGGTTTATTAGGTTAGTGTCTTTTTTAAAGCTCTGATGTTATAGATTCACATAAAAGTAAAGGTTCTATCCTTCTCTCCATACTGGAGTAGAGAAATATTTTGTCTATATCCCTTTGCTGCTGAGGCTTACTGGTGGCTTAGATTATTCACCTGGTGAATACCTTCACAGAAAACTTTGTAGAAACACTATTCAGGGCACTAGAATCACTCCGTCTCAACTGTTGATTAATCCTGAGCACAAAAAGACCTGCCATCACAAGTCACAAGAATCCTACTAGCAGAGTAAACCATATGGGAGAATATATCATATTTCACTCTTAAGCAGAGAACTAAAACTCCTGAAACCTTTTAGCTTTATCAACCTGAAAAACAGGAATAAAATGTGAAAAACAGCCTTTTAAATAAATAGGGAAGCTTCCAAAGGGGGGAAAAATTCATGATGAAAGAAAGGAGGTGGGAGCTGCTATCAGGGAGGTGAGTGAGCATTGGAGCTCTGGATGGCCTGAAGGCATATAAATCACCAGGGATCCAATCACTAGGGATCAGAGAAACTAGAGACAAAGCTTGGGCCTATGCAGGTAAGAAGGGGTCCTTGACCATCCCAAACACATGGGATCCAGGAACCTCTGCTGCCAGGGAAAGGGTGAACTAGAAAATAAACAAAATAACAAATTCCACAGAGATTTGCAGACAGCAGAGAAAAGATGGCAATTTCCCTGACTCTGCTTGGTTTCTGTGAGGAGTTACAATAAAAAATTCTACCCTAAGTAGTTGTGGCCTGTGGGGTCCTCACTTGGAAACTGGGTCTGGGTCTACATTATTAGTTTGGTCCTGCAAACTTCAGGCCAACCTACATGTTCAACTTCATTAGTCATCAGAGGAATTCAAACTAAAATTAAAATGATATACCATTACACACCCAACAGAATAAATAAAATGAAAATAAGACAAAATATCAAGTGTTAGGGAGGAAATAGAACGCCTTGACTCATATGCTGTTGATTAAAAAATCATTTGGCACTTATGCACACCATATGATCCAGCATTTCCACCTCTAGGTATGTGGTCAACATAAATGCATACATATGTTAACCAAAAGACAGGTACGAGAATTAGAATATTCACAGTAACACTACTTGTAACATCCCCTAAATAGAATGCCCATTAGCAGTATAATAGATGAGTAAATTGGGATATAGTAACACCGTTGAAATCTACACCTCAATGAATAAATTATTGCTACATGCAATCACATGGTTGAAAATCACAAATATAATGCTGAGTGATAAAAAATGACACAAAACAGTATGCGTTACCTGATACAAACCAGGCTAAGTTAATCTATGCTGTTAGGAGTCTGGGTAGTGGCTATCTTTGGGGAAAGGCTGGGTGCTGCTGGAAGAGGGCATGAGGAGGACTTCTGAGATTTGATAATGTTCTATTTCTTGATAGGGGTGGCTGGTTCCATGAGCATGTTCAGTTTGTAGAAATGCATCAAGTTGTACACTTAGGATATGTGCATTTTGCTGCATGTGTATTGTATTGCAATGAAAACATTAAAGAGTGGAATCGAAAGGCTGTGTGAGATGGCATGTAGAGCATCTTGACAAACAAACATCTGTTTTACCTGCAGATGGAACATACGTGCCTTCCTAAGAAATTTGATTTTATTTCTATCCTCATATATAAAATGTAATTGAGAGAAACAAAACAATAAATAAATAATTTACATAATTATGAAAATACATTCACCAAAAATAAAGGTTAACTATATATGAAAAAACAAATTCTAGGCTCCTGGAAGAAGTAGACACAGATCCTCCCTTGAACAAGTCTTCTTTAACTCAGGCCTCAAAGAATCCTACAGATAAGAGTTCCAACAAATATGACCTTATTCACACACACACACACACACACACACACACACACACACACAGAAATAAGTAACTACGTGTGAGATTGAGCAGAAACAGCAAAGTAAATCAAATCCACAAAATTTTAGAGATAAAATTAATATAACACAAAATAAGTATGTTTAATAAATAGGGAAGTATGTTAAATAAATAGGGAAGCTTCCAAAGGGGGAAAAATTCGGGATGGAAGAAAGGAGGTGGGAGCTGCTATCAGGGAGGTGAGTGAGCGTTGGAGCTCTGCATGGCCTGAAGGCGTATGAAGGAACTCACTAGGGATCAGAGAAACTAGAGACTAGGTTTAAAGAAACAAAATAAGGGATTTAAAAACATGAGTAAGGAGGAAGAGATTATTTAAAAAATGACATGCCATATTTTTAGAAAGACTGAAAAAGACTTTCTAAAAATAAAAAATACAATAATTTAAATTTAAAACTCAACACAGGGACTAACCAACTGATTAGATCCAGCTGAAGAGAAAATCAGTATATTGCAGGATAGAGATAAAGAAGTAACACAAAATTATCAGCATGTTAAGGACAGGGGAAAACATAAAAGAGATATGGAGAAAAGGTGAAAAGGGTAGCATATACACAATTGGAATTGCATAAAGATTGAAAAGAGAGAAAGTTGAAAAGGCAATATTCACAAAGATCATGAGCTTTCTAGAACTGATGAAGGAATCCTGAGGATGGATGAAGAATCCTCATATATCTTCAATCCTCATGGAATCCACAGATTAATGAAGCTTAGAAAATCTCAAATAGCATTAAAAACACAAAAATGGAAACCTATACTGAGACACATCGCAATAAAATTGTAGTTCGCCAAAGACTAAGGAAAAAAGAGCCAGAGAGGAAAGATGGACTACCTATGAAGGATGGAATTGAGATGGACAAAGGACTTCTCAACCGCGATAATAGACAGCAGAAGATTAAAAGTTCCAAATTGCTAAGAAAATATATATCATCCTATAATTATACACTCAACAGAACTAAATTTCAAGGACCAGAGGAAGAATTAGGACATTTTCAGATAAACTACCACTGAGAACATTTACATCCAAAATTCCCACTAAAGAAACTTCTAAAGGATATAATTGAAGTAGGAAAAGGACACTAGAGTAATGTCTGAGATGCAGGAAGGATTGAATCAGCCCCCCGCGGATGCACACACAACACGTCCAACACTAGGCTCGTGTGTCTTGGGGAGAACACCAGGACCATGAAAACATCCTCCCTTAAGACCAGGACCGAGAAAGTTGGGTAATGGGCAGTGTGTACCTCTTCCTCCTCTGTCTGTGTTACTCAATAAATAGGCATCATTTTCTTTAAAAATGGGATGATAGATTAAATGAAAAAAATGATTTTTAGAAAGGTTTATAAGGTTTTCAATGGAATACATTTCTCTAGCTGTAAAAGCATTTCCTGCCTTGACTTAACCACAAGACAGGATGGGTTGATGAAGCAGACAGAGGCCCTCTTCTCTGTAGTGACGCAGAGGCAGTACAGGCTTGTGGTTATGAGCGTGGGCTCTGGAGACAATTCAAATGCTTCTCAAAAGCACTCCGGGCCCATTTGTGTTTCTTCACCTCTCTAAGTTCCCGTTTTCACATGCACAAGTTAGTACCCAGTTTCTAAGATTGTTGTGAGGGTTAAATGAAATGACATATGAAGCAAAGTTCCTAGCACATGGGAAGCATTCACTGTAGGTTAGCTGGTAATATTGCTTTAATGACATTGGTAGTGTGCTCCAATCTTTGTGCTGTCCCCTACATTTCCTGAAAAGAAATAATCCTGAGCCATCTAGCCAGAGCATAGCAGAAAAGCTGGAGGTGCTCAGAGTGTAATTTGTATGGTAATATTTCACGTATAATACCAAGCTCTGCAGATAATAGTTGTTCATTTAATTTGGGTGGATCTGAGATTTTCATGGAATACTGCATATAATTCCTATTACAGTATTCATACATCTTTTCAGATCTTATTTTGGCTCCTTTAATCAAATTTTGAGAAAATTGTTTTTAGAACCAGAACTGAGAAATTTTGGTGAGTTTTTCATTTTTAAATTTTTACCAGATGTCAAAAAAGACCATCTACAGTATATTAAAGTGTATCTATTCTTGAACAGCTCTAAAAATAGTACAAATCATTGATGATGATGATCAAAAGTAAAATATTTTCCTACAGTGTTATAGAAAATGCTTGCTTTCATTTATCAGTTTAATAGTTATTTATCAAGACTCGACTATATATTTCAGGCACTGTGGTAGTCACTTATTAACTAATAATTATTACTTGACATTTATTAATACTGGAAATATTCGTTCCTAACATCACATTTTTTTCTGATGGATATAAAAAATATTTACTGGACCATTGTACAGATGAGGGATTGGTGCCAGATAGCTCTAAAGCCAGGAGGTGGTGGTCGGCTTCTTCCTAAATACTGAATCGAGTTTGCCAAAGCACTCTTTCCTGAAAAGAAAATAAAGTATGAACAACCCCCTTTTTCTATATCTATAGTTTTACCTGATTAGTTCTAAATTTAAAGTTTGGCCCTTTACCACTGCTTAAAGTAGAGGAAACCCTGTGTCTTCCTCATTTCTTTCTCTCTTATAATAATTTGCATCACTACATTTATACAGCCTAAACCAGGTAGAATGTTGCGAACATCGCTGACAATTATGCCAAAGCATGTTATCTATTTTAAAATCTTATTTTATTTTTTAATCTTACACTTACCCATGTTTCTTCGGGTGATGCGTTTGTTGACTGAGGAGCTTGATAAATCTGTGCCTGCATCAAGTCAAGAAGAGAAACCAACACTGCTGAGGGGACAGGAAATTGCACTCATATTTCACCACAAACCAATGAGGAAGTAGCATCTCAATGAGAAGGACGTGCATTATCCAAGTTTGAAGCAAAAACTCTCTTAAATACTTTTAAAGATGTTTCTAGTTATTTTTTAGCGTACTGTAATTTTTATAACTCACTTGTCTCATTGCATCTTAATTTCAAGTGTGTACAGATATAATATGCCCCTTACTTAATGGAATATATATTACATATTTTATTTCTTTATTCATTCATTAATTCAATCATTCATTCACTCATCATGCCAGCAGTGTGCGGGGAGATGTATATGGACTGGTTATCAACCAAAAGGAGTTTTTTTTTTTTTTTTTTACCTAGTAAAGGAGAAAGACATGTTTAATAGTGATTGTAATGCAATGGCAAAATGAAGAAGTACTTCAAGAGGGGTACAGATAAAATAGAATGAGCCATTTGGATGCGTGACATAGGGGAGGATATTGTAGACAGATTCAGGATGATGAAGTTCCTGGGAGAAAAACAGAAAAGGGAGAATTGAGGCTGAGGGGTTTAATGATGGCTGTTGTGCTGTTTAAGGCTGGGGTTAAGGTAGCCAACTTCATACAGTCTTTTTTTTTTTTGAGAGACTAATGGGATTGGATATATAGTATTTGATTGTAGAACTATTTTCTCCTTTGAGTCTCCTCTTGGAAACAGAGATGGCTAGGAGCAGTTGAACTAACTAGCTGAGACAAATAATTTTATGAAACTTGAAAATTTTATTTGAGAAAGATTTTTATTGTTATTACAAAAACTCTTGTACTTTAGCAAGTTAAAGTTAATGCCAAATCTATAAGCGGTTTAATATGAAGTGAAATTAGCTCCTATAACTTTCTTGCTATTGATATATAAAAAAGTCAGAAATATCACTTTTGAATCTTGCCCTCAAAAACTTTTATAATAAATGAAGGGAAAATATTATTTAAAATAACATAACTGATTTGGGATGAAAATATTTAACCTAATTTTAAAGATGTAATCAGGACATTTTGAATCTGTGTTTGTAAAAGGACATTAAGGGTTGTTGTTGGTGGTGGTGGTGCTTTTTTTTTTCTTTTTTTCTCCTACCCGAGATGGAAAAGATGAGCCTGTATATAAGCAAGGCTTTTCATATTGAAGTTGATCAGGGTATATCAGGAATGTAAAGATTTTCAATACTTCCTTTGTAGGTCTTTCTTTAAGAATAATAAAACTAATACCTTACATTTATAAAGTACAGGAAAGTTTATAAAGTAATTTAGCATATAGTAAACCATAAATCAGAATATGTTACTGAAATAATAAAATTTATAAAGTAAAAAATTAATAATAAGGGTCTTGAACTTTTACAAAAATGAAAGTAATGATTTCAGTTTACTCGAGACTCTAATTCAAAATTCTCATTTTTGCTTGGTTTTGTACATCTGCTTATCTGTGGTTTCTATACACGGGATATCTTTTTTTAAGTTCAGGGTACAAGGGCATTGTTACGTAGGTATTTCATTACTCTCATGATCTCTTATTTTATCTGAATAGACTATACTTCTGCTTTTAGGGAAAGGATATTTTTTCACGTCCATATCAAATATGCATGTGGTTTGCTTTTCAAAAAAAAAAAAGGTTGTAGTTAAGAAACATAAGAAACACAAACTTTCATTTCTCCTGATTTAACAGGAGAAAAAGCTGGAGCTGAGCTATGCTAACACCTTGCCAACTCTACACAATAAGAAATTTACCAGCTTTTAAGAAATTTGCTTCTTAATATGGAAAATATGGCAATACTGTATTTTCAATGATAGGGCTATCTTTTATAATGAATGGTTACAAATTTTAAATCAATGAGTCACTGTGACATTTTAACAACGTAACACGAGATAATAAGTAGTAGTAGATAATAAGTAGTAAGTAGTAGTAGATAATCAGACAATAAGTAGTTATTTAGAACACTGCCTTAAAGGGGTTGGCATTTCTGACCAGTCCATTATTTGGTCTTCTTGTGGTCACAAACTGGGGACCCAACACTGGCCAGTTGGGCTACTCATCGTGTAATTGGGAGGAGATTGTGGATCCAATTCTCCATGGGGCAGACAGTGCAAGAGTGTGTTCTGCTGATGAAGGCGTCCTTTGTGAGACCACACTATCTGCTAGGTGTAGTTTCACTAGTTAAAGCAGCAACTAAATATGGCAAGGTAAGATTTTGAAATAATGCTATATTTTCCCAGCCACATTTCTTTTCACTCTAGCCCTACCCTGACACTATCAGTGAACCGTTTTGCATTTATTGCCTCGAGGAAATTTCTGGCACAAGCAGGGGAAAAAAAAGAAGACAATGTGAGTTTTGAGTTTCAAAAGATTTAGGGAACTCAAGGCCATGGAAAAGAGTGAGGCACAGACACTACGCTTGGGAGAATATGTGTTGAAATAAAGTAAAACTTCCCAGCCCCCAAAACTGAAAAAGATTGTCCTGCTTGGTGGGGGTTGAGTTTACCGTTGTGAGAGAGGAAGTATGTTCAAGAGCTTAGATGTGGTCAGTGCTTGAGAAAAGGGCCCTGCATCTTGATTGCTGTCCTCACTTCCAAGCAAGCCCTGAGGTAGGGGTGGGTGACAAACACCCTAGATGAGTTGTGTGATCTGGGGAGGAGTGAACCTGTTCCTCATTTCCAAGGAGAGACTCAGGAGTATGTACCTGAGAGACCTCACTGTTGTAGTTGGGTATGGTTCGTTTGCCTTTACAAAGCTGGTGTTGATTTGATTCCCAGTGTGGCAGTAGTGGGAGGTGGGGCCCAGTGGGAGATGTTTGGGCAATGGGGGTAGATCCCTCCTTAATGGCTTGGTGCTGTTCTGAAGTAGTGAGTGAGTTCTCTCTCTGGATTAGTTATCTCAGGAATAGATTAGTTCTCGACAGAGTGGGCTGTTGTAACTGAAGGGGTGGCCTGCCCCTCCACACCTGTGGGCGTTTCTTGTTAGGTGGAACAAGAGACTTGAGAAAAGAAATGAGACACAGAGACAAAGTATAGAGAAAGAAAAAGTGGGCCCAGGGGACCGGCCCTCAGCATACAGAGGACCCACGCCGGCACTGGTCTCTGAGTTCCCTTAGTATTTATTGATAATTATCTTTACCATCTTAGAAAAAAGGGAAGTAGCAGGATAATAGGATCATCGTAGGTCAGCAGTAAGACAGATGAATAAAGATCTCTGTGACACAAGTTTAAGGAAAAGTGCTGTGCTTTGATATGCATATGAAAACATCTCCATAAACCTTTTTAGTGCATAAAGAGCAGCATTGTCCTAGCAAGTCCCACCTTTCGCCCTAAGGCGGTTTTCTCCTTTCTCAGTAAACAGAACAAACAATCGGGTTTTACACCGAGATGTTCCACTGCCCAGGGACGGGCAGGAGACAGATGCTTTTCTCTATCTCAACTGCCAAGAGGCCTTCTTTCCTCTAATACTAGTCCTCCTCAGCACAGACCCTTCACGGGTGTCAGGCTGGGGGACGATCAGGTCTTTCCCTTCCCACGAGGCCATATTTCAGACTATCACATGGGGAGAAACCTTGGACAATACCTAGCTTTCCTAGGCAGAGGTCCCTGTGACCTTTGGCAGTGTACTGTCCCTGGGTACTTGAGATTAGGAGAATGGTGATGACTTTTCACAAGCATACTGCCTTCAGGCACTTGTTTAACAAAGCACACCCTGCACAGCCCAAAATCCTTTAAACCTTGAGCCACCACAGCACATGTCTCTTGCAAGGACAGGGTTGGGGGTAGGGTCACAGATTAACAGCATCTCAAAAACAGAACAAGATGGCGTCTCTTATGTCTACTTCTTTCTATATAGACATAGTAACAGGCTGATCTCTCTTTCTTTTCCCCACAGTAAGAGCCTGGATACCTCTCTGGCCCTCTCTGCATGTGTCCACTTTCCTTTGGACTTTCTCTGCCATGCTGTCTCACACCACAAGCAAAAATTAACTCCAAATGGGTTAAGACTTAAATGTAAGACCTGAAACTGTGAAGCTGGTAGAAGAAATCATAGAAGAAAACTCCATGACATTGGTCTGGGCAATGAGGTTTTGGATATGGTCCCCAAAGCACAGGCAACAAAAGTGAAAATAGACAAATGGAATTACATTAAACTAAAAAGCTTCTGCATATCCAAAGAAACAGTCAACAGAGTAAAGAGACAACCTACAGAATGAGATAAAATATTTGCAAGTCACACATCTCAGGGGTTAATATCCAAAATAAATAAGGAACTCAGCTCAATAGCAAGAAAATAAATAACCTGATTAAAAATGGGCAAAGGAGCTGAATAGACATTTCTCAGAATACATATAAAAGGCCAACAGGTATATTAAAAAATGCTCAAAATCACTAATCATAAGGGAAATGCAAATTGAAAACATAATATCACCTCACACTTGTTAGAATTGCTGTTATCAAAAAGAGGAAAGAAGATGTTGTCAGGGATATAGAGAAAAGGGAACCCATGCACACTGTTGGTGAGAATGTAAATTAGTTTAGCCGTTGTGGAAGACCTGCAGTTCCTCAAAAAATTAAAAATGGAACTACCATGTGATTCAGCAATCTTACTACGGGGTATATTTCTGTTGGAGAGCATTGTAACAGATGTTTCAAAAATATTTTGAGTGGTGAGAACCTCTTGTACAGTCATTTTCTTCATGCCTGGGGCCTGGAGCTAGGTGGATTCTAAAATTCTTTTCCTGGCAGGAGTGCAATAAAGTAGGTATTTGCAATCCAAGGAAGAGTAGAAATATCATAGGTAAAGCATAGGAGGACAATACAATTTCCTGGTATTCCTTTATTTGAGCAAATCTAAGCTGTAACAATTACCAGCAAAAGGACTACAGGTGGTGAAGGCAATTTTTACAGTGGAGAAATGCAGACACAGAGACTGACACTTCTTTGCAATTATCACATCAGCTTTGGATCATAACCTGGTGTGTCCATCAGGGTTCCTTGCTGCAGGTAACAGAAACCATCTGTGGGTAACCTGAGAAGAAAATGAATGACTTAGAAAGAAAGAAATCAGGATATGGAACAAATTGATGCAGAAACTTCAGAATAAGACTTGTAAAATGGGTTAGAGTCAAAGGACCAAAAAGACAGCCAGGTCACTCTGCCTGAGCATTCAGGTGAGAATGGCACTGCTTGATCACGCTGCTTTAGGTATCTGAGGCCACCGCTGATGAAGCCTCTATGCAGCTGCCTCTTCTGGACTCTGATATGGCTCTTGTGGGATTTCTCAACTGTGCACACATCTAGTTACTCTTCCAAGGTCAAATTTGCAGGTTCAAGGAACTGATTGAGAAAGCCTGGTCGTTGTCAGAGCCTGTACTTCTAGGGACAGTAAGAGAGAGGATCTAGTTCCTTTACTTCTGAAGGAGGCAGAATTCTCCTTCACACCAAGACTCTCACTATGAGGAATCAGCCACACACGACATGGATTTGGATGACTGTAGACAACAACCCAGCAAAAAGAAAAATTGAGACCAATAGAAAGACAGGAATAATCTGTTTTTGCAGAATTAATTGTGGGGAAAGCAGTAAACTCAAAAGTTATACTATAGTTACATAGGTATGTCATTTATGTTATTATTTATATAACAAGCACTCATATAACACATAGGATGTGTGGGTCACTCTTCTAAGTGCTATATAAATATTACCTTGTCCAATGTTCACATTAATGTATTGCCATCATTATCTCTATTTTATGGATGGGTAAACTGAAGCCCAAAGAAGTTATGTAACTTAACCAAAATTACACTGCTACAAAGCCATTGGAGAAAGATTTAAAGCCAGGCAACCTGGGGCTCCAGGGCCAATATTCTAACTACTATACTACATTGCTCTTTGCTATAGAAGTTTTTATTTGTAGTTATACTTAAGAAAATGTTCAGTAAGCAATTTATAATTTATTTCATTAGGTGGATTCTGTCCTCTGAATTATTTTCATTTTGTTTATATAAAATCCTGAATTAATAGAGCCTTATAACATATTTTAGAGAGAAGTCACTGAACAGGGCAGTGTAACTAACAGTTGCAATCAAGAAACATGTCCAGAGTTGAAAGACCAGACAAATGGCAGATGTTGAATATATACTGAAAGGAATATAAGTCATTCTCCCATAAAGACACATGCAAGTGGATGGTCATTTCAGCACTATTTGCAATAGCAAAGACATGGAATCAACCTAAATCTCCATCAATGGTCTATCAGTGAATAAAGAAAATGTGTTACATATACAACATGGAATACTCTGCAGCTATAAAAAAAAAAAAAATGAGAAGCCGGGTGCTGTGGCTCATACCTGTAATCCCAGCACTTTGGGAAGCTGAGGCGGGCAGATCACGAGGTCAGGAGTTCGAGACCAGCCTGACCAACATGGTGAAACCCCGTCTCTATTAAAAATACAAAAATTAGCCAGGCGTGGTGGCACACACCTGTAATCCCAGCTACTCAGGAGGCTGAGTCAGGAGAATCGCTTGAACCTGGGAGGTGGAGATTGCAGTGAGCCGAGATTATACCACTGCACTCCAGCCTGGATGACAGAGCAAGACTCTGTCTCAAAAA
>NW_012101410.1:2430538-2492034 GCF_000951045.1 Mandrillus leucophaeus | reverse complement strand
TCAATCCTAGGACATACAATTTACCTTTGTAACAAACCTGCACGTGTACCCTGAACCTAAAATAAAAGTTAAAAAATATAGCAGATGTTACAGGACAGTTCGAGAAAACACTCTACACTCTTATGTCCCAGGGGATTCCTACTTTAAGAACTCAATTATACTTGAAGGTCAAAGCTCTGGGCAATCCAATAAATATGCACATCAGGTCCTCTGATCACCCTGGGTTCTTAACGTACATTAGCTATGATTTGCCTTTAGTTCAATTCAACTAATATTTATTGAGTACTTAGCATAGTTTGGGCACTGTGCTTAAGATGTACAAATAAGAAATAAACCTGGCCTCTGCCCTAGAATTTCTGACAGCCTAATACCAAAAACATGGAATCAACCTAAATGCCCATCGATGGTAGACTGAAGGGAGGTAGACTGATTTATAAAAGTAAAGCCTTTTCCTGAAGTGAGACAACAGACTACTATCATACTGTTTTATGACAGTCTTGGGGAAAGAAAAAAGAAAAAAAAAATCCAGACTGCTATTAGAGTTTATCAATACATTTTCATTAAAAGGCAAGATCTCTGATCCCTCTCAAGAGACTATTTGATTTTGGTCACATTATTTTATTTAGAAAAAGGAGAGATGTGGGGTGGCTGAGGTGTAGTTGTGATACTTAGAAACACTTGTTATTTAAGAGAAAAATCATCGTGTTTCCTTTGGTAGACCATTTATGAACACTAGAATGGTACAGAGGTCAGTGTGGCCCCTGAGCAACGATAACATGCAAATTCTTGAAGTGTTTCAGATTAAACAGAGAGACAGAAACACTGTCATTACTTTTTAAACTCATTTAAAATCTGAAAACTGGGACCTTCCTTTCTTACCGTCTTATCTCACTGACCCTGATCCACAGACGCAAGGGAAGCTAAGCATATGATCACTTGTGGGATAACTGTCATTTTTCCTTATCTCACATCGTGAGTACATTTGAGGGCTGTGCCCAGCACTCCAAGGATCTCTGTCAGCTTGTATTTATTGGCCTTTTATTAGAAACTTTCTTGCCTCATGTCTGGTCTCATGACTATAGATCAGAAATTAGAAACAAAAAATATTTATCTGGTAAGCAATTTCTTTGGTAACTGAACTAATAGGAACTACTGGGACTTCTGGGAGTGAGGCTACCTTTTCCCTTAGAGTTTGTTTCCTCTTTTGTAGATTTCACACATTGCTCAAATACTTGTGGCATGCATTCCAACTACAAGGTGCAACTGAGGGCGGAGAAAAGGGAAAACTTAGTTGGGCAGACAGCTAAAGTTGGTCTTTGGTAAAATTCTTTTAAACAGAAAGACAGCCTGAAAAATCAAGCTACAGGCACAAATAGAGTGGCCTGGGGAAAACTCAGGCAACAGCTGCACTGATAAAGAAAGGAAGGCCCAGCATAGAAGCCTTTTGTTCTTTGGGTGATTAGCAGGTTCCTAGGAAAAAGTTTCTCCCCTTTTTCAGGCACATACATGGTGGGCTCTATGGGAACTTGCATGGGAGTGGAGAGGGTGCTTACCTAGAACCCACAGTTACACAAAAAAGAGAAGCTGAACTGTATCCTTACCCAAGACATACCCACAGCTGCACAGATAAGGGGAGTTGCACAGATAGCTTTACAGTAAGTTACACAAACAGCTACAGAGATGAGAGGAGTTTCTTATAAAAGCTTTTGGATTCAACTGTAATAGTGGCAACCCATCTGGGACCCCTCTCCGCTGCAGACAGCTTTCTTCTTTCATATAATAAACTCTCTCTTCAACATCACTCTGGTGTCCACACTCCTTAACTCTTTTGGTTGTGAGACAAGCTTGGATAACACCTCAGACAACGAGACCACTGACCACTGACCCGTTTGACAATGATGTGCTACAGGATGGTGTATGCTGGGCATTCATACATCATCATCATGCAACTTCCTAACTTTATGTGTAAGGTGGTTTCCTCTGTTATCACCTTGGTATTTCCCATCTAGTCACGGTATTACATGGGTCTTACGCGCTTGTTAAGAGCTGGTAAGAGAAGCTTAACATTCACTTGATCGAATGGTTACTATGGCTTGTATCCACAGGAGCTCCAGCTCATGCTTAATATATTGTGTTAGAACAAATGGATCAGAGTGAATTCTGTAACAGTAAATCCACAGAACTGGAAAATTACTGACTTGCATCATAAACTGGTTGCAGTGGGAAGGCAGAGAGTTCAGATTCGTGTTGTACTGGGGAAAGAAGAAACCAAAGAAAATAAGTGGTTCATATACAGGGGACTATTTAACTGATCCAAGCCAGAATACTACTGAGGGTGAATGGAGCATTATCAATAATTACGTTCAGACAAAAGTTGTGACTGTCCTTAGTAAACCAGGATAGATGTAATTTAAACAGAAAGAAAGAACAAACATAGCTAATGTACATTAAGAACCCAGGGATATCAGAGGACCTGATGTGCGTATTTATTGGATTGCCCAGAGTTTTGACCTTCAAGTATAATTGAGTTCTTGAAACTTAGATTTAGGTTTGTGGTTAAGGGGCAAAACAATCAGATTCCAAATAGGGTTCTGCAGACAAATCCCACAGGTCCTAAAGTCTTTGGGTCTTTTCCTTGCCATTGTGGTATCTCAGGGGCTTGTGTAGGCAATGACAACCAGCTCCATACTTCTGCTAAGAGAAATTTGGGGGTCAGAAAATCTTTCTCTGCAGCTCTTCAGAGTCTCTTTAATTTACTTCAATAACAAGGAAATCAGAAATCTCAGGACAGTGCTGGATGTGGCAGAAATTCCAGGGCAATTCACGACTTTCCTACCAATTTAGAGTTATCTGTCTGGAATCACTTCAACTGACAGTGGAAGATAGTTTATAAAATTGTAGGGGAGGCAAAATTTCACCTTCATCCCTGTAGGGTCTCAGCAGGGCCCTAGTATTAAATCGATTTAAGATATTTATGGACTGTCAGGAGAGAACCACACGAATTTGTTTATTTTAAATGGCACGGGGGGGGGCCTCATTAAAAAAAAACAAAAACAAAAACAAAACCTAGAGCAGCAGTTAAGAGTCAACTGCTTATAGAGTGAAATGGACAAAAAACAGTAAGTTGTGAAACATAAGGCGAAGGGGCTTGGGCTACAGTAATTAATTGGGTAGAGAAGTGACTAGAAAGATAGGGATTAACAAATTTTGTTTGGACAGATTTCCCTCGACTTCAACTTTCTGTCCTTGAAGATAAGAATGCTATTTTATAGGGAAGACATCTTTCACATGGGAATTTCATCTCCTCCTTTTAAGGCACATAATATCCATGAGAGTGATCTTGCACCTGCTGTTTTTAAGCGCCTTTAATTTAAAATAGTCAATATGCCACAGCAGCATATTTTGAGGTGGTATATTATTAACTCCTTCAAGGCTAAAAGCCTTGAATATGCCGGGGTAGTTTCCAGACTGGAGAACCTTCTCAGCTAACATTTGCCACTTGTGGAATGCATTCCATGTACTGAGTGCTTATTAACTTTTCTCTCAGTCCCTCACTGCCGCTCTTCTCGCCTCATCTCATATACGGGAAAGCTCAGGCTCCAAAAGCAAACTGATTCCACCAAGATAACAATGGAACTGGGACCTGGGGTCCAAGCCTGGTCCTCGCACAAGGTAGATACCCCCTGAGATGCTGGGGAAGAGCCATGGTAGGGCCACTCATTGCCCTCTTCCCTGGGCGGACCTTGGACATCCACCTTCCCTGCGTTAAAGTGCTCCACTAGGTGACGTCGGAAGAGAAGTACATGCGAAATCCCGCGGCTGACCACAAACAGGCGAGCAGTAAGAAAAAGCTCGCCGCTTCCTTCCTCAAACCTGCGCTGGCTGCGTCAGTGGCCCTTGATCCGCACTCAAAATGGCGGCGGCGGCGTCAGCGTCAGCAGCCTCCTGCCCGTACCTATCGTGGCGGCGACGGGACCCGCCTCCCTGGGCGCCGGAGTCATGTGACCCACACAATGGCTGAGTGGCTACTCTCGGCTTCCCGGCAACGCCGAGTGAAAGCCATGACGGCCGCCGCGGGTTCGGCGGGCCGCGCCGCAGTGCCCTTCCTGCTGTGTGCGCTGCTGGCTCCCGGCGGCGCGTACGTGCTCGACGACTCCGACGGGCTGGGCCGGGAGTTCGACGGCATCGGCGCGGTCAGCGGCGGCGGGGTGAGCGGCGAGCTGCGGGGATACGCGGGGGGCGACAAGAGCCCGCCCCACAAACCCCCGCGGCGTTGCCGTGCGTTTCGACCCGCTCCACCTTCGGCCGCACTCTCCTAGGGTGCCCGTCAGCAGGCGGTTGGGGCGGGTGCGCTGCGGGGCTGGGGCGGGTGCTTTCTCGTTTAACACGAACCACAGAGGCAGTTAGGTTTGAACGAATGAGGATCCGGAGGTCCAGAGAGTAAAGTGACAGGTCTAAGCAGTGAAGAAGCCGGGGCTGGTCCTAGTCCCAGGCAATGGGGCCCAGGCTGTCTTCATCTCGGAGATGGCAGTCGGAGAGCGTCGCTCCAGAAAGGGCCAGGGAGTGCGGGAGCGTCCGTGTGCGAAAGAGAACGCCCCAGCGGGATACTTTGGCTGTGTCTCTTCCTTTTGGGGGAGTTGGTGGGTGGTGGAGTCGTAAGTCCCGGGCAGTTGTTAGTGCAGGGTAAGAATGGGCTTCTCCAGAGAGGGTAGCGCCGAATAGGATTTTGTTTGGAGGCAGGACTGGTGCCTCAAGGTGTCTTTAAAAGGAATATAAGCGAGCGGCCTGAAACTACCAGGTACTCCCTCTGGGCCCACGGGCTTCATGGTGGCCGACCTTTGGGTGAGGAGGTTTTTGTTTTTTGGTTTTTGTACCTGAAATTACATCTAGGGCTAATTCCTTTTGAAAATGTTAACGTTGAACTCGGGTTTTTGGGATTGAGTTGGATGGAGCTTGCATCCTTACATTCAACTCAGAACAAGCCTGAATGCCTGCTGCTAGGATGACCTGGTCGGTAGTCTGACCACATGATATAACCTGCTAGGGGAAATTTTTTTCCCTTGGAGTTAGCGGATCCTTTTTGATTTTATGTTTTTATTCCCTAATTTGCAGTCTCTCCAGCAGTGCTGATGTGTGTTTCAGGGGAAACCTGTGGGTCAATGAGCTAGTGCATTTATTCTTTGCTACTACTATTCTCCTTTTTATGTTTTTGGTCTAAACCTGAAACAGCCAATATTTCATGAAATGGGGCCCCATCGTTTTTATAGCTTTACTTGTGATACTAAATCTAGTGTAAGAGCTTACCGAAAAATGGAAGTCTTTGTTTCCATTAGATTTATTAAGCCCAGTTTAAAATTACTAAGATGAGAAGAATCATTTCATAATTCAGAGTAGGAAACTCCTATCTAATCTGATAGAATATACAACAATTATTAGTATCCCTGTATAGTGCATTACTCCTCGTAGGAACTCACTAAATAATGAAAATTCTTGCAACATTATATTTGCATACCACATTAAACTTCTTTGTGGAGTCCTTGGTCCCTAGCCCAAGTTGTGGCAGTAAGTGTTTAGAATGCTGTCATTTAATCTTTATGTCAGAGAGGGAAAGCAGTATGGTACAGTAAGTAGTTAAGAATGTAGAGCTAGGCGCCACTGCACTCCAGCCTGGGCGACAGAGCGAGACTTCGTCTCAAAAAAAAAAAGAAAAAAAAAAAAAAAAAAAAAGAATGTAGGGCCAGGCGCGGTGGCTCACGCCTGTAATCCCAGCGCTTTGGGAGCCCGAGGGGGATGGATCACAAGGTCAGGAGATCAAGACTACCCTCGCTAACACGGTGAAAACCCGTCTCTACTAAAAATACAAACAATTAGCCGGTCGCGGTGGCATGCGCCTGTAGTCCCCAGCTACTTGGGAGTCTGAGGCAGGAGAATCGCTTGAACCCGGGAGGCAGAGGTTGCAGTGAGCTGAGATCGCACCATTGCACTCCAGCCTGGGCGACAGAGTGAGACTGCGTTCAAAAAACAAAACAAAACCCGAAAACCAAAACCAAACAAAACAAAGAATATAGACTAAAGAGAAGATTGCCAAGAGTGTATGCTGGGTTCTGCCACTTCACTGTATGACCTTGGCAGGTTATCTATTACAACTCCTCTCTGTCTCACTTTCTTTTTTTGGGATACAGTTATGTACCCACATGGTAGGAGCATCGTGAGGATAGACCTGAAGTACTTAGGATGATGTCTTTCACATTACTGATTTTGGTTAATAACCAGTTTCAGGGATTAGGGAGGAGGAAGTTATTTCAAGGCCACTGGATGATGAAATGTTCCCAGGGCTTTTTTCCTGGGCCTGTAAACAGTTCCAGGTCTCATTCAGGCAGTGTGGTTGGTAATCCTGTGGTTTGTTACTGCTTGATGGTGCATTTTAACATTTGGTTATATTGCCTTTGACTTATGCTGTTGTGTTAGGTGTGGCTATAGGTTTGCAATGTCATAATTGGTGTGTTTGCCTAAAGCCGATACTTTCTCTGTTAAATGTGGGAGTGCATAGAAGGCAGAATAAATCCTAGACAACAAAGTGCACAGTTTTAATGGCATAGTGTAGGACAGGAAGCATTGTTTACCTAGATCAAGGATATATTAGTGTGCCTATACAGTGTTCATTTAAAGATTGCCTATTTTGATATTGGAGCCCCTGCTAGGTTGTAAGCTCTTTGAGAAATATGTATTTAAAAAATTTCTATATATAACACTTGCCTTTATTGAGAACTTACTATGTGCCAGGTAATGTGCCAAGTCCTTTACATACATCTAATTTTAGTCTTACAACAGCTGAATGAGTAAGATAGCCCACTTTACAATAATTTGCCTATGATTACATAGGTTATTAATGATGAAATCAGGATAAAAACTCCATTTGACTTAAAGAGTCAAATGGAGTTGTTATGTTGCCTGTACCTGTGCAACAAAAGAACCTATAAAATATTTAATAAGTGTTTATTGAATAACAAAGAATGAGGATACGGACTTGAAGAAGATTCAGTCCATGTCCTTAAGGAACTAAGAGCTGAGTCAGAAAAGTAAAGGAGTGATGAGGATGCAGGGTTCAAAGTGTTATAATAGAGATATGGATCTGGTGCCAAAGGAACCCAAAGGAGAGGCACTTACATCAAGTCAGTGAGCAGGGTCAAAAGGCATCCTTCCTTGAAGAGGTGGAATTTAAGCTGAAAGGTGAATTGGAGTTGTCCAAGAGAGGATGTGGGGTGCATTCCAGGCATAAGAATAGAAAACATTGTTTGATACACCTAGATAGAAGGTGTGAGAGTGATAAGGGGTAAAGTATCGGGGTTGGGAACTGAATAATTAAGGGATTTGGGTGCAAAATTGAGCAATTTGAACTTTATCCTGAAAGCTTTTGGGGAAGGGATGATCTTAGCACGTTTACACAGAAGAGTTTCACGATTACATTTGTGTTTTGGGAAGGTTGCTCTCGTAAGTAGCATGGGAGATAGAATAGAGGGAGAGGCAGAGGGGATGCCCTGAGACCACTTAGGCTTTTCTCATAAGTGAGGAAGGCCTAGGTAAGTCAGTGGGGTTGAAGAGTAGAGGAAGGATTTGAGAGCTATTAAGGGTATCTTGGTGATTGAGGGTGCATGAGACGTTTGGACAAAAGGTGGCCCAAGTTTATGGTGGAGGCCAGTGTTCGTTACTGAGACAGCAAGCTCAGGAAAAGGAGCAGATAGGTGCAAAAATGCTATGTTTGGTTTGGGATATATTGAGGTAGATGAGAAGAGTGACTAGAGAGCAGCTCCATGGGTCTTTGTCTCACTGGTAGGGACTGGGGATGTTTTGGGTGTGAGAACAAGTAGATATGGGCACTACCAGAATGTCAGTGGTAGCATATGTGAGAATATAAAATAGAAAGTTAAACCCCATAAAAGGGAAGTATTTTGTCCCTGTCATCATACACACACCTGGCAAAGTGTCAGCAGTTTGAACCTAGGACTGTCCGGTTTACAAGCCTGAGGATGTGCTACTATTTCATGCCAAAAAACGGCCTCTTTTTGTTTATTTTTTGATTATATTGCCTGCCAAAGGATAGATTATAGGTCAGTTATTGGTTTTGTGATTTCTTTTTTCAAATAGTTGTATGCCATGGTCCAGGCATGATCAGCTGTTGGTCCCCGCACTGTCCACCCTTGTCTTTCCATGCATTCTGATGCCACTCTTGGGTTAAGTTTTCTTAGTACGGCCTGGTCTGGAGGTTATTGCTAGTTATTCTTAATAGTAACAGGTAGAATTTATGAGGATGGGGAAAGTGGTGCTTCCTTTCAGCACTGCTGCTTGTGATGTTTTTCTGGAAGATGTTAAGGGGAAAAATTTCCTGACATTCATCCCTCTCATCTTAGCCCTGAGATACTGTTGCCAGTTGGTCTCAAGATAGAAAACCTGAATTTCAAGATAAGTTTGTGATCATGAGGTTAGCAAGCTTACCTCCCAGTTAACCCTCATCCCAAAAGAAGAGAACCTTTTAGCTGTTGGACAAACAGCAGCCCTACTTGCCCAGTGATTGGCACAGAAAGGGCAGATAAGCAACTTGTGAGGCGCTTTTCCACAGCCTGACCTTGCCTAAGGATAAATATGTGTATACCAGGTGGTGTGCATGAACACTGTAGACCAATATTCATGATTGGATTTCTTTTATTCATACTTTTAAAAACTTATTTTTTTAGGCAACCTCCCGACTTCTAGTAAATTACCCAGAGCCCTATCGTTCTCAGATATTGGATTATCTCTTTAAGGTAATGAAAAAGTAATTATTTCTTGATACTTGTGATATTTTAGAAACTGTAGGGTGAATTTTACCTATAATTTATTAGCCTCAAAATTCTGGTTTTGAAAAAATGGCGCATTACTTTTGGAATAAATTGCTATTTGAAGTTTTACTTTTGTTTTTGCATGTGTAAAACGTAAGGCAGTAATTAGTAATTGTCTTGAAGTATCATACAATACAGCACTATGTTAATACTGTTAATTCTTTTCACAGCCGAATTTTGGTGCCTCTTTGCATATTCTAAAAGTGGAAATAGGTGGTGATGGGCAGACAACAGGTAGGAGAATTTGGGAGATAGGATTTCTCCCGTCAGCATTTTAATCTATACCTCACCATACGGACTGTGATTTCAGAATATGTGTAAACAGTACCAACACTTTTGAGATTGATTGTTGCTTATTAGAGTGTTCCTCATTTTTAAACTGTAATTATTTTAAAATATTATATAGAATATGACCCATCTAAAACAACATTCAGACTTTAAATTGCTTATTTAGTTGAAGTAATTGGTAGTAAACAAATCCACAGTTTTCTAAAATCTATATATACAGGACAGAGCATAGGGACAGTTTTGAATTTTATTGAGAAGTTAGATTTTAATTTTATGTAGAGCATATAAAGTGCTATTAACTTAAAATATGTGATAAAAATGTATGTAACTAGTGTTTCAGAGATACAGCTTTTTTTTCTTTTGAAAACAAAACTTTAATCACTAAATCTTCAGTCTTCATTGTCACTATTTTGATTGGCTTTGTGTAGTGTATGTTACCAATTGGCAGTTTATAGGCCTTTTGTTTTTCAGGAAGAAGAAAAAAATTCTCTCTATGATTAGATATAGCTTATTGTTTATAGATCAGATTCCATTATAATGAACTCTAGTGTATCTCCTGCATACTTGTATTCCTGCTAGTGATTTGGAAGTAATTCTTTGTTGAACAGATATGTCTATGTGGTGGTATTAGTGTTTATGTTGAAATAAAAAGTACAAAGCAAAAACAAAAGAAACCCCCATAACAGAAACTTTCCCCAAGCTATTGCATTTTACTGTTAAAACCTTTTAGGCAGAATTGACAATGATGGGCTAATTTCACTTGCTGAAGCTAAATTAGAGGTAGAGATACATAAACAGGCAGTGCTTGTGAATTCTGATGTTTACCTTTGAGAAGAAATGCGCAAGGGCCTCTCGGAAGGCCCAACTTAGCAGGGGCAGATATTTGTGAACTGTGGGAATATATGAGGACTTTAATAGTAGTTACCTACCTCAGTGCTAAGATAATGTAACCTCTAGTAACTGCAGATGTTAGTATAGAATTTTGTTATTCTTAGAGTGGATATGTATACTTATTCCTATTTTTTTTTCCCCTCAAAACTCTTCCTATATCAAGACATATTATAGGCTAAAGGTGTGGGTTCTGAAAACAGGGCTCAGGAGCCCAGGGATTCATATCCAGCATTGATAAACTGAAAGTTGAGGTAATGAGAACTTAAAGTTGGACATGGGGATTTGAAAACCACAGAGAGATCAAAAGCCCAGAAGAATGAATACTGGGAATTTTTAGTTATTTGAGGTGATAATATTTCTCTCAGTACTGCTTATAATAGAAGGTTGTGGTTTTATTAAGACTTTTACAATGCTTAAGATAATGAAAAAAGGATGAAATAATGTGCTTTTCTCATCCATCCTTAAGTTGTATAAGATTACGATTTGCCCAACTTCAGGATTAGAACTGGAATACTGCTTTTGTGAAGTGGGTGTCGCGGGTAGGGGTGGGGAGTGAGATGGTCCTAGGGAGTACCATTCATGGATCATTACTTCGTTTTTGCTCTCCTCTATTCAGATGGCACTGAGCCCTCCCACATGCACTATGCACTAGATGAGAATTATTTTCGAGGATATGAGTGGTGGTTAATGAAGGAAGCTAAGAAGAGGAATCCCAATATTACACTCATCGGTAAGAAATGAAGTTTGCAATGCTTCTTCAGTCTCTTTTCCTTTAACTTTTAAATTCTGGATCATGTTGGTGGAATCTCTATTAGTATGGAAGTGCTCATAATGTCGTTAATACTACCAGTATGCTACCAGCAGCAAAGCATGTGTCAGGGGTGATCCTTTCTTTGCCCTTATATGTTATGTTGAATCCTTATAATACCTGTGAAGTAAGGCGTGATTCTTTCCATTTGGCAGGAAAAAGCAGTAGAGGCTTAGAAAGATTATGCCACTGACCTAAGGTCATAGACAGTTAGTAAATGGCAAAATCGGTTTTAGCACATAATTCCATGTTTCTATGATGCTAAACTACTTTTCTTCACAAAATCTGTCATCAGTATTCGTAAAAGGGTAATACTATTCACAAATCTGTCATCAGTATTCGTAAAAGGGTAATACTATGCAGTAGTACACCTAACTAGTTACACAATTGTATGTTACATGTAGCAGTAAACCCATTTTTAGAAAAGGTACATACAAAAGTGTTTTTTGTTTGTTTGTTAGTTTTTGAACTTCAATAATGTGCTGGTTACTGTTCTAGGGACTCAGGAAGCCAATCACATCCCCAATCCCTGCACCTGTGGAGCTTAGGTTCTATTGGAAGGATCATTGGCTAGTTGCTTCAATGGGACTATGTATATTTCACAGTTCTGTGAGAATGCGTACAGAAGTATTTCAAACATCAGAGTGATGGGATACTTTCATCACTTGAAATGAATTTGATTTTTTGAAACAGGCTTAAATTCAAACTAAGTTAAATGAAATTAATGATTCCTTCTAAAGGCCTGATTTCTAGTTATTTAAAAAATAATTTTCTCAGCAATCAAATTAAAGGATAAGAGTAATATTTTCTATGTTAAAAGAAATTAGGAGTAAGTATGTTCTTTATAAATGGGCTTTTGTAAGATTCCAGAAATGCTGTTTGCAGTAAAAGCATCACTGAATTTAGCAAATATCCGCTAGACTGCTTCCAAGGTCAGACCTCATTTAAATGTAGAAAATATGGCAGGGAAAACTATGTCCTAACAAAGACTTACACATGGTAGGCCTTCAGGTTGCATTTAGCATTTCATTGTTTTCAAGAATTCTATTACTTTAATGTCACATTTCTCATGTAATACACTTGGGTGCTCCTCCTGAGTTTAGAAAATAAACATTTTGTCATTTTTATTTTTATTTTTTTCAGTGGTGAACTAGTTTGGTAATATATTTATTGCTGAGGAACTTAACTGTTGAGCTTATTTAAAATTAGTAGCAATTTAAATTTAGAATTATAATATGTACTTTTCTACTCTTCTCACTTTTTTACTTAAACATAATCAGGGTTATTGGAAGAATATGGACTTATTTGATGTGTATCACTTAACAAGGGTATATTTCTCTATGGATTCATTGTCATTTATATTGATATAAGAACAAACTAGTTTTGCTACATTACATTGCCTGACTGATTAATATTTTAAGGACCCTTAAATTATAAGAAGATGTACAAGTGAATGATAAATTTGTGTTATACATAACTCAAAGGAGTGAGTAGTTTGGAATAAGCCTTTTAGAATTCTTTGGTTTGACCTCAAAGAACAGAAGTTGAATATTGAACATTCCAACAGTGAGTGGAAATGTTAAGTTAAAACATATGGTACATTTATTTCTATTGGTAAGGGTCTTGGATAGAGGTGTTTGTATTTGTTATTTTTCTTTTGCCTGGAAAGAACATTTGAAATTATGGGACCTGACTCTAGGGATCAATAAGGAATTATAGTGTCTATAGATTGGAAAGGATTTCAATAATTTTTATATGGTATATAAACTTTCCTTTAGTCAGATCTGTGTTGGTGTTTT
The DNA here is from genome assembly GCF_000951045.1 of Mandrillus leucophaeus. Taxonomy (NCBI): domain Eukaryota; kingdom Metazoa; phylum Chordata; class Mammalia; order Primates; family Cercopithecidae; genus Mandrillus; species Mandrillus leucophaeus. The sequence continues at coordinate 2,479,372 of NW_012101410.1, read as the reverse complement.
GCAAGTTGAATGCTTTTCTTAAAAAAAATTTGTTTTATTTTCAATAGCGCCAGCACTGTTATACCTCCTCTACCTTTGCCTCCTCCCTTCTCTCTGCAGGGTTGCCATGGTCATTCCCTGGATGGCTGGGAAAAGGTTTTGACTGGCCTTATGTCAATCTTCAGCTGACTGCCTATTATGTCGTGACCTGGATTGTGGGTGCCAAGCGTTATCATGATTTGGACATTGATTATATTGGAGTTAGTAATACATTTAAAATATGATTCAGTTTTGGACATTTATTTGTAATTTAAAATATAATTTGGTTCTAAGGTACTTTTTGACTAACCATTTTATGTCATGAGACTAATTTGTTCTACTGGTATCTGATAATAACACAAGCTAAGTACATGTGACCTTTAATTGCTCCCCTTTGCCCATCCCAATGTCACCGCTTTTGAAAACTGTGCTAAGTGTATACCTTTTTCCTCTGAGCTGGTTTTTTTTTTTGTATCAACCCAACTCAAATTCTCCTTCAAAGCTTTCCCTACTTTCTCTGGTTCCTACAACAATGTTGTGTTTCCTAGACAGCTTATGGGTTAGTCTTATTTTATTCTATTGTTGTCTTAAGCCAAAGATTGGCAAACTTTTTATTAAAGGGCCAGAGCATAGATAGTTTTGGGTTTGTGGGCCAAAAGGCAATATTGAGGATCTTGAGGTAAATATATAGCCATTTCAAATGTAACTATTTAAAACTAAAAGCACTTTTAGCTCTCAAGTTGTAAAATTACAGATGATGGGCCAGATTTGGCAGGCTGGCTGAAATCTGTGTCCACCTGTCACAAACTGTTACTTAACACCTTAACACCTTTTAAGGATTTAAAAAGTATGGAAAATGATATCATGTCCAGCTTGTCTGTAGGCTGGGTGGAGGCATGCCTTAGGCTGCATCATACCCCACAGAGCCTTAAGATACACATACTGGGTCTCCATAATCAGTTGCTTATTAATATACCATCAGTTAAAACCAATACTTAAACATTTTCATGCAACCATGACTTAGGTTATCAGCAAACAATTATTGAGCCCTATTTTAGGGCTACTAAGATTAATAAGCTCTTGTATTCAGTAAGAGAAGTAGACACTGGAACATATTAACTGCGATACTACATGGTGATACAGGGCATGAGGATGAGCCAAGGGCATGAGGATGAGCCAAGGGCTGGAGGAAGTCAGAAGAAAGAATATATTAGTTTTTGCTATCCTTTTCCAAATTATGACTGAAAATTAGTTTATATTTGAGAACTTTCCTCTTTTTTTTGTTTTTTGGCAATGTCGCCCGGACTGGAGTGCAGTGTTGTGATCTCGGCTGGCTGCAACCTCTGCCTCCTGGGTTCAAGTGATTCTCCTGCCTCAAGTAGCTGGGATTAAGGCACCTGCCACCATGCCGAGCTATTTTTCTTTTCTTTTTATTAGAGACGGGGTTTCACTGTGTTGGCCAGGCTGGTCTCAAACTCCTGACCTCGTGATCCGCCCACCTCAGCCTCCCAAAGTGCTGGGATTACAGGAATGAGCAGCCACACCTGGCCAGAGAACTTTCTTAAATGTCAGGACATTTATAACCCATAGTGAGACTAAATGTAGGTTTGGTCTAATAGCTTTCTCTTATGGTACAATCACAAGTAATGGGTGATTCACATCTTGTTTAGACTCATGATAACACATGCTATGGTGAGGAGCTTCATTGATAAACTCTTTCCTGTATTGTTGGAGTAAAAAGACCTGCACCTGGATTCTAGAATCATCTCTTGTTATTAACAGTTTTCTCAACTGTGGAGTTACAGAAGTTCTTTCAATTCTAAAACCCCAGGCTTCATGACTCTAAACCTAATAGATGTATATATGTTCCTTTTATCCATCCTCATTCAGAGTTTGCTTTTGTGACTAGTGTATTACTGTGATTCTCTGTGTATGCTTAAAAATATGCCTTCTATACAGTATACATATTAATACTTGGCTTTCAGGTGTGCCTATAGGGATCTTGTCATAATTGTTGTAACAGTCTCCTTATCTATTAGTTCTCCAATGCCTAGTATAGTCTCTGGCACACATTGCACTGTCAACATGTGTTAAATGAATTAATGAATATTCCATTGTTGAAAATCTTTGGAATAAATTACTTTTTGAAAAATACCCACGAAATATTTTAAGGTTCTTAAAAATAATATTTTAATTTTAAAAAAGTTATGCTATCTTACAAGTATCTGTAAATTCTATGGCAGGATATCCCATAAAGTTAAAAAAATGGCTTATCAGATAATATGAAAGATGATGAGAGAAATGGTATCTTAATGATAATCTGCTTTCTGACATTTCATAACTTTCAATTCATACTTTTTTGACTTTTTGTTTTGCAGATTTGGAATGAGAGGTCATATAATGCCAATTATATTAAGGTGTGTACAACTTTAGTATCTTTCTGTCTCTAACTTTTTAGTGAATAATTCCTTGTAGTTCCAAACACAGAAATTAGTAGGAAATTTGTGTTGGAAACACCATATTTTTTATACTACAGTTATTTATTTTGCTGGTTGTGACATAAAATTCAAGCAAAATCTTAACAATGTTTATATTCCTGATATTAAAGCATGTGTAATTCTTTGTGAGTCCTTAATTACCTTTGTCTAAAGAATTGTGTTGAATTTTTTTGTTTTAAAACTCATTAGTTTTGGAATTCTGATAAATTTTGTGAAACAATTATATCATTTTAGACTTTTAGGACTTCAAGAAATGTACCTGTTTTTTCTTTGTCTTTTATCAAAATTTATGGCATATATTCTAATTCTTGTTTTCTATTGGAGTGTGGTATAGTACATGTTTCTTTTTGTGATTAGCAAAGAGGTGGCAATAACATCTGCCAATTGTGTTATTTTTGGGGAACTCTTCCTAACTATTTATCTCCATTTAATTCTCACATCCTTACCTATGAGGTAACTACTATAATTGTTACTTTCCAGGAAAGGAAAAACAGCATAATAACTTCTGCCATTGGAAAAAAATGGCAGTTTTACTTTTCAGGTGGAGCTATTCTCTGGTTTACTTTTCACTTCCTTTTGTCTTGTTATATATATCTTTTCTCCAAGAAATATAATTTTTGGGCAATATTTAATTTCAGGTTTTTAAAATTTTTTATATTAAAACAATTTTGTTTTTATTTCCATAGGTCTTTGGAGAATAGGTGGTATTTGGTTACATGAGTAAGTTCCTTAGTGGTTATTTTTGAGATTTTGGTGCACCCATCCCTGGAGCAGTATACACTGAACCAAATTTGTAGTCTTTTATCCCTCATCTCCTTCCCATCCTTTACCCCTGAGTCCTTAAAGTTCATTTTATCATTCTTATGCCTTTGCATCCTCATAACTTAGCTCTCACTTATGAGTGAGAACATACGATGTTTGGTTTTCCATTCCTGAGTTGCTTCTCTTAGAATAATAGTCTCCAATCCCATCCATCTTGCTGCAGATGCCATTAATGCATTGCTTTTTGTGACCCAGTAGTATTCCATTGTATACATATACTGCAGTTTCTTTATCTACTCATTGATTGATGGGCATTTGGGGCTAGTTCCAAATTTTCACAAATCTATCAATCCTGCTACTGGGTATCTACCCAGAGGAAAAGAAGTCATTATACAAAAAAGATACTTGCACATGCGTGTTTATAGGAAAAAATTTCTTTAAATTGGGTGTTTTATGTTCTTAAGTAGATAAGGTTCAATACATTCCTCTCATATCTTCGTTCAGTTAATCATAGAGCATTTATTTGCTCAACACTAGTTTGTCAGGCATTGTGCATACGGTTGTAATATAAGGATAGAGAATGTGGTTTTCTGCCCAAAAGGATTTTTTGTATTGGGGAGGGTGGTATAGAGTCAGATATACACCTACAGGTCTTAGAAGACACAGAGGAGATGACAACTCTACCTGGGTTGATTGGGAAGTCTTTTAGAGGAGGTGATGTGTAATTTGAATGTTCAAGAAGGGATGGTTGGGAACTCTCCACGTTGCTAAGGAGGGGCATAGCATGTGCAAAGAACTGAAGATTGAGAGGTAAAGGGATATGGGAGAAAAACAAGTCATGAAAGATGGTTTAAACAACGGAGGAAGAGTGGGGGCACTGCCCTCCATCAGTAAGCTGAAGTATTCACTGGAATAATGGCTTTTTTTTTTGAGACGGAGTCTCGCTCTGTCACCCAGGCTGGAGTGCAGTGGCGCCATCTTGGCTCACTGCAACTTCTGCATCCTGGGTTCAAGCAATTCTCTGCCTCAGCCTGCTGAGTAGCTGGGATTACAGGCACCTGGCACCACGCCCGGCTAATTTTTTTTTGTATTTTTAGTAGAGATGGGAATCCACCATCTTGGCCAGGCTGGTCTTGAATTCCTGACCTTGTGATCCACCTGCCTCAGCCTCCCAAAGCGGTGGGATTACAGGCATGAGCCACCGCACCCAGCCAGTAATGGCATATTTTAATTAATCTGTAGTTGTAGGGATGGAGAAGGCATAGATTGAGAAGATCTATTGCAGCCAGAACTAGGTAACTCAAGGTCAATTCCAGGCTGAAGTATGCTGGTGAGAGTGTGCTGGTGGGAGCAGAAGGGGTTGGGGAGGTGGGGCAGTGGAGCTATTAATAGGATTGGAGCACAGGAATTGTAAGTGGAAAGTCATGTCTGCTATGAGCACAGGTCTGATGAGAGCAGTAAGTGGACAGAGCAGAAGCCAGGTTGGTGCATGTGTAGTGGATAACTCTGTAATCAGGTGGATGGCATTGCTACAGTATCTTCATAGTGAAAGGTGATGAACTTTTTAAATACCCAAATTTGACATTTCAAAGCTTATGTTTTATTTTCTTGTGATTATACATGTGTCTCTCTTGTGTTCATTTGAAGGAAGCATTAAAAGTATTAGTTTCCATTTTCTTTTAAACTAGTGAAATAAGCCAGGGCTATATTTTATTTTATTTTAACTTTTTTACTATTAAGAATCTGTTGCTGACTCCAGTGCATTCTAATTCAACTAACCTGGTTTGAAAAACTAATTGTTGCTCTAAGACACATTTTCAATGTTTCAGACAGTTCAGACTTCATTTCCTTTTCTCTGAACCTTTAGTTTTCCTGCAGTAAAATCTCTCAGGATACAAAAACTTTTTACTTTGTGTTTGCCATTTTTTTCCAGCAAGATTTTATTGGGATCTGTGTTCCGTTTGTTGAAATGCCCATCGCAGGCCAGGTACAGTGGCTCACGCCTGTAATCCCAGCACTTTGGGAGGCTGAAGCGGCTGGATCACCTGAGGTCAGGAGTTTGAGACCAGCCTGACCAACATAGTGGTGAAACCCTGTCTCCACTAAAAATTCAAAAACATTAGCCGGGCGTCGTGGCAGATGCTTGTAATCCCAGCTACTTGGGAGGCTGAGGCAGAAAAATCGCTTGAAGCTGGGAGGCAGAGGTTTCAGTGAGCCGAGGTCGCGCCATTGCACTCCAGCCAGGGCAAAAAGAGTGAGACGCTGTCTAAAAAAAAAAGAAATGCCTATCACAAAGAGTTCAATAATGACAGATGAATGTAGGTGCTCAGATTGGATAATTTTAATGAATATACATTCTTTTTGGGATAATAAGATGACCCCTGGAAAGAAGAAAGATTTGTTTTTTTTTTTTTTTTTTTTTGAGATGGAGGCTTGCTCAGTCACCCAGACTGGAGTGCGGTGGCGTGATCTGGGCTCACTGCAAGCTCCACCCATTTATTTTTAATAGCAGAAATAAATATAATACAAAGGAGGAATTTATATAAAGATGACAAGGGTATTGTTTCTTTACAGTTTTTTGTTTTTTGGTTTTTTTTTTTTGCTACTGATATTTATGATTTATCGTGGTTTTCAGTGGTGTTCTTAAGTTTTCTAAGTTGTGTCTGGAAAATCTCATCTAGGATCTGAGGATAGTGGATGGAAATGGAAGTATGGGTCTTTGGACCTTCATTCAGTTCAACCAGAACAAGTTCCTTTCCATTTATCTTATAGAGCTTCTATTTAAGCTTTTTCTGGAGGAGAAAGTTCCAAAACAAAAACATAATCTGAAAATATGTTAGATAAAACTGCTCAAAAGACTGCTGCTATTCATAATGACTTTGGGATGGAAACTTATTTAGAAATCATAGCATGAGACTTGCAAATTTTAGAATGTTATTCAAATACACTGTATAAAAAAGTAAGCAGTCTTACTGGGATTTTCTAGGACTAGGACTAGAAAGACTAGATCCATCCATAGTGAAAAATGCAAATTTGACTAAGTTGCTCTTCCTCTTCACTGTAAGAAGAAAGAGGCCGGGCTTAGTGGCTCACGCCTGTAATGCCAGCACTTTAGGGGGCCAAGGCGGGCGGATCACCTGGGGTCGGGAGTTCGAGACCAGCCTGACCAACATGGAGAAACTCCATCTCTACTAAAAATACAAAATTATCCAGGCACGGTGCCTGGCTGGGATTCCAGCTACTCAAGAGGCTGAGGCGCAGGAGAATTGCTGAACCTGGGAGGCAGAGGTTGCAGTGAGCCAGGATCGCGCCATCATACTCCAGCCTGGGCAACAAGAGCGAAACGCCATCTCAAAGAAAAGGAAGAACTTCAGGGTGATGAAATTCAGGATTGATCTCCTGCTAGAGGGATAGGGATTCTCAGTCCTACTGAATCTTGAGAGTTGGTCTTGGTTTGCTATGAAGGATCTGTTCATGCTGCTTCTAGGGTGTCCTAGGACTCAGCTGATCTGGTTTGAAAGATGAAATTAGATTGCCACCTCTAATTTTCACCACGTTTTCTAAAATCCTGTAATATATCTGTTTTAAGAAACCATCTGTTGAAAAGTAGACCATGGATTTAATTGGAGCTTTTATTATTTGCGTCCTAAAAGAGCACATTAATTGGAAATTCCCCTAGTTCAGAGAAGTTGGAATGTGAAGAGAGAGCTTGTGAAATTCTTTGTTCTTTCTTAATTTCTTCAGCCAGTAGTATTGGGCATCTGCTGCTATGTGCCAGAGATTTCCGAGTCCTTGGGGGTATAGTGGTGGGTTTATTTGTATCCATTCATCAAGAACTGCTTTATGGTATGAAATCTGATCTTCCTGATCCTGAGTAAAATGATGTCTCCTTTTCTCTGCTCTTGATTTACATGTAGGCAATCCATACGTTTTGGTATGTTACTTTCCCTTTGATTTTCTAGTATGTCCTGTTAGTGTTGGTGTCCTGTTGAGTGTGTTTGCCACCTAAGGGTGAGAACTCCATCTCATCCTTCTTTTAGAGTCTTCATGGGGTCCAAGTATTGAGTACTAAAATAGGTGCTGTTTGTTTGATTTATTTCCCATTAGAATTTATCTTGTTACTTTTAATTTTGTGGCTGGACAGTCCTACAGGTAAATTTTATGTTCTCTGCTGTTTAATAATGCAGAATATTTGAAGACGTTGGAAAATACTTAAAATGATAAGTTAAAGCATTTTGCCGAATGGTATGATTAATATGTTACCCATTTTATTATTGTGTCTGCATAGGAAATTTCCTGGAAGAATGCATAGCAAAATAATAGTGGTTATTTCAGGGTAGTACTACTTGATTATTTTTGTTTCTTTTCCCCCGCATATTTCTATGGTTAAATGTAATTTTAAAGTTAAAGTGAGAATCCTCTAAAACGTTTTACCCCTTGTGTTTTTTTTCTTTTTACATTCCTAGTGAAGTAGGTTATCTTAATGATAATGCTTTTATTTTCCGTAGGAGGCATGTTTCTATTGAGAAAATGTAGTATTGAAATGATCATCCATGAGGTCAGGAGTTCAAGAGCAACCTGGCCAACATAGTGAAACTCCGTCTCTGCTAAAAAATACCAAAATTAGCTGGGTGTGGTGGCGTGTGCCTGTAATCCCTGCTACTCAGGAGGCTGAGGCAGGAGAATCATTGGAGCCTGAGAGACAGAGGTTGCAGTGAGCTGAGATCCTGCCACTCCAGCCTAGGCGACAGAGTGAGCCTCTGTCTGAGAAAAACAAAAACAACAACAAAAAAGCTATTATTCCAGAATGCTGATTTGTAAAGATAGTTTATCTATCTTGATCATAAATTCAACAGCTAAAAATTCATTTGTATCCTTTCGTATTTTCTGTTTATTACTCCAAAAGATATTAAGAAAAATGCTGAACTCTCAAGGTCTCCAGCGAGTGAAAATCATAGCAAGTGATAATCTCTGGGAGTCCATCTCTGCAGCCATGCTACTTGATGCCGAACTCTTCAAGGTGGTTGATGTTATAGGGTAAGGCATGTTTTACTTGGAAAACTAACGGTTTCTGATTGCTTGCTCTGTGTATTAACTGTTTCTTGCCTTCTCCCCTTTTCATTACATTCTCAGAAGGTAGCTGTCCTGTATTTACTTATCTGAAGCGTGCATGGCTCATGGTTCATTACTTTCTCTTTTAAATGTATTTTAGGATCTTTCTGTGACAAACATGTATTGATAACTTTTAAAAAACATACTGATGTTTGGGATCATAAAACAGAGCTTTGTTTTAGATTAAGGGGCGGAGTAATACCTGTATTTAATTTTAGAAATTATAAAGGCAAAGTCGTGAAATTAGTTTCTAACTCTCAGATATTCTGTGGCTGGAAGTTCTTGCATGAACACTTTTGTAAGTGGTTCATTATGGTCACTGACGATAACTTTTGTCATACCTCTTTAGTAGTATAGTTTTGACCCCTACTCCTTATTCCATTTCTGCCTTTTAGCCCTCTGGGCCCTGACCTCATTGAGTTCATTTTTTTTAAAAAGTGAATTTACGTTTTTCCTACTGTGCCACAGGATATAAACATTTGAAAAATAGAATGTGTGTGTGTGTGTGTGTGTGTATATGTATGTGTGTAGAATTTGTTCTTTATCCAGTGTGAACACTGATTGATCTGTCCATGTGCTTTATTTTTTTAATGAAGAATTTTGAATGTCCACAAAAATAGGCAGAATGATACAGTGAATATCTTTGTTCTTACCACTCAGCCTCCTGAACTGTGAACCCATGGCCAATTCTTCATCCATGCATCTATCTACTCCTCTTCCCTTCCTGCCTACATTACTTTGAAAGAAATCCCAGACATTATTTCTTCCATAAAAATATTACTGTGTCTCTCCAAAGATAAGGATTATTTTTCTACTTACCATAAATAATACCATTATTATACCTAAAATGTAATAGTTTTTTATATTAAATATCCATTATTATTATTTTATAGTTCTATTTGATTGAATCTGGATCCATTTAAAATTCATACCTTGTGATTGGTTGATATTTAAATCTGTTCTAATCTTTAGGTTCTTGCTCTTCTTTCTTTTTAATATGTTGAAGAATAGGGCTGTTTGTCTTATAAACTTTGTGTCAGTCTGGATTTTACTGATTTCACCCCTACAGTTTAATAGCTTGCTCATCTCTCCTTTTTCAATGGTTTTTGAAATTGGTGAAGGTGTGATTAGGTTAGATTTAGGCTTAATTTTTTTTTGCAAGATAAAATTTCTTCATTATATTTAAACATTTTATACATTGAAATTAAAATTAAAGTTTTGCTGTTGTTAAAGGTTTCATAAATAGTTGAAGTCTTGAAGGAAAACAAAGTTGTGTTCATCTAAATGTATTTTCTTAATATTAAATGAAAGTATGGGTTTTACTGTATCTTCATGAAGGACTTGGATATGTACTTCATTTTTTATTGATATAGGTATTTTAATGTAATGAATTTTCCTCTGAGTACTGCCTTAGTTTTATCTCGTAGGGCTGTTTTATCATTAATTTCTAATTTTATTGCATTGTGGCCATTTAATACCAAATGTATTATTTACAATTTTGGGGGAAATTTCTCAGGAGCTTATTTTTAAAAATCTGAAAAAAACCTTCGCATTTTTCTTGACTATCTCAAGAGCATATTTTGACTTATTAAGATGTATTCTTTATTAGGATACAGAATTGAGTTTATAACATCTACCTTTTTGATTATATTGTTCAGGTGTTTGGATCTTAACTATTTCGTCCACTTGAACTGTTCAGGGCTACCAGGTGTGTTTGTTTCCTTGTGTTAGGTCTGTTTCTCCTTTCAATCTCAGGCAGTTTTTGCTGTGTGGAAGCTTCTGCTTTGTTTTTTGGTACATAAATACTGATGAATGTTTTATCTTCATTATGCTTTATTTCTTATCATTAGAAAATGCCATTCTTTGTCTCATTTAAAGCTTCTTGGCCTGAATTCTGCTTTCTGTGTGATTAAGAGATCCCTGCTTTCTTTTCATTAGGATTTGCCTAATATATTTTTGCCCTTTTATTCTTTACCTTTCAAGGCCATTTTCTTTTATGTGCATTGCTTGCAAATAGCATAGAGTTAGATTTTGCTTTTTTAAAGCTCCTCTGAAAATCTTTATATTTTAATCAATGAGTTAAACTCATTTTTAAATATAGCTGATGTTTGTGTTTTCAATGCTATTACATTGTCTCTTGTTATTGAATAATTTATACTATCCATGTACTAATACAAGCTATTCTGCTATATGATTTGTTTACTTTGCGCTTATTTAAGGAGGTGTTTCTTTTGTTATTTAGCAAGTTTTGTTTTTCGTTCTATCAATTATATTTATACTGGTTTATACAAGTATTTTCAACTGAGAATAATTTTGCCTACCGGGGGACATTTGGCAATGCCTGGAAATATTTTTAATTGCCACAAATAGGTAGGGTGGTGCCACTGGAATCTGATGGATGGAGGCCACGGATGTTTCTAAATATCCTTTAGTACACTGGATAGTTTTCCCATAACACAAAATGATCCAGCCCAAAGTATTAATAGTGCTGAGGTTGAGGAACTGCTTCATACTAATACTCTTGGTTTTCTCTTCATTTAGTTATTGTCCATTGGTTTACTATAAGCAATACTACAATTATTTGATAACTTCTTCCTCCCCTTTTCTCCCCTACCATGGAATTTTAATTACTAGAATTATCTTAGTTTTAATTTTTGTACTCTTAAATGAACTTACATGAACTTAAGCTTCTACTATATTGATTTGACAGCTACAAGTTTTAACTGTTTACTCCCAGATAATCTGCAAACTTAGTTTACATTTCACCTTCTTTACCTCTTGTCCTATTTCATGTAGCTATATTAGTTGTACTTTAGCCAAGTGTGTAATATTTATATATAATTTAATTACTATTTCTTTTAATCTGGCTCTACCATTAAACATATTAAATGCTCACCTTCAAGTCTTTTGCCGAAGTTTCTCCCTCAGTTTCTTGGATGTCAGAAGTGTAATTATCTATTAAATGTCTCAGAAAGTGCTAATGGAAACAGTATTTCTTGATGTGTTTAGATGTTTATTGATGTTTATCTATGACCTTTATACCTGAAGGACAGTTTGACTGGATATAATCCTTTTTTAATCCTTGAGTATCATAAAATTTGCTCCATTGGTTATTTACATAAAATGTTGCTATTGAGAATTTCGACTCCAGAGATACTTCCTTTTCCTTATAAGTAACTTGACACAATTCCTTTATGCCCAAAGAATATTTTTATTCATCTTTAAAGTTTAGTTGTTGTATACACTTTACCATTTCCAGATATATAGTATATGCATCTCTTAATGTCTATATTTAAGTATTTTCTTAGTAAGGTTTACTTAAGTTATAAGCTAAATCATTATTCCACTCCATTACTTTAGTTTTCTTTTTTGATGTCCCAGTTATACATCTTGCTCTTATTTGCATAGCCTTTATTTTGTATTTCTCTGAATTTTTCTCTACCTCTTTATTTACGTTTTCTATTATTTTATCCTTACTATTCTATATTCCTTACTGTGTTTTCCACAGTGTCTGTTCTGTCTAATGTTCCTTCTAGTTTAGCCTTCATTTCTAAAATGTGATTTTTAAAATAATTCTTCTATAATTCTCTCATTTTAATTTCCTATATCACTAACAATTCATCTTTAAAAAATTTTTAATTGAAGTATAGCATACAAACATACATATATAAAAGTACAAAAATCATCGGATTATAGCTTAATGAATTGTCACAAAGCGAACGTACCTATGTAACCACTACCCAGAAAATTATCAGTGCCCAAGAAGCTTGGTTATTGATATCTCCTCTTGGAAAGATTTTTCCTTGGAAATCTTTCTAATCATTAACCTCTGTTTTTGCCTTAAAGATAACTACTAATCTGACCTCTAACACCATGGACTAATTTTGCTGGTTTAAAAACTTTATTTAAATGGCATCTTATAGTAGCTGTTATTTCAGTCAATATTATATAACTGAGATGAATGCATGTTGTTATATATAGAGGTAGTTCATATTTATTGTTTAGCATCCAACTGTTGGATGCTAAGTGTAGTATACCACAACTTATCTGTGTATTATTTTTTAATGGTCATTTAGACTGTTTCCAATTTTTGGCTGTTGGAATTTTGTTCAGGAGATATTTCTTGGCTCACATCTTCACAGGAAGACTATTCCTTCCTGCCTCATTCATGTTGTGCTTGGCCTGTGCTATATCTGAAGATTTTTGTTTTACAGTTACAGTACTTTCTAGAGTCTATTTCTGCTGGGCCCCATTCTTACTGACTGAAAGTTGTTCTCCTTTACACGAAGTGTTCCTGCCTTATTCAACTTGGATTCTACTTCAAACAGCTTATTTTCATGTTGAAGCTCTGTCATTCCTGATTATTTGCTACCTTCTCCTGAAATTGTTATTGCTTAAACCTGTGTTGTTCAATACAGTAGCCACTAGACACATATGTTTAGGAAGCACTTGAAATGTGGCTAGTTTGAGTTTAGGTGTGTTATAAGTATAAAATACACACTGGGTTTTGAAAATTGAATATAAAAATATTATTTACAATTGTTTTACACTGATTACATGTTACATGATAGTATTTTGGGTATATTGGGTGAAATATATCATTAAAATTATGTTCTCCATGTTTTTCTGCTTTGTAAATTAAATTAAATTTTTTTCATTTATGTGTTTTATTGTGGTAAAGACCTTTGCTGGTTTTTAATGTGGCTGCTAGACAATTTAAAATTATAATGTATGTGTGGTTCATATTATATTTCTACTGGACAAATCTAGTTTGAACTCTTACGGTATTGGGTTTGATCTCCTAGTGAATTCACGGTTTTGAGCATTCTCCCCTAACTTCAAGCCTGTGAAGATGTTCTCATCTTCCTGAGTCGGTCTTCTATTCTCCCACTTAGGATAGGGTCTACTCCTTTTGTGTGAGTACCAGCCAGTCCCCTTTCACTTCCAGTTTCCATATACCATCTGCTGATCCTGGGCCATTTCTGATGCTGTGAGGCTCCTGGGGACAGTCTCTGTCACCTGGTTTGATGGCAGTGTTACCTGTTTTTCCTTTCCCTTATCTGGTTGGTCTGTTTGGCTTCAGGAGGAGTACTGAGGAGCTTCAGAAACTGGGCTGCTGTCATGTTCTGCATTGGCCAAAAATTCTAATTTTTTAAAGTACAAATATGTTCCTCTGTTAGGATAAACTATGAAGTTGGTTTACTTTCAATTATCTTAATTTTGTCTATAATTGAAGTTTGAAAAATAATGCTATGAAATGATAGAGAATGTTTGCCTGCTTATGTACATTAAAAATTTATATTCTTAAAGAGCCTTTACATTTTGTTGCACTAGGAATAAATATATACATAGAGAAAGACCCAGATTTTAGTATTAGTTCTGCCTTTCTTTGCTCAGATCATGTAATAAATCATTTGGGTTTTGAATGTAGTAACAGTTTCATTTTCTGAATGAAGGATATACCCCCTATTCCTATAACTTCAGTAAAGTTACTTTTTCATTTTGTAAATGTAATATGCTCATTATAGAGACTTTGGAAAATGTAGAAAAGTATAAAGATAGAATATACTCATAATCCTAACATCTACTGCTTATTGGTAACATGCTATCATATTACTTTCCAGGGTTTTCTTTAATATAGAAATATATTTTAACCAAATACACCAAACATGCATTTGGCAACTAGACAACTGGATGACAAATAGATGGGGTATTAAAAATTAACATTTGGCTGAGGTAACAAAGCTGAATTTCATGGAAACGGAATGAAGTTGTGGGATAGAAGAGTAAATCTAAAAATGTAGTTTTTTGAATTTATATTAGTTAAAAGACTAGTAGCCAGATTTTTCAGGTTGGGTGTTATAGTGCCACAACGATGATTGCTTAACCCTGTTAGATGCTAGATTTCTTTGTAGTGTAGATTTGCAATAGTGAATAGATGCCTGCTTTCACCTGAGTTTAGTGACTCAGTAAAATCTTAGTGGAACCTCGTTTTTCTCTAATACTTCTTTTTATGTTCTCCAGTATATATTGTATATTATTTTCTTACTCATGAAATCCTGGAATGCCAAATTGATATTGTGCCCTAATTCATCTTCACTAGGTATAAAGAATTACCAAATAGGATTTTTTTCCTAAAAGATTTGTGACCTAAAGTTATGGAATTAAATAACTAAAAAATAACACAAGTATTCACAATCATTTTTTTGATGTTATAAATACTACTATACCAAACTACAAAGATTAGAATTATGGTATAACTTAATCTCCATTATTTTGCTTGTATTATTTTTTTGTAAATAATTGCTAAACTAAAAAGTAGATGCCCTTATTCCTACAGTTATTTAGCTAGTGTGCTCTCTTATTGGATTGTCAATCTATTTTCTATTTAAAATTTATTGTCTTTATTCTTATAATCAGTACTTCCACAGTCATCATTATGGGAGTATTTTACTCTTGCAGTAATGAATATGTATTTATACTTCCACTGACTGACTCCCCTCCCATCGAATGATAGGATGAAGGAGGCATTCATTTTCTGGGGCAGTTTCTCACCTGCTGCACTATTGATATTTTTAATGGCCAATTTTTTTGTTGTAGGGGTTGGTCCTATGCATTGTAGGATGTTTAGCAGCATTTTTGGCCTCTCTTCACTAGATGCCAGTAGCAAATATCCTCAACCCCAGGTGAGACAGTTGAAAAAATATCTCCCTATAGTGCCAAATATTCCCTCCAGGGACAAAAATCACCTGGGTTGAGAACCACCTCTGCTCTGATACAGTAATTTCTAGTTTTCCCAAGGTAGTTTATTCTTTTTATTCAAGAAATAACCATTAGTGGGTATTGTTTTTTGTTTTGTTTTGTTTTGTTTTTGGCCTGGGAGTAAATGCCAAGCTATCTTTCTGTGTTCTAAGGACAGGAGTCGAGGGGAGAGCACTGCTTTATATGAAGGTTTCACTAATCTTATTTTTGGCCTCCTCCTCACTCATTTACTATTGCCCCAAGCTCCTTAGCTTCCCCTGGGAAGTCTGAATCTTATCGTTACTTCATTCTCCTCTTGGGGTGTTCTAGGCTGTGGCCCTCTCTGCTACCTCCATCCTTCAACATGCTTCCATCCATTTTGTGAGTTCCAGAAATAGACTGAAATTTCCTATCTGTTGATGATTTTCCTTCCTATCCGGTATGCTGTTGTAGGTTTATCCCCTTTTGTTTTATTTGCTGTCATTTTAATGGCATGCTGAGACAGAAGGGCGTAAAGCAGATGCTTACATTCATTATCTACCTGGAAGCTACCCAACTATTTTAAAATAGAAAACCTTGGAGAAGACTTGTGTTTTTATACACTCAACAAATATATATGTATATAAGTGCCACATTGTGACCTTTTGTCATTGACTCCCACCCTTTTTTTTCCCTAGGGCTCATTATCCTGGAACCCATTCAGTAAAAGATGCAAGGTTGACTGGGAAGAAGCTTTGGTCTTCTGAAGATTTTAGCACTTTAAATAGTGACACGGGTGCAGGCTGCTGGGGTCGCATTTTAAATCAGAATTATGTCAATGGCTATATGACTTCGTAAGTTATTAAAAACCTTTTAGAGTTTTTATTATAAAAAATTTTAAAACACGAGAGTTAGAAAAAAGTGGACTTCCTTATTCTTCCAGCCTAGATTCAATGATTGTAAACATTTTGCCTTATTAGCATTTTCTATTTTTATACCTATACTTAATCTACATCTAATTTTCTATATTTGAATATGGTCTATATTAAATAAAGTCTGGTTTATTAAGGTATAATTTATATGTAGCAAAATACATGCAGCTCTCTGATTTTTGACAAGCTACATATATTTTTAATAATTATATAGTAAATAGTATATGTAAGGACACTTTATCTCTAAATGTTTTAGCATGTGTCTCCAAAACACAAGGATATTCTTCTACATATCACAGTATCATTTTTTCATACATGAGAGTGTTTTTAATACTCAGTCTATATTCAGATTTTCCTAATTGTTCCCCCAGAATGTCATTTGTAGCTTTTTTTAAGAAAAGGAATAGTCAAACACGCACATATTGCATTTAAAAGTTACGCCCCTCAAGTCTCCTTTAATCTAGAGTAGCTTCCTTATTCCTCATTTTTGATGACAGTGATCTGTTGAAAAGACCAGGCTGATTGTCTTGTGGACTGTCTGCTTCCCAGCCTGTCTGATTGATTCCTCATGGCATCACTTAATGTGTGTAATCTGTTGTTTAAAAACAGATGTTCTTAAGGGAGAACACAACTTTTTATGTTCCTAAGGGAACCATTTCTTAAATGCTTTGAAAAACACTTTAATTGTGAATAGATTGCAATTAGCTTTCTAAACAATGAACCACATTTTGTTCTTAAATTTTGTTCTTTTTTGTTCTGAAACATAGAACAAAAGCAAACCAATATTTATATATTTATTGTGATATTAATGTGGGTTGCTATATATTGTATTTGTTCTTTTTCTTCTCTTTGTGAAAGAAAAGATACTTAAGGCAAGTTTGGTTATAACTTAATTTGTTCTTAAGGTTAAGGCATCTTCATGGCAGAGAATTTAGAAAACTGAAGATAGGTACAAAGAAAGAAGCAAAATCACCTACAGTCTTATGATCCAGTGCTAACTATCCTTAACAGTTTTCGTGAATGTCTTCCTATTTTATATTGGCATGTATACATTTTTAATACAAAATTGAGACCATACTATAGAATCTGTTTAAAAAACTGCTTTTCACTTGACATGACATTAGGAACTTTTTCTCACGTTTACCTATATTTCTACTTCATCATGTTTAATGCTGTAAATGCATTTTAAAATATTCTCTTACATAAACCACCATTTCCCAAACTTGCCTTAAGAAGCACCCGAGACACTTGTTGTTATACCTTCTCCTTGGCAGCTGCCCAGACATTGTGAATGAGAATCTACAAGGAAGGCTCCTGGGGTTCTGTCCATCTAGTCAGTGCCCCCTAGTGATTCTGATGCTACACAAGTTGGGAAACACTGATGTGGAAAATATATTATTCCTTATTGAATATTCTCCTCTTTTTAGAATTGGAAGTTGTCTCTGTTTTAATTAATAGCTTTGTACAAACTGAAATGATCAATTGTATACCAATATCTTTGTACATACCCATGACTATTTTCTTAGGCTGTATTCTTAGAAATGGAATGGTCAGAGATATATAGATTTTGAAGGGTTTTGTATGTATTTTACAAAATGCCCTCCAGAAAGCTTGTCTTGAGTGATACATCTATCACTAGCCAGAAGGGATACCACGCATCTTGCAAACCATGGGCAAAATTACAAGAACTTAAAATATTCACTAATAGTAAGGTGTTTTGAAAATTAGGACTATTATTTCTACTTCGTATTGATAGAATTAGAAGGCTTTGATTTGCTAAGAATGTCAGTGTGTTTTTTAATGCTGGATGAGGACTTGATAAAAAAAATAAAATTCTGTGGGTAAGCTCTGTGCTTTTTTAATCTGTGAGAGACTCAACAATACCAAGTTCAAGAACTTCCATTTTGCCCTTGGATTTCCTGAGAACCAGAGAGTCAAAGTTTTAGGGGTTAGCACCTGCTCTGACTGTTAGGGCCTGATCATCTGAGAAAGAATGGGCCACAAAGCAGATCAGCAGTCAGATCCAACTACTACTTGTAGATGAAGTGGAATCATATTTAATAGCAATACTACAGCCCAGACCTTGTTCCGTACTCTTCCTATGCATTAGTACATTTAATCCTTACAAACTCACATGAGAGAGATGTAATTATTATCCTCATTTTACAGAGAGGTTAAGTGGTGAAACCATGGTTTAAACCCAGGCAGTCTGACTCTAAGAATTCTCAATTGTAAAACTTTGGAACAGTTCAGAGTCAAGTTCATAAAAATTATGTCATGAAACTGGGGCATTAAGAAGGCTGACTGTTGAAAGTAGGTATGCACAAAGCCTTTATTTGTATTTGACTCAAATTTGTGATGTGTCGGGTACTAGTAAGGCATGATTTGTCTTCTGGCTATATCACTTTTCAGTAAAAATCTTGCACATAATACATTTGTATTTTTTGTCATGTGATTCACCATTAAAAATATTAAAATGTACCCAACACTGGATTTTTCAAAATGTGAATAAATTTAGACAACTTATATTTTCTTATTTTGGGTGATCCTTTTATTGTCATTTACATAGATGTGTATTACTGTGATAAAGTCTTTTTACTCCAGGTTTTTAGACATTTATATTTTTATCACAAGTTGTCTTGGTGTTTCTTTTTTATCAAACACATCTTTTAGCACAATCGCATGGAATTTAGTGGCTAGTTACTATGAACAGTTGCCTTATGGGAGATGCGGGTTGATGACAGCCCAGGAGCCATGGAGTGGTCACTACGTGGTAGAATCTCCTGTCTGGGTGTCAGGTATGGTTCAGTTCCATCTCTCACTCCCTAAATTCTTCTCTAAGAGACAACAGAAGAATACTTAGAGAAGATTATATAAACTGTGTGTCTATGCGTGTTTTAAGTATGTGATCTAAGCAAGATTTGCCAGTGTTTTATAAGAATATTTTGGGTAACTAGACTACTCTCTGATTATTGTAAGACCAGGCTTTTAGAAAAGTGTAGGAGAGGAGGAGAGAGAGAGGGAAAGGAAGAGCTGAAATTAATAATCATCTAAGGATATAATTACAAATGATGATAATTGCTAATAAAATTATGTATTTGTAAACAGAGTATCTAAAAGTCTTAAGATTAGCTTTGGAGACACTTTGTTCTTTTATATTAATATAGTTTCAATTAGAATAATATGCTAGCAAAATCAAAGGTAGATGATTAAAAATACTATATTTATTGAATCATCAAATGAATAAGTAAATATGAAAGTTATGTGAAATATGGCTTTATACTGTCCCCTAAATCTGTGAAATGTGGGTTGTGAAAAGGTAAATTTCAAAATAGGTAACAATGTAAAGCTTATAAAGATTTAAAATGAGCATATACTGAAGATTTTATGTTACCCATATGATACGAAGGATCCTGGCACATGGCAGATGTTAGAAACAATTCAAATAAAAAGTCAGCATAGCACACATTTTTGTAGTGTAAGGGAACTGGAGATGAATTGTCAATGGAGGTAAGTTGGGTTTCCCACAACAGGGAAGAAGTTAATTAAATTTCTACCAGACAAGACATAATTTATATAGCTCAGAGACAATGAGCAGGGCTATAGATAATACATCCATTTTTTATTGAAATACAAAAGTTTCGGTACAGTATCATTCCTTAGTCACAAGGGAAGTTGAGATTATGCAGGGATGCATGGCATAGTGTCACTTTTTCATGAAGAGATATAACCATACTAATAGTGAATATAATCTAAACAAAATAACAAAATCTGTTGCTGAATAATGTTGAAATTTTTTCTGCAATTTTTTTTGTAAAATATTAAACATTTATGACCATTTTGTTTAAAAATCCTAACAATCTTTCTAAAAAGCTAATTTCTTTAAAGGTAAAATCCTTTCAGAAGAAAATTATGAATTTGGAGTGAATTTGTTTTTATTTTAAACTTAAATTTGGTGGTTTTCCCTTTTAGTTGTGCTCTCCTAAGACAGATTTGTAATCATATTAATCATGTAATCATGATGTTATTCTAAACTCCTTAAATTATCCTCCCAAAAATATGAGAAAATTAAGGTTAGACTTGTATATTAAACTTGTATATTCTAATATTGAGAATCATATGAGAAAATTAAGGTTAGACTTGTGTATCAGCCCCTTGAATGTTGAAATTGTTGGCCCCACATTATCTAGATGAACTAATGCTCTTAATTTTGTGACTTTTCCAAGGGTTGGGACATGGTATATTGCTCAGTGCATTTTCAGGACGAGCTTAGGAGGTGACCAATAAGTGTACATGTGGTGGAAATAAATATGTTTGAAACCATAAAGTTAGTTTCTGAAATTCGTTATTAACTTTTTTAACCTTTTTATTGGTAGCTATTTTAGGATGGGTTAAATAGTGAGGAACTAAGGTTGCGGGGGAATAACTATTGTGTTCTTGAAGAAAAGACTGATCATATTCTTGAACTGACAGGTTCATTTATTTTTACCTATCATTCCGGGAATATTCTTGCAATTATTTCATTTATCTAGATTAATTATTTAAAAATTTAAACACGAGGTTGACAGATACATTCCTCCAAAATAGAAAATAGCTTGTTTGACTCAATCAGACCTAAACTGATATACAGCTTTATTTTTTCCAAAAGAAATACTATTATTGCCATTTTTATCTTATTTCAAACTTTGTTTTTCTATAGCTCATACCACTCAGTTTACTCAACCTGGCTGGTATTACCTGAAGACAGTTGGCCATTTAGAGAAAGGAGGAAGCTATGTAGCTCTGACTGATGGCTTAGGGAACCTCACCATCATCATTGAAACCATGGTAAACTTTTGTTGTTGCTATTGGGTTAACTCACTTCTTTACTATTGGAAAAATAACATTATATAAAACTGAATACTTTTTTTACATGTAAATACATAAACATACAGACAGACGCCAAGATCTTATGGCTTTTATTAAAAAAATTTTAGCCATGAGTCATAAAATGTAGCACACAACTCACTGATTTATACAAAATAGTCAGCTCTCATCTTTTCTCCACTTTGTTTCTGGCAATTGGGACAAAATTAAGGTTACCTATTTACCAATATTTGTGGAGAAGACCTTCACGACCTTCCCTTGCCCTGATATGTCATCTTATGGAGGCTGTGACTCTTTCCTTTTTCATCCTCAGGTTGTTTTGGGTTGTTTTGGGGAGACCTTAAGTCTGTTGAGAGCAAGGAGCTTAAAATTCAGGTGACTGAGGGGCTTGAGTAGGAAGGGAATAGGTCTGACACGTGGACAGAGGCATGGGAAGAGGTAGGAGCTTGAAGGCGGACATATCAAGGATTCAAGAGAACTGAATGAAAGAATGAAGGTGAAAAAAGGTGGATGGAGAAGCAGAACCAAATGGAGAGAAGAAGTCTTAGAGGTACCAGTTTGGGGAGATCTCAAGCTTCCCAAAGAGGTCAATGAAGTTCCAACAAGAAGGAGGTAAACAGAATGGGAAGTGCATATAGTCAGCAGGGCTTATGTGAAGAAGGATTTTTAGCAATTAAGTTCCCATGGGAGAAGTAAGATCCAAAACAGAGAACAGAGTAACCTTTAAAAAAGTGTAAGAGTGTGTGTGTGTGTGTGTGTGTGTGTTTATGTGTATCATATCAGGTTCTGAATGTCAGCCTACAGTTTGTCCAACTCCTGACCATAGACTCTTAAAAAAAATTCTTTCAAATAGCCTACCATCAGGTTTGAGCCAGGACAAAGAGTAAATATTCCTGGCAGTATTGATTTTTTAAACCAAAGGTATCTATTAAGTGACTCAAAACACAAAACAATAAGCCTTTTATGTCTTACCCTGGGTGAAGAGGATTCTCAAAAGAGGGTGTAAAAAGATGCAGCCCTCCCAAAATCTACACTTGATCACCGAGAAAGGATGCGAGCCGAATATTTTGTATAAATCAGTGAGTTGTGTGCTATGTTTTATGACTCCTGGCTAAAATTTTTAAAATAAAAGCCATAAGATCTTGGCGTCTGTCTGTATGCTTATGTATTTCCATGTAAATACAAGTTGTGTGCTATGTTTTGTGACTCATGGCTAAAATTTTTTAAATAAAAGGCTGAGAAGTGATCCTCCAAAGACCTAGAACCACTCCCAAGGATAGTCAAAAGAAGGACCCAGATAACCTCCCTACTCCCCACTCCCCGTCAGAACTGGCAGTAGTTGGTAAACTAGCTGCCAATGGAGTGCAAATCACATTTTTGTCCGGTTGTACTCTTGGGGCCCCCACCTTGAAGGTGGCTGCCTGCATACGCAAAACTGACAGCTCACACATCCCTGACAGATGTGAAGTCAAGCCAGGTTCTCAGTGCACAAAATGAGACAAATAGGAAAGCAATAGCTGACCCTGGGAGGGAAGGGATCTACAGGTAATGAGTACCCAAAACTAAATTTATATAAGAGTCACAAACCAAACAAATATTTTTCTTCTGCTAATCTGAATTTGGAGAGGAAAGGATGAGAAGTTTTTTTTGTTGTTTGTTTGTTTTTAATTGTCTTCTCTTAATCAAGTACTTCAGGCAGAGATCTAGAAGAGCAGGACTTGGTGAGAATTCTTACCTTTCTGCCAGCTTTTTGTCAGTGTCTCAGGATCTCATCTGCAGGCTCATAGAGTGAGTAGGCATTTCATCTTCACCAGAAACTGTCTTCAGAGATAAGGAATATAGGGAGAGCACCTGTTGAATGAGGGTCTTATGACCTGCTTCAGAGTAGAAAGGAGAAGGGCAGAGAGTAAACTTCCTGCTTCTGCATTTTTCTCAGATTACTTCACTTTAAAATATTTGGGGGCAGTGTGTCTTGAACCCCTTCATGGCTGTTATGACTAATGATGTGGATTAGCATGTGTGTACAAGTTTTTCTGTGGATGTGTTTTCAGTTCTCTTGGGTATATATGTAGGAGTGGAATTGCTAGATCACATGGTAACTCTGTCTTTCGGATTTTGAGGAACTACCAAATTGTTTTCCAAAGTTACTACACCATTTTACATTGTCACCAGTAGTTTATGAAGCTTACAGTTTTCCACATCCTCCCCAACAGTTCTTATTGTCTGTGCCTTTGATTATAGCCATCCTAGTGGATATGAAGTGCTGTTATTGTAGTTCGATTTGCATTTTCCTAGGGACTAATGATGTAGGGATCTTTTCATGTGCTTATTGGCAAGTAGTATATCTTCTTTGGAGAAATGTCTGTTTAAACTCTCCCCATTTTTAGATTGGAATATTTGTGTTTTTATTATTGAGTCATAAGTGTTCTTTATTCTATATAAAAATTCCTTATCAGAAATCAGAAATATAATTTGCAGATATTTTCTCCCTTTGTATGGGTTGTCTTTCATTTTCTTAATGGTACCCTTTGAATTAAAAAAAGTTTTAAATTGTGATGAAGTTCACTTTGTTTTCTTTTTTGTTTCTTGTGCTTTTGGTGTCATATCTAAGAAATTATTGCCTAATTCAAGGTTCTGAAGATTTATGTTTATGTATTCCTTTAAGAGTTTTAGAGTTTTAATTCTTAAATTTAGATTTTTGGTCCATTTTCTTTCTTAACTGGGGCTATATGTGTGTCCAACTTGATTCTTTTGCATTTTGATATCCAGTTGTCCCTGCACTATTTTTTGAAAAGACTATTCCTTTTTCATTGAATTGTCGTGGCACCCTTGTTGAAAATCAATTGGCAATAAATTTGAGGGTTTATTTCTGGAACCTCAATTTTATTCTGTTGGCCTATATATCTATCCTAATGTGAGCACCACACTGTCTTAAGTACTGTAGCTATCTGGTAACTTTTGAAATCAGGAAATTTTTGTTTTTTATTGACACACGGTACAATTTGATGTTTTGATACATACATGTGGGATAATGATCAACTCAGGGTATGCCCATCACCTCATGAATTTATCATTTCTTTGTAATGAAAGCATTCAAAAGCCTCTCTTCTAGCTGTTTTGTAATACTCAAAACCTTACTGTTAACCATCTTCACCCTAGTGTGCAATAAAACACCAGAGCTTATACCTCCTGTGCAATAGGTACTTTGGACCCATCGACCGACCTCTTCCTGTCCTTCCCTCCCCAGCCCTACCCAAGTGTCTGGTAACCACTGTTCTACTCTCTGCATCTGTGATGTCAACTCTTCTTTTTTTAAATTCCACATGTAAGTGTGATGAGGTGTTTGTCTTATTGTGTCTGGCTTATTTCACTTAACATGATATCCTCCATATTCCACCATGTTGTTGCAAATATCAGGATTTCATTCTATGACTAATAATGCTCCACTGTGTATATATATCACACTTTCTTTATTCATGCATTCATTGTTGAACACTCAGGTTGGCTATTATAAATAGTGTTTTAACAAACATGGGAGTGCAGATACTTCTTCAACAATACATATTTTATTTTGGGGGATATATACACAGTAGTGGGATTACTGGATCATATGGTAGTTCTTTTAATTTTTTTTTTTTTTTTTTGAGGCAGATGTCACTCTGCACTTCCAGGCTGGAGTGCAGTGGTACAATCTCAGCTCCCTGCAACCTCTGCCTCCTGGGTTCAAGCGATTCTTCTGCCTCAGCCTCCTGAGTGATTGGGATTACAGGCGCCTGCCACCATACCTGGCTCATTTTTGTATTTTTAGTGGAGACGGGGTTTCACCATTTGCCAGGCTGGTCTCGAAGTCCTGACATCAAGTGATCTGCCCACCTCAGCCTCCCAAAGTGCTGGGATTATGGGCGTGAGCTACCACATGCCCCGCCTATTTTTAATTTTTTAGGAATCTTTCATAGTGGCTGTACCAATTTACAACCCCACCAACATTAAGTAAGTATTTCTTTTTTTCCACATCCTCACCAACACTTGTTTTATTTTTGTCTTTTTGGTGATAGCCATTCTAAGTAGAGGGAAGTGGTATCCCATTGTGGTTTTGATTTGCATTTCCCTGATGATTAGTGATGTTGAGTATTTTTTCATGTACCCGTTAATCATTTATATGTCTTCTTCTGAGAAATGTCTGAACAGTCTTTTGCCCAGTTTCAAATCGGACTATTTTGTTGTTGTTCTTGTTGTTTAAGTTCTTTATATAATCTAGATATTAACCCCTTGTCTCATGTATAATTTGCAAATATTTCCTCCCATTTTGTAGGCTGTTTTACTTTGTTTCTTTTGCGACCTGCTTCAGAGGAGAAAGGAGAAGGGCAGAGAGTAAACTTCCTGCTTCTGCATTTTTCTCAGATTACTTCACTGTAAAATATTTGGGGGCAGTGTGTCTTGAACCCCTTTATGGCTGTTATGACTAATGATGTGGATTAGCATATGTGTACAAGTTTTTCTGTGGACGTGTTTTCAGTTCTCTTGGGTATATATGTAGGAGTGGAATTGCTGGGTCACATGGTAACTATGTGCAAAAGCTTTTCAGTTTGATGTAATCCCTTTGTCTGTTGTTGCTTTGTCTGTGCTTTTGAGGTCTTATTTAAAAAAATTCTTGCCCACTTCATTGTCATAAAGCATTTTCCCTTTGTTTTTTTCTAGTTTCATAGTTTCGGGTTTTATATTTAAGTATGTAATCAATTTTGAGTTGACTTGTGTATATTGTGAGAGGTAGGGATCCAGTTTCATCTTCTGCGTGTGGCTGTCCATTTTTCCCAGTACTGTTTATTGAAGAGACTGTCCTTTTTCCCAGTGTGTATTCTTGGCACCTTTGTTGAAAATTAGTTGGTCATAGGGCATGAATTTATTTCTGGACTTTCTATTCTGTTCCATTTGTCTGTGTGTCCGCTTTTATGCCAAAACCATGCTGTTTTATTAATAGTTACTATAGGCTTTTAGTATATTTTGAAGTCAGGTAGTGTGATGCCTTCAGCTTTGTTCTTTTTGCTCAGGGTTGCATTGGCTGTTTGTGGTCTTCTGTGTTCCTATATAAATTTTATGGTTGTGTTTTCTATTTATGTGAAGAATGTCCTTGACATTTTGATACAGATTGCGTTAAATCTATAGATTGCTTTGGGTAGTACGGCCATGTTAACAATATTAATTATTCACTATATTTTTGTGAGTTATTTTTTAGTGATTATTCTAGGGCTTACCATATACATCTTAACTTACTGGACTCACTTCAGATTTAAACTAACCGAATTCCAGTAGATTATGCTGAATTCCCTTGTTGGTCTGTTCCCTTTCCCCTTTTTTTCTATTATTAGCACACATATCACAACACTGCATGATGCAAACTCAGTAGGACATTGTTACTTTATATATAAATTGATGTTTTTAAACCAATAACATGCTGTTTTGGTTACTATAGCCTTATAGTATAATTTGAAGTTAGATAATGTGATGCCTCCAGATTGTTCTTTTTGTTTAGGATTGCTTTGGCTATTTGGATTCTTTTTTTGGTTCCATATGAATTTTAGGATTGTTTTTTCTAATTCTGTGAAAGAGGATGTTGGTATTTTGATAGGAATTACACTGAATATGTAGATTGCTTTGGGCATTGTAGTAACATTTTCACAATATTGATTTTTCTAATCCATGAGCATGGGATGTATTTCCATTTGTTTGCATCATCTATTATTTCTTTCAGTAGTGTTTTGTATAATAGTTCTCCTTTTATAACTATTGGTTCTTGGTTAAGTATATTCTTATATATTTTTTGTAGCTATTCTAAAAGAGATTGAATTATTGATTTGATTCTCAGCTTTGTCATTATTGGTATATAGCAGTGCTGCTGATTTATGCACATTGTTTGTGTACATTGATTTTGTAACCTGAAACTTTCCTGAATTCGTTTATCAGGTCTAGCAGTCATATATCAATAGAGCAGAATAGAGAACCCAAAGATAAAGCCAAATACTTAAAACCAACTGATCTTTGACAAAGCATTCAAAAATATAAATTTGGGGAAAGGACATCCCATTTAATAAATGGTGCTGGGAAAATTGGATAGCAACATATAGAATAAGGAAACTGCATCCCTACCTCTCACCTCAACATATACAGAAATTTACTCAAGATGGATTAAAGGCTTCAACCTAAGACCTGAAACCATGAAAATTCTAGAAGAAAATCTAGGAAAAATTATTCTGTACATTGACCTAGGCAAATAATTTATGACTAAGACCGCAAAAGCAAATGCAGCAAAACAAAAATAAATAAATGGGACCTAATTAAACTAAAAAGCTTCTGCAAAGCAAAGAATCATTGGAGTAAACAGACAACCTACAGAATGGGAGAAGACATTTACAAATTACGCATCTGACAAAAGACTAGCATCCAGAATCTATAAGGAACTCAAACCAGCAAGAAAAGCACAAATCCCATTAAAATGTGGCAGGTGACATGAATAGACATTTCTCAAAAGAAGATATACAAATAGCCAAAAAACAGATGAAAAAAATGCTCAACATCACTAATCATCAGGGAAATGCAAATTAGAACCACAGTGAGATACCACCTTAAGCCAGCCAGAATGGCCATTAAGAAACGTCAAAAAACAATAGATGTTGGCATGCATGTGGTGAAAAGAGAGTGCTTATCCACTGCTGGTGAGAATGTAAGTTAGTACAACCTATAGGGAAAACAGTGTGGAGATTTATCAAAGAACTAAAGTAGATTGATCTACCATTCATTCCTGCAAACCCACTACTGGGTATCTACCCAAAAGAAAAGAAGTCATTGTATCAAAAAGTCGCCTGCACACATATGTTTGTTGTAGCACAGTTCACAATTGAAAGATATGGAATCAACCTAAGTGCCCATCAACTGATGAGTGGATAAGGAAATATATATATATATATTCATGGTATATATATATACACCATAAAATACTCTTCAGCCATTGGTAAGAATGAAATAATGCCTGTTTCTTTGAATGTCTTACTTTTTTGTGTGTTGTTGGAAACTGGACCTTATATATAATATATGGTAGCAACTCATGTATAATACATGCTAGCAACTCTGGGCATTGATCCTCTCCCGCTTAAGGCTTGTTGTTGTTTATTTATTTATTTAGTGATTTGCTGGAGTATTTTAGTTAAGTCTGTTCCCTCCCTCTTCCCCCATACACACTGTAAAGCCTGAAATGTTGCTCCTTGGAGAATGTGGCTTTGGGCATATTCACAGTCACCCTGGGATGACATTGGTTTTTCCAGGACTCTATCTGGTTCCTTGATCACACCTCACTGTAAGTTACACTAACTGCTGGTGGATTTCTGTATTGTTTTAAACAATGCCCTGGCGGCTTAAGTTGTTGCAAAGACTGATCCAATTAAATTCCAGCTCATTTTCAGGGGTGGTTTGAGGTTAGTATTTCAGTTTTCTTCTGACCACAGGAGATTTTTTTTTTTAACTGTCACTTTTTTTCTTTTCTTTTCTTTTTTTTTTTTTGGTTCTCAACAGGATGCTAGGCTGGGCTGTGGTTTAGCTTATGCCTATGGTGAAGCTACTGGTCTCTTATTTTCTTTTCACCAAAACCTCCATTATATTTTAGAGCAACATTAGTCTTAAACGTCTCTATGCTCTGTGTCAAATATCAATTCCTTTAAGAAAAGGTTTGAAGCTATTTCATGCCTTGCCTGTCCCCTTAGGTAAATCTCTAATCTCTAGTGATGTCACCTTTCTTATTGTTGAAATGTATGTTTTCTGTCAACCTGATCTTTTATTAGTCTGGCCAGAAGTTTTTCAACTGTATTGATCTTCTCAAAGGATCAGCTTTTGGTTTTATTATTTTCTTGTGGTTTTTAAATTTGTTTTTGTTTAATTGATTCTTCTTCGCTCATTATTATTTTCCTTGTTTATTTTGTTTTTTTGTTTATTTTTATTTTTACTTTTTTAAAAAAATTTATTTCCACAGTTTTTTGGGGAACAAGTGGTATTTGGTTACATAAGTTCTTTAGTGGTGATTTGTGAGATTTTGGTGCACCCATCACCCGAGCAGTATACACTGAACCCAATTTATAATCTTTTAAAATTTGCTCCTATTTTTCTAGTATCTCAAGACAGAAGCTGAACTCTCAAATCCTTTCTTGATTTCTAATCTAGGTATTTAGTACTGTAAATGTCCTCCCAAGTATTGCTTTAGTGGCATATCACAAATTGTGATATGTTGTGTTTTCATTTTCATAAAGCTGAAAATTCTAATTTCTCTTTTTATTTTGCCTTTGATCTATTGATTATTTAGAAATTTGATAGTTTGTAAATATTTTTGACTTTTCCAGAAGGTTTTCAGTTATTCATTTCTGATTTAATTCTGTTGTGGTTTAAAAAGTACTTTTTGTGACTTGAATCTTCCTGTATTTATGAGGACTTGCTTCATGGATCAGAGTATGGTGTAGTTTGGTCAATGTTCCATGTGCACTTGAAAAGAATTTGCATCCTGCTATTGCTAGATGTAGTCATTTATAGATGTCAAGGCACTTTGTTTGGTAGTGTTGTTCAAATCTCTTATATCCTTGCTGATTGTCCATCTAGTTGTACTATCAATTACTAAGAGATGGGTATTGAAATCTCTGATTATGAAAGTGGTTTTTTAATTGTCTGCAAAGCCTGAAATAAAACTGTACTGTAAGTATTCTGTGACTGTGGAATCTCTTAAAGTAGGGATTATATCTCATACTTCTTTTGATCCCAGCCCATAGTAGTGACTATTTAGTAAAAAATGATGGCAGTGTGAGAACTATGTTACATATATTTAGCTGACCTTAGTGTGTATTTGATATCTATGTATACTATATATATACACATCCATTATATATATATATATTTTACTTCTTACATGAGAATGAAAGTTATATGTAGATGAGATATCTTTTCAGTGAAAACAGCCTTGCTTTTGCTTTTTATTTGATGTATTTTAGTTGGAAAACAGTTATAACAAAAAATTAATCTGCGTGCCATATGTTTCTACAGTTTAGCTATGAATTCAAAATTTGATCCAGTTGAAATGCCACTGACCTTTGCATTTGACTAGGAACATACAATACACATTCAGTAAAGATAATATTATAATAAAGTCTTTAAAAATGTGAAATAAACTCATATTTGTTATTTAGTATATGTTAATTTCTGTTAATCTTGGGCATTAACTATTGAACTTTTTTTCCCCTAAGGTAGCTTATACATCATTTGGATAATGTATGTGATTTTTTTTTCAGAGTCATAAACATTCTAAGTGCATACGGCCATTTCTTCCTTATTTTAATGTGTCACAACAATTTGCTACCTTTGTTCTTAAGGGATCTTTTGTAAGTAAATATGTTTAACTTTATTTTGGTTTTGATTTAAGAATTTGTATATTCTATCACAGGTCAGTAGTTCTTAAGTGGAGCCTCATATTATGAACTATTAACAGTTTGCATATGAATTGACAGAGGCCCTGGTGTCTTCTGTCTTCTCACTTGTTTTAATCTAACAGGACAGAAGCCAGTAGGAGGTAAAATGCTCTGTGACTTTGAGGAACACTTACAAAAGTCACTTGCCAGAAAGTTGTTCTTGGTGGTAGAAGCATTGTATGGTCTAGGGAACTTTCAAGCATTGATATTTACAGTATACTATGCCAAAAATATTTTTAAAAAGTACCAGATACTTGCTATTTCTGTGAATTGTTAGGTTTGAATTGAGAAACTGCAGTACCCTTTCTGATTACTAATGGCATAAGAATTGTTTTTTAATACCAGAAAGTTATTTTAATTTAAAGGTTTTTACACAGGTACAGTAATGAATGTTTTTGAAGCAAAGACACTGTGATTTTTTTAATCATTTGCCAAAATTCTTTAGTGTTTAGAGAATAAAGTATTTGCTTGAACAATGTTTTCCTATTTTTAAAAATATTATTATTTAATATTTGAGGTGGTTCTCCTGATAAATAGAGATAATATTGTCATTGGTACATTCTTGCTGGTACTGAGTTTGGAAATCCTCAAAGAGGATGTGATGAATTACTCAGCCATGCTTTTTTGTCTTTTCTTTACAGAGTGAAATACCAGAGCTACAGGTGTGGTATACCAAACTTGGAAAAACATCTGAAAGATTTCTTTTTAAGCAGCTGGATTCTCTATGGGTAATTTTAAAGTAAATTGTTATATTTTGGGTATTACAACAGTAAAACAGTAAAAGGGAACAGAAATTTCATTAATTAATAATTTTTATTTTTATGTTTGTATGTTTATAGATGTGTTCAGCTCTTAGACATTTAGTTTGTCTTGGTGGATGGTGACGCCATCACCTGACTGCCCAGGTCGGAAATTTGAGTCCCATTTGAGACTCTCTGTCTTTCCCATTCACCCTCTGTATCCCACCAGTGGTCAAATATAGACGATTGTATCCACAAATTTCTCTTACTCACTCCTTATTCTCCATTACCACTGTTACTTCTGTTACTTCTTGTTTCAGTTCTTCATTATCTCTCTCCTGGATTTCAGAAACTGCCTCTTGTTTTTCCAGTCTGAATTTCCAGGTCACCCATCTACAGAGTGAAGTGTCAAAAATGCAGATCTGATTTTTGTGACCACTGTGCTCAGACGAGCTCAGTGATTTATTTTCTTAGAAGTTCACATTCCTTAGTGTAGCACATGACCCTCATTATCCTCCCAGGAGGTAGAAGACTGGTCTTCTTCCTAGATGTGTGTCCTACTAAAGTGGCCTCTCTTCACAGACTAAACTTATATTTTTCAAAGCGTAGCATGCCTGTTTATTTACTTCTGTGACTTTGTGCATACTGTTTTCTTTGCATAGAATGACTTCTCCTCATCTTTATCATCTTTTGAGACTCAATTCAAGTGTCTCTTGCTCTGAAGCTTCCTCACCAGTCTTAGCTCATATTCACCTGGGGCCATGTGCTTACCTAGTTAAACACTTGTCCTGCTCCACCAGACACCTTGAAGACTGAGCCTTGCTTTCTTTAGCTTTATATCTCAAGTGCTTCCCACAGTGCTTCATTCATGGTGGTTTCTGGGGAAAGGTTTCAAAGAACGAATTGACCCAAACAAGCACGTTATTTCACTTAATTGACACAAATCTACCACTTTTTCTGGTTATTATTAATGTTCTGATAACCAACTAGTCACTAATAGTGATAAAACACCTTATTATATATTAAGTTCTGAAAAAAAGGTTCCTACTTTTTGTGTAACAAAATTGCTAGGAATAGCATAATAGAATTGATTTTCCCCATAAGAAAAATAATGTCATTTGGGGTTATTCTTCAACCTGAATATAACATCAGGTATTTCATAGATCTGATCATCAACCTACCGTTAAAACAAGGATAATAACTCCTTTAATTCAAAGTAGAAAAAACAGGTTCAAATTTCATAAAATGGGCATAGATTTAATGCCTTCAGTGATTATGCAAAGGATTCCAGTGTCTTCAGAGGTCTACATTTAGCATAGAGCAGCTTTGATATTGGGAGTGTATCCCATTGGTCGCACATTGGGCTTAGCACTTTAAAAGCATTATCTGGTTTAATCATCACAACAGCTCTATGAGGTATGTACTTTTTCCTCATTTTGTAGATGAGGAGATTGTGGCTTAAAGAGATTAAGTTGCCAAGACTGTAAGTGTGACATAAGCCTAACTTGCTAGTTGAAATATATATTGAACATAAAATGAGGAGGATTTTCCTCTCTTAATTGTAAAGGGATTTCTGTGATTAACAACTGGATCAACAGTGATATTTTATGGAGTTTTCTACCTTAGTAAAACTACTGAGAGGGAAAAAAGCAGGTCTCTTAGTTGCATGTATTGAATATATCCAAGCTTTAAGGAGCTTACTGTGTAGTGGAAAAGAATAGGCTAATAGAAATAGATTTTGAGATTATTTAGTCCTTCCTTCCATGAATTAAGGTTGTTGAAAATTATAAAGCATAATTTTATGAAGTTTTCTAAAATACTTAGGAAAAAAAGATTCCAAGGGCCTTGGTATTGGTCAGTTTTCCACAAATGTTTAGGAAGTTCTAACAGAAATGATTTGGACTTTTCTTTAAGCTAATTTTTTACAAAAGCTATTTTGTC
Organism: Mandrillus leucophaeus; assembly: GCF_000951045.1. Classification (NCBI taxonomy): domain Eukaryota; kingdom Metazoa; phylum Chordata; class Mammalia; order Primates; family Cercopithecidae; genus Mandrillus; species Mandrillus leucophaeus. The sequence goes on along the minus strand of NW_012101410.1, from coordinate 2,446,289 downwards.
CAGTCTTGAATACAGTAGTGTCTTCTTTTTCAGCTCCTCGACAGCAATGGCAGTTTCACACTGAAACTGCAAGAAGATGAGCTGTTCACACTCACCACTCTCACCACTGGTCGCAAAGGCAGCTACCTGCCTCCTCCAAAATCCCAGCGCTTCCCAAGTACCTATAAGGATGATTTCAATGTTGGTGAGTATTTTTCACTAAAACTTAACTTCGTCTCTATAGTATGTTGATTTCTACCTGTCATACTGGGTGCATGATGGAGTGGCTGTCAAAAGCACATTCATTTAGCTCCTACATCTCATGTGGTAAAAGGAGGGCTAATTTTTTATATTACTTTATGGTAAATCTAAATTTGAGGATCCTGTATTTTTCAGTTTCAGAAAAAAATATAGAGTTCATCGTTAGAATGAAAGTTATAATTCTAATTTGCTTTTGGTGAAACTTCAACTTTGTAACTTTGCTACTGCCCCATTAGCCATTACTGACATCTTCCTTCTGTGTGGAGGTTAAGACACATTTATATGTGTCTTTCCGCAGTGCTAGTGAACTGAGTGCTTATGGGCAGTTATGTTGTCATTGGGTGATCCAACTCATATACTATCCTGTGCCTCCGAGATTTTTATTGAGCTCTCTTGATTTTCTAGGAAAATCTATCCTAAAGTTCTTAGAAAAGTTTTTGGTTATAGGTGATTTAGGAAAACCACTTGGAAAACAGTTAGAAGATATGGTCACTGTAGTTATATTCCTAGTCAGTAAGTAACAAAATTTGTTGACTAGTTGGTAGTGTTCTATAGGTTTATGGGTCTCACAGACAGGGTCAGGTGGCTTTGTAATCTGCTCTTACAGTCTGTAGCAGGAGAGTAATAGGGAGGGAACTGGCATTGCTGGAGCATCACTTGAACCTCCTGTTTGCTGCAGAGCTGCTTGTTCCACTAAAGGTAGACACTCCTATCACCCTTTCCCAGTCACTGCTGCAGGGTCTCACCTTTCTTTCTCGGGAAATGATCTAGTTGGCTGGAGTAGAAGGCCTTTTGGACTGTGTAGTGGAGTCCTCTCAACTATAATACAGACAACAGTGACCCTCAGGGGGAGCTTGGTGATTTGTTTTTCTCCAGCTCTTTGAAATGGCCTCTTAGATAAACCCATTAATTTTGTGAAACATAGGTCTTTAAAATCTGTTGCTTGGTTGGTTCTCTGTTAGCAAAGGTGACTTTTGCCTTCAGTAAGTGAGGAATTTGTGTGGGATATGGCCTAGTTAATGAGATTGAAGAACTGCCAGCACCAAGACCAATATTTTGTGACCCTGAAGACCAAGAGGCAATTCCAAACCTTCAGATATAAAATGTAATACTTTATGAGCTACAATATAAATTTAAAACTAAAGTTAAATATTATAAACTAGGCTCTGGAGATACTTGTTAGGGTTCTAAATGTCTCAAATGAGGTAATGAATGCAAAAACATTTAGAAAAGCATGAGGTATAAGAGCTATAAGATATTACAACTAAAATTTCTCCTCTACAGCATTCATTATTGTTAAGACTAAAATTTAATTTAGTAAAACTAAAAAGGGATTGATAACTTAGGCCCCAAACTGGTTTTTGCTGCAGTTTAGAAGTAGAAGAAAATTTGTAAATTTTATGCTTCATATAGTAAGCTTTTCTTATGCTCTTTTGGCAGGTGATTGTGACCCATGATTTGGAACCTTGCTTGACAGATATTAGAAATAATGAAGCTATCCCTTATTGAGCCCTTGCCAGATGCTGGCTTATGTACACTTTATCTTTTCTTTAATTCTCTTGTCCTCCTGCAAACCTAGAAATGAAGAAACTTTAGATGCAGGGCAGTTAAATAACTTGTTCAGGGCAACATACTGAGCTGGAATTTGAACCTAGGTCATACTTACTTCAGAACTCATGACTTTTCCTGGATTAAGTATTATGGATTAAGTATTATGCAGCATCTATATGTCAAATTCATCATCTTGATATTTAGTAATGATGATACAAAAATTAATATATCTTTATAGATGTAGGCCCTAAACTTTGGTTTAGATGTTATTTATTTATTAAAAACTTTCAGAAGTGTTTCAGACATACTGTAAAATATCAGCAAGGAGAACTTCTGAAGGATTTGATACTAAACAGAGAATTTCTTATGTTCTGAACAGATTACCCATTTTTTAGTGAAGCTCCAAACTTTGCTGATCAAACTGGTGTATTTGAATATTTTACAAATATGGAAGACCCTGGTGAGCATCACTTCACGCTACGCCAAGTTCTCAACCAGAGACCCATTACGTGGGCTGCCGATGCATCCAACACAATCAGTATTATAGGAGACTACAACTGGTAAGATTGATGTTCTCAATGTGGATCTGGCTGAAATACCCTTGTAATATTGTCAGGTACATTTTGAAGTGAAGAGCTTTCAATAGTCCTCCTTGTTCAAGAACCTAATAGATGTGTAATATGTAATATTAAGGGTTGTTGAATATTACGGTGATGACCACAAAGCTGCACATTGTTTTGCTGCCTCAGGGTCCTTCCCTCATCTTTGCCCTATTTAATAGTGATTATTACAAGAACAATTTTATTTCAGTATAATAACTGAGGACTTTTGGACCCAATTATAATTTAATATTTATTTATAAATAGACGGATTTGTGAGGTGTTTTTAAGTTTTTGTTTTGCTGGAGAGTTGATTTGTTGATCTGGTGTTGCCATCTGGTGGACCAATCATAGAATTACACTATCTTAGTCACTAAAAAATCTATTTACTAGGTGACCCTAGATGGCAATAGTAAAAAGCAAATCAGCTTTAGTTGCCTAGTGAATTTAACTTTTTATTTAGTCATCTGGTAAAGAGACAAGTTATATTATTCACATAAAATATAATGCCAAACTAAAACTTTCCCTTCCTCTTTAGTTTAGTTACAGAATTTCTATGTGCTGACTTATTATACCTGTCTTATGTGTTTCTTTTTCATTTTTTCCTATAACTAGTATGATTCCACTGCAGGAAAAAAACAAACAAACATTCCAGGTTTAGAGCTAGTACTAAGAATACCAAGCCACCAAAAAGCCATATCTAAAGCTTGGAAACTGGAGAGGGAAGAGAAAAGAATTCTGAAAAGGGCCTTGAATTGCCTGTCTGTGGAGTGTGCAGGAAGTGTTTATCCCTCCTGAAGTGCCTTACTCCCCGTTAGAAATCCTGATTCTAGTTCCAAACTCTGACATAAGTCTCAAGAAACTTTCAGTTATCCAGAGCCCCTGGAACTCTTATAACACTAGGAAGAGTTATTGAGGTGCAGTGAAGCATTCTTTCCTAATTTAGGATGACATTTGTGGCTTGTGTTTTTACACAGCAGAATTTCTGCTTGTGCCATTGTCTCTGAGGAGGAAACTTTGCCTAGATTTTCCGATTATGGCAGTGGAGTTCGTGGCATCCTCATTTGTGACGATGGTCTTATTGTAAGTCCAGTGGCTGGGTTTAAGTATCCAAGGCATGGGTCCCATTGTTTTGATCTCCAGTTTTGAAGTCACCATATAGGAAACTTTTTTTTTCTGTGATGTCCCCTATACCCTATGCACTTGAATACTATAGAGGGCTCTTTCTAAACTCAAACTCAATCTTATTTCTGGCTGGGACTCCAGAAAGATTGAGAAGCCCCTTAATTGTAGTATAGAAATGAGATATAGCACCGTTCAAAGATTTACTCCCCCATATCTTCATATATTTGAAGATTTTACACAATTTAAGTAGCAATACTCAATTTTTACTAGGATCTATTGCAGTGGATAAGGAGGTGGGGATGAGGGATGGGGAAGCGTGTAGAAGAGGAAGAGAGTGACACATTCTGAAAGGAAAGGAACCAGGAAGTCGCAATTATGCGTATCAAGAAAGGACTGCCTTCATCTTTCTGAATCCCGGTTTTCATCATGTTATTCCCCTGCTCAGGAAGATGCAGTGACTCTCCCCTGCTACCTGTGTTTTCCACTTCTAGGCCTGATTTCCAAGACCCTTTATAATTTGGTCTCATCTATTATGGGTTATTTTCCAGTATTCTACCCTCTATTTGAGGCAGCCAGATCTGCTCAGAGATCCACACAAATCCCTTGTTCATTTCTGTTGTCTGGCTGCTGTGCCCACTTATTGTAGGAAAAGGAGGGAATAAAAATTGGATAATAGTAGGCACTTTGATGGATTTCCCACATAACCACTTTATGGTGGAGATATCATCGCCCCCACCTTGCAGACTGAGAAACCGCATCTTTGGAGTAAGATTTACCCAAGATATCACTGGTAAGTGGCAGAACCAGGGCTAGAAGCCGGGTCTGTATGACTCACTAGCCCATTCTCTTTGGAGTATATCTCACAGCCTCATTTTAATCGTCTTCTTCCTAAAGGTAGGAAATGGGAAATTTGTCTAGTTTATCTGTAGTGCTATTTTAGTAAATCTGCTCTCAATGTGTGCACATTACTCACAGTTTTTAGAGTTGTGTTTTGAGTAGAACTTCCTCTCTTATACCTAGATTTAGTTATTTACCAGCACAGTAATTTGATTATACTGGGTGGATTGTAGTGTAACTGGCTACTTCTATCTTGATAGTGAGCATTGGTTGGAATTCTTTAAAGACAATCACAAAATTACCTTTACCTGCACACAGCTGAACTCTCTCTTTGATCAGATTTGCCTTATATATTGGCTAGTTTTTGTTCTTTCAGCACTACTGAGAGATTGTGGCTGTGGAAGAATAAACCACACTTTTATTCTGTTTCATTCATTATCTATGAAATTGCCTGGCAACTTCTGATACAAGAATCACTTTTTCTGGAATGTGGTATATAAAAAAGGAAAAAGTTTGATCTTCTCTCATTCCAACTCTAAATGGAATAATTTTATGGTGCTGATAGTATTTGTAGCACTTTCAAACTTACGATGAACCAGAAAGCAGGTAAGGGATAGAAGAACCAGTGTTGATTGCTAGTGGTTTCATGCTGGTGATAATCTATGGAGAGAAAACTCCCTCTGATGTCAGAGGACATGCAAGAGAGACTGGGCTTGAGTTACTCAGCATTTGATCTTCCTGTAAAGTAGCCCAGCTCTGCTTAGATAATTAAGTGTGGATTGTCCTCCCTGTGTACCTGATGTAGGTACTTTTGTAATATTTTCCTTTACATAGTAAAATTTCACTGTGCAAAATTCACTGATAAGATACAAATGTAAAAGCCATATAATTCTAGATCTCATTCCCCTCAACCCATTTCTGGAATAGATTTATTGGTGTTTCCAGTCTTATGTGAGATATGTTGCTTGATTTGTGTGCAGGCTTTCTTTTTTCTTCCTACTTGCAGATAGATACTGAGTAGGAAGTAAAATATTTTCAGAGATCATGTTGGTTTGGGGTGGTTGTAGCATCCCAGAAGGAAAGTGTTGTACCTGGTAGCATTTGTAAGAGGAAACCTGGAGGAGAGCTCACTGTAAAATCTCAGTCCCTGGACAGCTGAATCTTTTTCCCATCTTTGATAGACTGCTGTGGATCAGTGAGCCTAGAACCAGGATTTTATTGCTTCCTTATAGACAGATACTTCATAGGGGAAAATGGTCCTCAAAGTGGCATTCCTGGGTAAGCAGCATCAGCATCACCTGGGAATTTGTTAGACATGCAAATTCAAGGGGCTGCCCCAGATTTACTGACTCACGCTGTGGGGTGGGACCAGTGAACTGAGTTTAAGAAGCCCTCCTGGTGATTTCCGTGCTGTTCAGGTGTGAGAAGCCCTCCTAGAGAGTCAACTCTGCGGTCTTTGCAGAGAAATAATTTTAGATCTTTTCTTCTGGAGTTTTAAAGTTTTGTTGGATTTAAATGTAAAAATTGGCCCTGGAATAGCTTATGTTCTCCCAGAGGCTCCTAGCATTGCCTTAATTACCTCTCTTTGTTGCTGGAAATTTGAATAAACATTTTCCCTCAGAATTGTGTGGAACTTTTTACTTTTTATTTGTTCATAGACAATAGTGGCTTTTAAAAATATTGTATTCTTAAGATGAGAAGTTGTTTTATTGTAGTAAAAAATATTTTCTCAGGAAACTTAAAAATCATAACTATTATTGTCCAGTAATCATTTAAATAGGCAATGAAATGACTTAAGTCATGTAACATTTAAAACTGTTGTCAATAAAGATTCTTGAAGCCCATCTCTGCTACAGGCTCAGACTTAGCAAATCACGTTCTCACCTCAGTTAGAAGTTTGGAGGCATGTGCTGTGAAATGACATATTTGTACTATGTTACAAAGGGCATATTTTAAGAGTATTAGTCAACCGTTTTATTTTGCAGGACGAATCTGACTATAAAATGTGATGTTTACATAGAGACCCCTGACACAGGAGGTGTGTTCATTGCAGGAAGAGTAAATAAAGGTGGTATTTTGATTAGAAGTGCCAGAGGAATTTTCTTCTGGATTTTTGCAAATGGATCTTACAGGGTTACAGGGGATTTAGGTAAGTGACTTTTTTTTTTAAAATACCATATGACTTATAGGCTATGTTACTTTGAGCACCTACTTGTTATTTGTGGGAGTGATAAAAAAGTTCATCCCAAGGTGTTTGGACAGCTAATTGGGAAGAGATGTAAGCAAATACCAAATAGTTTACAATTATAGAAAGTTATTTAATTCCTAGAGATGGGGGCAACTCTGTGGAAGGGAAAATAATTGTACAAAGCTTTTTAGGGTATTGTGAGGTTGAACTGGGCTGTGAGGATAGGATTTGCATAGATAGTATCAAAACCATCTGAGGTAGTGGTGGTAGGGGGAGAATGCTCAGGAGGCACCATAAATAAAAGCAGGAGTATAAGAATGTTGCTGCTGTACTTATAGAAATATAGGGAGAGGGATTGATCTGCTTAAAATGGAAAAATCTCATTTTTGAATTTAGTTAATACTTGAAAATAGCTTGATTTTTCTCAGTCATCTTTACAGCCCTTGTGTTAGGTAGGATGATATTTTATCCAGAATAGGTGCTTCAAATATGTTCAGATTGAACTGTGTCCACTTCAGATTGGTTTTGGTACACACCACTCCTTTGAAACTAGACCTTACTAGTGGTGACTTTTCTTGATTCTCAGTCTCTTGATTTTCCTCTTACCTTAATTTAAAAATATCTCTTTTATAGTTTGCTGCTCTTTGCTTTGACTCCATAAATAAAATAAAAATTAAAGAGGAAGTAGGTAGTAAGGATATTAGAACAAGAGTTATATATTCATAACATTACCAATCTGAAGTTACCTCAGTGATATTGAAATAAAAAACATAGAACCAGTGAGGTTAATTGACTTGCCTAATGACTCAAAGCTAGTTAGTGGCAAAACTGGAAGTAGGAATTTAAATCTGTGTCTGCAGTCCCCACTGTCTGTTTTAAACTGTCTACTTGAAATTTTATCCTGGGGTTCTCATGGGCATTCAAATAACAGTAATTCTAGAAATTAACTTATTATTTTCTCCCTCTGAGTGAATACTATTGCCATGTAACCAATTTGACTGGTTGGAAATTTTATATTATCTCTCTCTTGTCTTCCGTATTCAATCCAGTCATGTATAAATGTGTACTTGAACTATAGATGCTAACACCTCATACTGTCACTGGCTTTTAAGTTTATTTCACTGGTTCTGTTGTGAGCTCACATATAATATACAGCTTAGAGTAGGATCTCAGTATATGCTATTAAATGCATGGCTAAATGAAAAATGTTTTGGCTTAACTCAGTTGTAGATCTGGGAATGAAGGGACAGCTCTCTATTGAGGCTGACTTTACTACATACAGATGACACTTGAGAACCCCACTGAATTAAATGACTCTGTGATTGAGATCTCAGAATTATATCTATTAGGATAATCTTTTTGTGTTACAGCTGGATGGATTATATATGCTTTAGGACATGTTGAAGTTACAGCAAAAACGTGGTATACACTCACATTAACTATTAAGGTAGGTATTGCTGATTGGAGGATCTGGAGGTAAAATATTCTTTTGTTGTGCCTTTCTAGAATTTTCTGTTATAAAATAGGAGGGGGAAATTGTGACATATAATGAAGAGAGACAAGGAATCTGCCTTGATGCTGGGAAGCCACTCATCCCTAGGGTGGTTATGTGTGTGAGGGTAACCTATGTGAGAACCATCAGCAGTTGACTTTATCAGGTCACTATTTTTTTAAAAATTTGATTTTGTTTTTTAAACTGAGGCATAATTGATAAAGTCAATAATTGAACTATTTTTTCAAGTTTGCTTGAACCAAGACTATACATGGAGCTTATAGATGTAAGCAAAGTCATATACATTTATGTTTGATGGTTAAGAATAATTTGCTTTTCAATTATAAGCATAGTTTTTTAGAAATTGGTTTCCATGAATATTTTTTGTCAGAGAAAATACCAGATTAATTTTAATATAATAGAAATATAAAAATATTCCTCAGAATCACTGGGTGATCATGAGTTACTGCTTGACAGTGCTTCCAAGGGATGCTGTGCAGAGAAATTTTTGTGTATAATGTGCTGGTCTCTCCCAAGATAGCTCCCTCACAGTTTTGTTTAGGGTGCAATAGAAATTAAAAATCAGATTCCAATAACTTTGGAATTTGTTCTCTCCTCTCAACCACCAAAATGACAGCACTAATTTTTTTAGCATTAATAATAATGTATATTGAAGATTTGTTTGGATGTAGCATAGATTATTTAACTATACTACACTAGCCAAATTGTAGCCATTTTATAGCAATTATAATAATATTCACTATTATTGAATTTGAAGATTTTTTCCAAACTCATAGATATGATTTGTATTTCCTTGATAATTAGGGAGCTTGCACATGTAATGTTTATTGGCTATTTGTATTTTCTCTTCTCTGAATTGCCTGTTCACTTTCTTTCTTCATTTTTCTATCGTGTTGTCTTTTTCTGGCAAATTTGTGTGAATTTAATATGTATTCTGGATAGTAACCCATTGTCTGTTACATATGTCACAACTATGCTCTCCCATCTTGTGTATTTTAATTTTGCTTATGGTATTTTTGATGACTATAAGTTTTATATTTTGATACTGTCAAATGTTTCACTTTTTATTCATTGCCTTTATGTTTCATGTTTTAAATAAGGCCTTCTTGTTTCTCAAGGTTAGAAACATTTTTACCCCAAACTAAAAAAAGTTTAGGATTTATTTTTATGTGTAAGTTTTTAATACATCAGAAATTTATTTGTGAATTTTATGGGGAAGTATTGAATATAATTTTTAAAAAAATGGATAGCCATCATTTATTACAATAGACTATCCTTTTGCCCATAATTTAAAGGCTACCTTTTTGATGTAACAAATCAGCACATATGCATATACTTGTTTCTGAGCTTTTTTCTGTTCTCCTTATTGTTTGTCTATTATTATCCGAAATCACACTTTTAATTGGTGTTAGCATTCTAAAGGCTTTGATGATACAGTTACTCCCTTGCTTCCTTCAGAGTTTTCTTACCTGACCACTTGATAGAAAACATAGCCCCATCTCACTCTCTAACTCCTTTCTGTTGCTTTTTTTTTCTCTAAAGGTTTTATCCCAAGTGACGTCACACACATTCTGTTGATTGTTAATGTGTTTTCCTACTCCCTTCACTAGCACATAGCTCCTTTAGTGACAGGCCTTTCTCCATATTCCTCACTGCTGGCTCTGTAGCACCTAGAAAAGTGCCTGACAGCCAGGCAGAGCAAGAGTCCAAATAATACTTGGTAAATGCATGAATGGATATCTGGTGGGGCAACTTCCTCATTGTTTCTTTTTCAAAATTATCTTTGCTATTTCACTATATATATTATTCGATTTTCCTTTAAAAAAACAAATTTTCAATTACTTGAAAAGTGGTGCTGGTATTACATTAAATTTATACATCAATTTGGGAAAAAATTACATTTTTTTTAATAATAATGTGTTTCCCCATGAGAGAACATAGGAACAAAAGCATGCTGTATTTCACCATTTATTAAGATTTGCCACTAGGTCCTTCAGTTTTATTTTTGCACATCTTTGATTAAGTTTGTTTTAGTAACTTTATGAGTTTTTTTGAAATGGTGAATGAGATTTAAAAGATTTTCTTAATTTTCTTCAGGTACTTTGCATACCTGGTTAAAATGTCAACAGGACTTACTGAAAACAGCTGCCTCACATCCTGTTCCTTCTTCTTGACCCCCATTCTGTGTTCTGTACTTCTGATACAGCCACTCCTCACTATTCTGGCTGTTTTTTCTGGTGTGTCTTTAATATAATGTGATTCACTACTTTTAGAAATTGGCTCTTGTCTTGCTACTAGGATGGATAGGACTTTGCCGGTTTGCACCCACCTCATTCCCCTACTCCTATTATTTTGTGTTTCTTCAACTATGGGCATTCTGCTTCCTCTTGAATCTCAACTTTTGCCACATACTCTGAGGGTCTTCTCCAACTATCGGCAGTAAAGTAGTCTGTCAGGCACCCATTGTCACTTTGACCTGGCTTAATTTTTACATGCTGCTTATCCTTTAGCTCTCATTTTGTGTGTGCGTGTCTGTCCATCTCCTCTTACTAGAATATAAGCTCCATAAGAGCAGGGACCTTGTCTTCTTGTTCGTCTTAAATTCCCAGTGCATTAAACAGTATTTGACATATAAATCTTCTTTGCATAAATGAAAAAAAACAAAACATCATCTTCTATGTTGCCCATATTCCAAATTTCAGCTAATGTGAGGATTTTGTCACTGTCAGCAACCTGTTGAATTCTTCTCAGCACTTGTCAAGTGACGTGTCCCAGCTCTGTTGCACAATGGACTTTGAAGTGTACTGTATTCTACTTGCAAGTATTTTATATTGGGCAGCTTCAATTTTCCCATCCATTGTATCATGAAGAACACTTTTCTTATGAAGATTCAATGAGAAAAAAAATATATATATATATAGTACCTGATATGTGGTAAGCACTTAATGAGTCAAGTTAATATTCTTACGAGTAGGAGTGTTTGGAACCAGAAGAACAGCATTAATATTTCCTCACTAACACATACTGAGACTTCTAGCAAGTTATTCCACCTCTTTGAGTATCCGTTTCCTTATCTGTAAAATGCAGATAACTTCTGTGAGGTTGTCTTGAGGGTTAAATGTGTTACATTCTTATATTCAACACATTTTTATTAAGCCCCTACTATATGCACTCTACAAAGTCCTAGGGATACAGCAGTGAATGAAATAGACAAGATTCCTGCTCTCTTAGAGCATATATTCTTCTAGGACAGGAGTTGGCAACTTTTTCTGTAAAGGGCCAGAGAGTAAATATTTTAGACTTTGTGGGCCATGTGGTCTCTGCTGGCACCACCCAGTTCTGCTGCTGTTGTGAGAAAAAAGCTGCAGACAATATGTAGATGAATGGATGTGGTTGTGTTTCAATAAGATTTTGTTTATGAAAAAAAAAACGGTCATTGGCATGTAGGTCATAGTTTGCTGAGCCCTATCCTGAGATAGTAAGCTTGTAAATAAGTTTATGATTATGAAGAAAAAATAGAGTCGTAAGATAAAGTAGCTCTGTTACCCTGATTCTCTAACCAGGGAGGTGAGGAAAGACCTCACTGAGTGGGTGGTACTTGAGTACAGACCTGAATGATGGGAAGAACAATTTGAGCAGACCACATGGCTGGTTCAAAAGGCAGGTGTAGCTGACATTGTGTGAAGAGCAGCCTGGAGGCTGGGGTGGCTGAAGCCTGGGGAGGCAGGAGAGATGAGGTCCTCTTACACAGGTTTTGTGCTTAATGGGATTTGTGATATGAGTCCCTTGGCTCAATGTTAATACTGAGTGTTTGATGGCAGCAGAAGATGTTCAGTAAGCACTTCTAGAGCTGAAGATAGCTGTGCAAGTCTGTAGTAACAGGAATTTGGCTCTGAATTTGGAGCTAAGTGACTTGGAGCAAAAATCTGTGACTTTGAGTTTTAATCTATTAAGCCTCAGTATTTCCATGCATAAAATAAAAAGAACTACATTAAGGTCCATTACATTATCCTTCCAAGACTTAAAAGCAGATTTATTCTGGTTCTTGGCCCAATGCTTTGAATTTTGAGCTCTTTACCTTTTGAGAGTAGCTAGTTTTAAATGATTGGCTGTAGTTAGTATGCTGTGAATATATGCTCATAAATGTATTAACATAAAGATAATAAGACCTGAGATTTATTGTTTACCATGTGCCAGGCACTGAGCTAAGTAGAATGGCAAGCTTCTGAGGAAGGTGTAATTTTTTCTTTCACTGTCAGTAACCAGTAAGTAACACCTTATAGATGCCTCCCTCCTTCTACCCACTGCACCCTACTCCATCATCACTTTAACTGATGGTTACTGTTTTTTCAGCTTAAGGGTAGGAGCTTCATATGGCTTTGAAGTGATATTCTGTTCATGGCAACACAACACAAAAGCAAAGGTTAATTATTTTTCTTCTGGCTGGGCAGAGGCTGCTTAATGAAAACCTTAGAGAAGCAATGAGGTAGAAGCAGATGTTTTGGCTCCAGCACAGTCATGTCTGAAGAGTTGGTGGCTGTTAGCCACAACACTTGTACATGTGACTACTTATAAATAATGTTTTTTTTTATTTTAATGAGCTTTTGTCTAAAACTTTATAATAATGCATGAAAAGTTTTGCATTTTTGTTGGTTTTACATTTTCATGGAGCACAGGAAATATTGAGGTATTCCTTGTACGTTGGGAACAATTTAAGTAGGTAGGTAAGAATTTCTTCCCGGAGTTTTCTTCTTTATTTTAAACTTTTGCTCAAACTTGTGGATTTGTGTTTTGCTGTGGTTAAGTCTTGAGTGAGAAGTACATTTGCTCCACTAAGTAGTGGGCCATACATGATCAAGAAACAGACTTCAGAGGACCATTTTCATATGGTTTCAAGGAATGTGTTTCTTTCTACTCTAGGGTCGTTTTGCCTCTGGCATGCTGAATGACAAGTCTCTGTGGACAGACATCCCTGTGAATTTTCCGAAGAATGGCTGGGCTGCAATTGGAACTCACTCCTTTGAATTTGCACAGTTTGACAACTTTCATGTGGAAGCCACACACTAATACTTACAGGGCATCATAGAATACTCTGCATTTTCTTCCCTTCTTTTTGGTTTTGGTTCAGAGCCAATTCTTGTTTCATTGGAACAGTATATGAGCCTTTTGAGGCTAAAAATAATGAAGAGTAAATGGGGAGAGAAATTTATTTTTAATTTATCCTGGAAGATTTTGTTAGAATTAATTCCAAGGGGAAAACTGGTGAATCTTTAACATTACCTGATATGTTCAAACTGTGCATTGGCCCTATCCTTAGGAGTGGTTTGAGTAGTACAGACCTCGAAGCCTTGCTGCTAACACTAAGGTAGCTCTCTTCATCTTACTTGCAAGCGGTCCTGCACATGGCAGTAACTTGATCATCATGGAGATGTATTTATGCATGCTGACCGTGTGTCCAAATGAGCCAGTGTCTTCAGCACAAGATGATGCTGCCATAATAGAAAGCTGAAGAACACTGGAAGTAGCTTTTTGAAAACCACTTCAACCTGTTATGTTTTATGCTCTAAAAAGTATTTTTTTTAATTTTCCTTTTTAAGATAATACTTTTGAAATGCAGGATATGATGAGTGGAATGATTGAAAAAATGCCTCTTTAATAAACTACCTCTAACGCTATTTCTGCAGTAATAGATATTATCAGATTAATTGGGTTATTTGCATTATTTAATTCTTTTGATTCCAAGTTTTGGTCTGGTAACCACTATAACTCTCTGTGAACATTTTTCCAGGTGGCTGGAAGAAGGAAGAAAACCTGATCTAGCCAATGCTGTTGTAGGCATTTCCTCTGCCTCATCTCACTGTGCTGTGGTCTGTCCTCACATGTGGCACTGGTAACAGACTCACACAGCTGATGAATGATTTCTCTCCTTATGTGTGGAAGGAGGGGAGCACTTAGCCATTTGCTAACTCCCAGAATTGGATCATCTCCTAAGATGTACTTACTTTTTAAAGTCCAAATATGTTTATATTTAAATATATGTGAGCATGTTTATCATGTAGTATGATTTATACTAAGCATTAATGTGGCTCTAAGTAGCAAATCCGTTATTCATGTGGGTAAAGTAAATCTAGAATTATTTGTAAGAATTACTCATTGAACTAATTCTACTCTTTAGGAATTTGTAAGAGTCTAACATAGGCTTAGCTACAGTGAAGTTTTACATTGCTTTTGAAGACAAGAAGCTAAGTACTAGAATAAATAAGGTTACAGAGAACATTTTTCAGTTAAAACCAAGTGATTTCCAGCTGATATATCTAATATTTTTAAAACTAACATTGTAGAGTCATAATTTATTTACAATAAAATGTTCCCACTTTAAGTATACAATTCAGTGAGTTTTGATAAATGGATATACCCATGTAACCAACACTCCAGTCAAGTTTCAGAATATTTCCATCACCCTCTAGAAAGTTCTCTTATATACCTGCTCAGTCAGTTCCTTTCACTCCCAATTGTTGGCAGTCATTGATACGAATTCTATCACTATAGGTTAGTTTTCTTTGTTCCAGAACATCATGAAAGTGGCATCATGTACTATGTATTCTTATGAATGGTTTCTGTCTGTCAGCATAATGATTTGAGATTTGTCCTCATGTTGTGTGATTCAGTGGTTTATTCCTTCTTATTTCTGAAGAGTTTTCACACATTGTATGAATATACCACAATTTGTTTCCTCCCCACCAGTTTCTGCTATTACAATTAAAACTGTCCACATTCACAATCTTTGTGTCAAATATATTTCTATTTAAGATGAATACAGAGGAGTGAAATTTCTGGGTCTTATGTTAATTGTATGTTTAACTTTATAAGAAGCTACTAACTGTTTTCCAAAATGATTGTATGGTTTTACACTTCCATCAGCAATGTTTAAAAGTTCCAGTTACTCTGCATTCTTGTCAGTGCCTTGTGTTGTCGTTCTTTTTAATTTTAACCCTTAATTGTGGGTGTATAGTATGTACATTTCTCTGATGACTAAAGCTGTTGAGCAGATGTCATGGACTTAATAGACATTTATATACTTTGTTTTATGTAATATCTATTCAAATCTTTTGCTCATCTAAAAAAATTCTGTTGTCTTTTCTATTGAGTTATAAGAGCTCTTTACATCTTCCAGATACATGTTTGTTTTTTTTTTTTTAAATGTTTTGAAAATTATTTTCTCTTTTTCTACAAAGAACCTGATGGAATTTTCATTTTGATTACATTTAAATTATAGATATATCTGGAAGGAACTGATATCTGACTAACATGGACCCTTCAAATCCATAAGCAGTTACACCTTTTTAAAAAATTTTATTTTACTTTAAGTTCTGGGATACATGTGCAGAAGGTGCAGGTTTGTTACATAGGTATACATGTGCCATGCTGGTTTGCTGCACCTACTGACCCATCCTTTAAGTTCCCTCCCCTCACCTCCCACCCCACACCCCCCAACAGGCGCTGGTATGTGTTGTTCCCCTCCCTGTGTCCATGTGTTCTCATTGTTCAACTCCCACTTATGAGTGAGAACATGCAATGTTTGGTTTTCTCTTCTCGTGTTAGTTTGCTGAGGATGATGGCTTCCAGCTTCATCCATGTCCCTGCAAAGTACATGATCTCATTCTTTTTTATGGCTGCGTAGTATTCCATGGTGTATAT
>NW_012101410.1:2423343-2430488 GCF_000951045.1 Mandrillus leucophaeus | reverse complement strand
ACAATCTTTGTGTCAAATATATTTCTATTTAAGATGAATACAGAGGAGTGAAATTTCTGGGTCTTATGTTAATTGTATGTTTAACTTTATAAGAAGCTACTAACTGTTTTCCAAAATGATTGTATGGTTTTACACTTCCATCAGCAATGTTTAAAAGTTCCATTTACTCTGCATTCTTGTCAGTGCCTTGTGTTGTCGTTCTTTTTAATTTTAACCCTTAATTGTGGGTGTATAGTATGTACATTTCTCTGATGACTAAAGCTGTTGAGCAGATGTCATGGACTTAATAGACATTTATATACTTTGTTTTATGTAATATCTATTCAAATCTTTTGCTCATCTAAAAAAATTCTGTTGTCTTTTCTATTGAGTTACAAGAGCTCTTTACATCTTCCAGATACATGTTTGTTTTTTTTTTTTAAATGTTTTGAAAATTATTTTCTCTTTTTCTACAAAGAACCTGATGGAATTTTCATTTTGATTACATTTAAATTATAGATATATCTGGAAGGAACTGATATCTGACTAACATGGACCCTTCAAATCCATAAGCAGTTACACCTTTTTAAAAAATTTTATTTTACTTTAAGTTCTGGGATACATGTGCAGAAGGTGCAGGTTTGTTACATAGGTATACATGTGCCATGCTGGTTTGCTGCACCTACTGACCCATCCTTTAAGTTCCCTCCCCTCACCTCCCACCCCACACCCCCCAACAGGCGCTGGTATGTGTTGTTCCCCTCCCTGTGTCCATGTGTTCTCATTGTTCAACTCCCACTTATGAGTGAGAACATGCAATGTTTGGTTTTCTCTTCCCGTGTTAGTTTGCTGAGGATGATGGCTTCCAGCTTCATCCATGTCCCTGCAAAGTACATGATCTCATTCTTTTTTATGGCTGCGTAGTATTCCATGGTGTATATGTATCACGTTTCCTTTATTCAGTCTATTGTTGATGGACATTTGGGTTGGTTCCATAACTTTGCTATTGTAAATGGTGCTGCAATAAACTTAACATGTGCATGTGTCTTTATAGTAGAATGATTTATATTCCTCTGGGTGTATACCCAGTAAGGCATTGCTGGGTCAAATGGTATTTCTGGTTCTAGATCCTTGAGGAATCACCACACTGCCTTCCACAATGGTTGAACTAATTTACATTCACACCAACAGTGTAAAAGCGCTTCTATTTCTCCACAGCCTTTCCTGCATCTATTGTTTCTTGACTTTTTAATATTTTTATTTTGACTGACACGAGATGGTATCTCATTGTGGTTTTGATTTGCATTTCTCTAATGATCAGTGATGTTGAGCTTTTGTTCATGTTTGTTGGGTGCATAAATGTCTTCTTTTGAGTAGTGTCTGTTCATATTCTTTGCCCACTTTTTGATGGAGTTGTTTGTTTGTTTCTTGTATATTTGTTTAAGTTCTTTGTAAATTCTGGATATTAGACCTTTGTCAGATGGGTAGACCGCAAAAATGTTCTCTTATTCTGTAGGTTGCCTGTTCACTGTGATGACAATTTCTTTTGCTGCGCAGAAGCTCTTTAGTTTAATTAGATCCCATTTGTCAATTTTGGCTTTTTTGCAATTGCTTTTGGCATTTTCATCATGCAGTCTTTGCCCATGCATATGTCCTCAGTGGTATTGCCTAGATTTTCTTCTAGGGTTTTTATGGTTTGGGTTTTACTTTTAAGTCTTTAATTCATCTTGAGTTAATTTTTGTATAAGGTGTAAGGAAGGGGTCCAGTTTCAGTTTTCTGCATATGGCTAGTCAGTTTTCCCAGCACCATTTATTGAGTAGGAGATCCTTTTCCCACTGCTTGTTTTTGTCAGGTTTGTTGAAGATCAGATGGTTGTAGATGTGTGGTGCTATTTCTGAGGTCTCTGTTCTGTTCCATTGGTCTATATGTCTGTTTTGGTACCCGTACCATGCTGTTTTGGTTACTGTAGCCTTGTAGTATAATTTGATGTCAGCTAGCCTGATGCTTCCAGCTTTGTTCTTTTTGCTTAGGATTTTCTTGGCTATACGGGGTCTTCTTTGATTTCAGACTAAATTTAAAGTAGTTTTTTCTAATTCTGTGAAAAGTGTCAATGGTAGTTTGGTGGGAATAGCATTGAATGTATAAATTACTTTGGGCAGTGTGGGCATTTCACGATATTGAGTCTTCCTATCCATGAGGATGGAATGTTTTCCCATTTGTTTGTGTCCTCTCTTATTTCCTCGAGCAGTGGTTTGTAGTTCTTCTTGAAGAGATCCTTCTCATCCCTTGTTAGCTGTATTCCTAGGTATTTTATTCTCTGTGTAGCAATTGTGAATGAGAGTTCATTCATGATTTGGCTCTCTGCCTGTCTGTTGTTGGTGTAAAGGAATGCTTGTGATTTTTGCACATTGATTTTGTATCCTGAGACTTTGCTGAAGTTGCTTATCAGCTTAAGGAGTTTTTGGGCTGAGATGATGGGTTTTCTAAATTTAGAATCATGTTATCTGCAAACAGAGACAATTAGACTTCCTCTCCTCCTATCTGAATACCCTTTATTTCTTTCTCTTGCATGATTGCCCTGGCCAGAACTTCTGATACTATGTTGAATGGGAGTGTTGAGAGAGGGTATCCTTGCCTTGGTGTCGGTTTTCAAAGGGAATGCTTCCAGCTTTTTCCCATTCAATATGATATTGGCTGTGAGTTTGTCATAAATAGCTATTCTTATTTTGAGATATGTTCCAGCAATACCTAGTTTATTGAGAGTTTTTAACATGAAGGGATGTTGAATTTTATCAAAGCCCCTTTCTGCATCTATTATCATGTG
Organism: Mandrillus leucophaeus; assembly: GCF_000951045.1. Lineage (NCBI taxonomy): Eukaryota > Metazoa > Chordata > Mammalia > Primates > Cercopithecidae > Mandrillus > Mandrillus leucophaeus. Next base: position 2,427,684 of record NW_012101410.1, on the reverse strand, counting down.
GTTTTTGTCTTTGGTTCTGTTTATGTGAGGATTATGTTTATTGATTTTCATATGTTGAACCAGCCTCGCATCCCAGGGATGAAGCTGACTTTATCGTGGTGGATAAGTTTTTTGATGTGCTGCTGGTTTTGGTTTGCCAGTATTTTATTGATGATTTTCCTGTTGATGTTCATCAGGGATATTGGCCTGAAGTTTTCTTTTTTTGTTGTGTCTCTTCCCAGTTTTTGGTATCAGGATGACGCATCATACAGTGAGTTAGGGAGGAGTGTCTCCTTTTCAATTACTTGGAATAGTTTCAGAAGGAATGATACCAGCTCCTCTTTGTACCTCTGGTAGAATTTGACTGTGAATCCATCTGGTCCTGGGCTTTTTTTGTTGGTAGGCTATTAATTAGTGCCTCAATTTCAAAACTTGTTATTGGTCTATTCAGGGATTCGACTTCCTCCTAGTTTAGTGTTGGGAGGGTATATGTGTCCAGAAATTTATCCATTTCTTCTAGATTTTCTAGTTTATTTGCCTAGAAGTGTTCATAGTATTCTGTGATGGTAGTTTGTATTTCTATGGGGTCAGTGGTGATATCCCTTTATCATTTTTTATTGTGTCTGTTTGATTCTTCCCTCTTTTCTTCTTTATTAGTCTAGCTAGTGGTCTATGTATTTTGTTAATTTTTTCAAAAAACTAGCTCCTTGATTTATTGATTTTTTGGAGGGCTTTTCGTGTATCTTCTTCAATTCTTCTCTGATCTTAGTTATTTCTTGTCTTCTGCTAGTTTTTGGATTAGTTTGCTCGTTTCTCTGGCTCCTTTAATTGTGATGTTAGGTTGTCAGTTTGAGATCTTTCTCACTTTCTGATGTGGGCATTTAGTGGTATAAATTTCCCTCTTAATACTGCTTTAGAGTATCCCAGAGATTCTGGTATGTTCTCTTTGTTCTCATTGGTTTCAAAGAACTTCTTGATTTCTGCCTTAATTACATTATTTACTTAGGAGTCATTCAGGAACAGGTTGTTCAATTTCCATGTAATTGTGTGGTTTTGAGTGAGTTTCTTAATCCTGAGTTCTAATTTGATTGGACTATGGTCTGAGAGACTGTTACGATTTCAGTTATTTGGCATTTGCTGAGGAGCAGTTACACCTTTTCATGTATTAAGTCTATAATTTCTCTCAGCAGTTTCTGTAGTTTTCAGCATACAGATCTTGAAGATGTTTTTTATTAAATGTATCCTTAAATATTTTATGTCTTTGATGCTATTGTAAATGGTGTTTATTATTTGTTACTCATACATAGAAACACAGCTGGTTTTTTGCATATTGACCTGCAGTCCTGCTCCCTTGCTAAATTCACTTATTAGTTTAGCTTTTTTTGGGTAAATTCTTTAGAATTTTCTACATATATAATTATGTAATCTGTGAATATAGACAATTCTGCTTTTTCCTTTTCAATATTTCTGCTGTATTTCTGATGCTTTTGTTGCCTTATTGCACTGACCAGGACTTCAAGTACAATGTTGAGAAGTGGTAAGAGCAGATGTATCAGCCTTGTTCCTCATCTTAGGAAGCGTCTCTTTCACCATTAAGTGTGAGTACTGAATTTGTTAAATGCTTTTTCTCTACATCTAACGAGATAGTTATACTGTCTTTCTTCTTTATTCTGTTAATGTGATATATCACATGGTTTGATTTTCAAATATTAAAGCAACTTTGCATTCGTGAGATACGTCATGACCAAGTGGGGTTTATTACCCTGTTTATGTACTGGTGAATGTAATCTGTCAATATTTGGCTAAAAGTGTTTGTGTCTGTGTTCCTGTGGAATATTGATCTAGTTTTATTTTCTCCTAATGTCTTTATCTGGTTTGGTGGCAGGGTGATACCTCATAAATTCAGTTTGGAAATGCTGCCTCCTTCTTTATTCTCTGAAAGTTTGTGAGGTTCTTAAACCTTAGAATTCATCAGTTATGTCAGTCAGGGTCTGATCAGGAGACAGAAACTATGCCAGGACCAATCTAATGTTAAGAATTATTAATTAGTAATGAGATTAGCCACTAAGGGGTAGAGAGAACTCCAAAGAATACAGGAAGAGCAGATGTAGAGACCAGCCACTTCCTAGGCTGGGGCAGGGTGTACTTACAGGGCAACAAACTCGGAAGAGATCCTCCTTACATGACTGAGGCTCAGATCTCACTGCAGATGATATAGTGTTGATATAGTGTGACCCTGGAATGGCCTAGAGTTTGCTGAGATGCTGTGTGCTGGGGCTGGCAGTGGGAAACTGTCTTCTGGGGTATGTGTCAGACTCATTGGGAAGCTCCTCCTGGAGTGCTGCTGAAACTCACTAGGAAGCCACCCTTTGTGGTGCTGGTGAAACTTTCAGGAAACTACCTGCAGGGTTGTTGGTGAAAATCCCTGCAGAGTAAGTGCCACTGGTTGTTCCAGCTCCTACTGGAAGAGGTGCTTCACTGAATGTCCCAAATGCTGCTTGCTAGTAGCCACATGCCACAGAAGCAAGAAGGAAAAAGCACACCGGGACAGAGAAGAGAAGCTCCTTCCTCCTGCAGTGTCCCTTTAGTAACCTCTGTTGATAAAACTTAAGTATGCCGCCTGACACAGGAGAAATGTTGACAAGACCCAGCTCCACTATCATAAAGCAGGTCAAATGAGTGGGTTTGAGGCTGAGAAGCTTTAACAGATACAAGGCTGTTCCAATTTTTCTATTTTTTTTTTTTTTTTTTTGAGATGGAATCTCACTCTGTCACCAGGCTGGATTGCAATGGCACAATTTCAGCTCACTGCAACTTCTGCCTCCCGGGTTCAAATGATTCTCCTCCCTCAGCCTCCCAAGTAACTGGGATTACAGGCGCACACCACCATGCCCAGCTAATTTTTGTATTTTTAGTAGAGTCGGGGTTTCACCATGTTGGCCAGGGTGGTCTTGATTTCCTGACCTCGTGATCCACCCACCTTGGGCTCCCAAAGAGCTGGGATTACAGGCGTGAGCCACTGCACCTGGCCAATTTTTCTATTTCTTATGTCCGTTTTGACAATTTGTCTTTTAAGGAATTTGTCAACTTCATCTAAATTGTCTAATTTATTGGCATAACATTGTTTAAAATATTCCCTTATTTTAATGTCTATAAGACATTCCTGATATGGCCAATTTGTGCTTTCTTTTTATCTTACTTGGTCTAATTAGAATTTTGTCAATTTTATTTATCTTTCAAAGAACCAGTTCTAAATTTCTTAGACTTTTTTCTGTTTCACTGATTGCTGCTTGTACCTTTATTATTTAGTCTACGTTTGGATTAAATTTACTCTTATTCTAGCTTCTTCAGACACAAGCTTAGATCTTCAATTTTAGATCATCTTTTTAAAAATATGTTAGCATTTAACACTAAAATTTAAACATTTATTTAGTTACATCTCACATATTTTAATATCCACGTTCTAATTTTCATTCAGTTCAGAATATTTTCTAAATTATCTTGTACTTTTTTGAACTTTGTGCTAATTATTGTAGAAGTTCAATGTTTAATTTCTAAGTATTTGAAGATTTTCCAGATAACTTTTTGCTATTGATATTTAAACTTAATTCTGTTGTGATTAGAAAATATGTTGTGTTTCCTTTCAGCTATCTTAAATGTATTTAGACTTGTTTTATGACCCAATTTATCTTAGTCAGTGTATCCTTAAAAATAATTTGCCTTCTGCAGTGATTGGCTGTAATGTTTTACAAATATTAATTAGGTCATGTTAGCTGATGGTGTTGATGTCTGTGACTTACTGATTTTCTCTCTACATTTACTGTTAATTACTGAGTGAGAAGAGTTAAGATCTCCAAATACAGAAAATGTGTGTTTTCTATTTCCCTGTTCAGGTTCAGTCTGAGAGGTTGATTTTCCTGGGGCATTCTAGCTCTAGTCCAGCCCTGTTCTTAAGGCATGGAATTCCCTGGGAGCTGAATGAGTTCTCTCCACTATATTTGTTCACATCTTAAATATCTTCTAGCCCTGTGATAATTTTGATAGTTGTTCAGCTAACACTTTCCTGATTATTCTTTGGCCCAAGGGCTTTCACACTGTGAATGCTTAGTTTAGAGCTAAAGACACAAATAGACCCCCTCTGAGATTTCTGAACCTCTTTTTCTACATAGCACCCTTCTCTCAGATACTCTGCACTGCAAATTTCAGGTGCTGCAGCCTCTTTGAACTCTGATCTTTATCTCCACAGCTCCACAAGACCCATATACTCTGCATTTCCCCTCCCTGCACTGAAATCTGGTAAATGGCTCTAGACAGAAATGGGGGATTACAAAATTCACCTCATTGATTTCTCCGTTTTTCTCT
>NW_012101410.1:2418529-2422333 GCF_000951045.1 Mandrillus leucophaeus | reverse complement strand
TAAAGCATGTCTTATGCTTCTACATTCCTTGTGTTGCTGCCCACATATTAATAGGTGGTCATCAAGGACTTGATTTTTGATCAGGTTTGATTAGATAGGCTGTACTGGTAGATGGCTACCAGTAACCATGAATTGTATTAATTAAGTAGACTCATCAGAGCCTCTAAGTGAAACCACTTTGTAAGTGGCCAAAGTTACTTTACACACTAACAACACCACCTGGAAAAGCACCATGGTAAAATTACTGAAGTTGAGTCCTAAAATCTGGGTTGAATGCCAGACCTGCTGCTTATTTATCTGACTTTGGTTGAATCACTGAAACTGCTCTTTCTGTAAAACAAAGAAATTAGGCTGGATAGTCACTGAGACACCTTCCAGCTCTTACTCTGTAATGCTGATTTAAACATGTGTATTTTTAAAATTTAATTCAAATATTTAACTAGGCTCAAGTTGCTTACCAGAAGAGGTTTTTTTTTCTTAGTAAGATTTGCCATGTATTGTTTCCCACACTGAAAGATGACCAGACAGTGCCTTGTATGTTTAAACTTGGCCAAATGGCTTCATCAAATGAAATTATTTTGCAAATGGATTTAACTTCATTAAATATATATATATTTAACATATATGTAATATATATGTATATATATTTAATGAAGTTCAATATATATACACACACACACAGACACATAAGCTTTATAGCAGATTCCATTCTCTAAACATGTGACCTGCTTAAAAAGGACCATCTTTTATTATCCTCACAGGTCTACTGGTAGTATTTTAAACTATGGGGGCCGGGGGGTCCAAGCATTGTGATGTGATTTATACCACTCCAAATCATGAAAGCAGGATTTAAAAATCATAGTGTTCTACAGCCTTTGCTCATAGGTGGATTTCGTCCTTACACTTGATTTTTCTTCTGCTTTGTTAGTGCTTTACATTCACTTGAAAGAAAGCCTGGCTTTCTTTGTTTGGAGTATTATAGTTGGATCGTATTATACTGAAAATAGCACCTCTATTTAAGTCCATAGATAATTTGAAATTGTTCTGAAGTGTTTCCTCCCACTCTTTCTCCCACTCCTCCTCCTCTGTCTCCTCCTCCGTCTCCTTCCTTCTCCAATAAAACTGAACTTGATGCTCCATGGAATTGGTAATTGCTATTCAACTAGGAAAAATGCAAACACTTTGAGGGATTGTGATTGATTGTTGAACAAGATACTTGAAGTGATTTTTTTCCACCAGGTTATTTATAGTTTTCACATTCACTGGGGGAGAGAAATATAGAATTAAGTGATTTGAAAATTATATTGAAGAGACAGTTTATTACTTTCTGCATCTGTTTAACAGAATATACTAAGTATTGTTTTTGCATTGTATGGTATATATTTAACAGGATGTGGGTAGTAGTTAAGACCATGTTAATGATTTTATATGTGAGGTGATCCCTTGTCTTTTGGAAATCAGCATAGGCTTTGGCATCTCTGAGTTCATTACAATCCATTTACTACTCTATTTGATAAACAGGCGGTCTGCCACTCAATTAGAGACCCTACTAGACACAGGGAGAGGATACAAGTTCCTTAAATGTAGGTAAATAATAACTTACCAGTATATAGATGGCACTTCAATGTGGGGATCCCAGTGGCATCCCCCTAAGCAGCATTGCACAGTATCTGGTCCTGAGGCTCACAGGGTTCTTAGCTACCTATGATACTATCTGGTGGCAGTGGGAATATGGTCAGGAACTTTGCAAATGGAAGGTCTCAAGGTGTCTCTCCTCACTTGCCTGTTTCTAATGACTCTGGAGACTAGCTATATGCTTGACTACTCCTTAGGTGGAACTAGTACATCCCAGAATAATTTGAAAATTTACTGTAAGACTGAGTGAGTTGAAGGTCACTTTCTCAGGTGAAGCCCCTGCTATAGTTTTGGGTATGGTTTATTTGTCCTCACCAAAGCTCATGTTGAAATTTGACCACCAGTGTGTCGGTGTTGGGAGGTGAGGCCTAGTGAGGAGGTATTTGGGTCATGAGTGGGGGACCCATCAGGAATGGCTTGGTGCTGTTCTTGCAGTAGTGAGTGAGTTATTGCTCATATGAGACTGGATTGGTTCCCAAGAAATGGATTCATTTGGGTTTTTATAAAGTCAGGATGCCCCTCAGGTTTGGTCTCTCTTCATATGTACCCACTTCCCCTTAGACCTTCTCCACCATCTTTTCACACATCATGAAAGTCCTTACTAGAAGCAGAGTGGATGACCATGCCATGATTCTTGTACAGCCTGCAGAACCATGGGCCAAATCTCTTTTCTTTCTAAATTATCCAGCCTCACATATTCCTTTATAGTAACACCAAACTGACTGAGAGTCTTCTTTCCCTCTTGTAGGTTCAGGCCACAGACCCTCCAGAAGTGTCTTTCCTCTTATATAGCTTGTGATTATCTTTGCAAATAATTAAGGTTTGCAAATAAAACTAAGATGATGTGATGGTTAATCTTGTGTGTCAACTTGCCTAAGCCACAGTACTCAGATACTTGGACAAATACCATTTTAGATGTTTCTGTGAAGGTGTTTTTTTAAGATGAATATTTAAATCAGTAGACTTTGGGTAAAGGAGATTACCCTTCATATTGTGGATGGACCTCCTCCAATCAGTTGGAAGCTTTAATAGAAAAAGACTGACCTCTCTATGGAGGAATTCTGCAAGCAGATGGTTTTTGGACTGGGACTGCAATTTGGTGTCCAGCCTGCTGGCCTACCCTGTAGATTTTGGATTTGCTACATGCATTAGTCTGTTTTCACACTGCTAATAAAGACATACCCGAGACCAGGTAATTTGTAAAGGAAAGGAGTTTAATTGACTCACAGTTCCACGTGGCTGGAGAGGCCTTACAATTATGGCAGAACGCAAAGGTGAAGCAAAGTCACATCTTACATGGCGGCAGGCCAGAGAGCGTATGCAGGGGAACTCCTGTTCATAAAACCATCAGATCTCAAGAGACTTACTCACTATTATGAGAACAGCATGGGAAGTACCCACCCCCATGATTCTATTACCTTCCACCGGGCCCCTCCCACGATGTGGGAATTATGGGAGCTACAGTTCAAGATGAGATTTGGGTGGGGACACAGCCAAACCATATCACTACACCTCTACAATTCCACGAGCCAATTTCTTAAAGTAAATCTCTCTTTCTCTCTACACACACGCACACAGACGCACACAGACACACACACACACACACATACACACACCCCCTGTTGGTTCTGTTTTCTCTGGCGAACCCTGACTACTACAGATGCTTTTCTCCTAGAACTCTACTACAGATGCATCTTGAAATTATTAAATGAAAGGTAAAATCTATTTGGAGCACTGTATTACATTTTGTGATAAAAATATAACTATCTTAGAGCACAGGAATTTTTGGCTGTTTTTGTAGAGGGTAGAAGAATGCCTGGGAAATATTCAAATCATAAATACTTGTTGAATGAATGTTGAATAAAAAACTCGCAATTAGTTTAACTGTGATGACATTTTATCCCCAGCAGTGTAAAAGGTGTAAAGATCCATTAATTTAGTTGTCTAAAGAAGATGCTTGTGGCTTGCTGGGTTATAGTGATATTTAACTAAATTTTTACAACAAATAGTGACTTTTGAAAATTTCTCTTTTTCATGTTTCAATAGCATTTTACCTTCAACATATTTCTTTTTAAAATTGCTGCTCATTAGGGGGAAAGGACTTGACCCTTCCCATTTAAGGAGACTTGCTGGGAAAGACCAATGTATATGTCATTGATCAGAACTTAG
>NW_012101410.1:2413469-2418479 GCF_000951045.1 Mandrillus leucophaeus | reverse complement strand
CCTTCATATTGTGGATGGACCTCCTCCAATCAGTTGGAAGCTTTAATAGAAAAAGACTGACCTCTCTATGGAGGAATTCTGCAAGCAGATGGTTTTTGGACTTGGACTGCAATTTGGTGTCCAGCCTGCTGGCCTACCCTGTAGATTTTGGATTTGCTACATGCATTAGTCTGTTTTCACACTGCTAATAAAGACATACCCGAGACCAGGTAATTTGTAAAGGAAAGGAGTTTAATTGACTCACAGTTCCACGTGGCTGGAGAGGCCTTACAATTATGGCAGAACGCAAAGGTGAAGCAAAGTCACATCTTACATGGCGGCAGGCCAGAGAGCGTATGCAGGGGGACTCCTGTTCATAAAACCATCAGATCTCAAGAGACTTACTCACTATTATGAGAACAGCATGGGAAGTACCCACCCCCATGATTCTATTACCTTCCACCGGGCCCCTCCCACGATGTGGGAATTATGGGAGCTACAGTTCAAGATGAGATTTGGGTGGGGACACAGCCAAACCATATCACTACACCTCTACAATTCCACGAGCCAATTTCTTAAAGTAAATCTCTCTTTCTCTCTACACACACGCACACAGACGCACACAGACACACACACACACACACATACACACACCCCCTGTTGGTTCTGTTTTCTCTGGCGAACCCTGACTACTACAGATGCTTTTCTCCTAGAACTCTATTACAGATGCATCTTGAAATTATTAAATGAAAGGTAAAATCTATTTGGAGCACTGCATTACATTTTATGATAAAAATATAACTATCTTAGAGCACAGGAATTTTTGGCTGTTTTTGTAGAGGGTAGAAGAATGCCTGGGAAATATTCAAATCATAAATACTTGTTGAATGAATGTTGAATAAAAAACTCGCAATTAGTTTAACTGTGATGACATTTTATCCCCAGCAGTGTAAAAGGTGTAAAGATCCATTAATTTAGTTGTCTAAAGAAGATGCTTATGGCTTGCTGGGTTATAGTGATATTTAACTAAATTTTTACAACAAATAGTGACTTTTGAAAATTTCTCTTTTTCATGTTTCAATAGCATTTTACCTTCAACATATTTCTTTTTAAAATTGCTGCTCATTAGGGGGAAAGGACTTGACCCTTCCCATTTAAGGAGACTTGCTGGGAAAGACCAATGTATATGTCATTGATCAGAACTTAGTAGAATTCTAGCCAGAAATTCACATGAGAGGCTGAGACATATGGCTTTTCAGCTGGGCACATCAACACTTCAAATAAAACTTGGGCTCAGTTACTAAGGAGGGAGTGGAAAATGGATGTCGGGGTTTTTTGTTAATGTTATTTAAAATCTCAATCAGTGGACAAGCATTTTACCTAGTTGTTGTCAGTATTAATATACTAAAGCTGGCAGACCTGAATCATCATTGTTTTTAGGGAACAAACAAAAACTACACAGTTTAAATTATTGAGAAGTGTGAGAGCTGGCAGAGATCTTAGAACACATTGGGCACAGCTACTTCATTTTGCAGAGGAGAAACTAAAGCCCAGAGAGGTAAAGTGACTGAAGGGGTAATGAAATGCCCTGGGAAGACTTCCTGAGAGCAGAAAGATAGTCTTCTGAGGCTGTCTCTACACACTTGTAGGCCCTGTTATTTCAAGTTTAATCAAAGAAAGTTATCCAGCCCTTCAGTGCTGTGTGGTTTCTGCCCATGAAACGTCAGTGTACTAATACCTGCCATTTGGGAATCAGCATGCTCAAGTAAAAGTTCATGAATTCTTGCTGTACCACTTAAACTATGTATTTTTAGCAGTGAATGGATTGTTCCCATTCTTGGCATCTGGAAATAATAACAGCGGGAATTTATTGAGAATTGGGTTTATAAGCTCCATGAATGCAGGGATCAAGTTTGATTTCACGCGCCACTGTATCTGTAGTGCCTAACACAGCCCTTGATGCGTAATGCATAATCCAACAAATAAATAGCTGTTGGTTGGGTAGATGTAGTGTTTATGAGGTGGCAGACATGGTGTTAAGCACTCTTTATGAGTCATCTCATTTCATCCTTGTAACAGCCCTCTGAGGTAGATAATATTTGAAACTAAAATTTGAAAACATGCCCATGGATAAAAACATAGTGAGTGTTGGGACTTGGGCTAGTCTGTCTGACTCCATCCTAAATTACTAGGGAAGCTGGAGGTTTTGGGGTTGAATATCATATGAAACAAATAAAACTTCTCTTAGATTAATTATGAAGAATGTAAAAAGCCTGACTAGTTGATGTGTTATCTAGCACCGAAGATAATTAGCTTAACAAAAAAATGGAAGAAAAAAATAGGAAAAGGCTGACCTGTTAGGTTAGTGAAAGATTCTTGGGTGTTTTGGGGAGGAGTGGGATAGGGTTGAGTGGAGAAGTGTTATTCAATAAAGTTTTCACCCTCTCTTCTTTGAGAGACTTTCTTTTGAGCCATGCATTAAATTTGAAAATGCTGTCCTGAAGTGTTACCAAATCTAGATCATGGATGAGAGACATTGAGTCTTACTCCCAGGATCCCAGGATCCCAGGATTTATTTCCATGGTTCTAAGTGTCTTTTTTTTTTTTTTTTTTTTAAAGGAAATGATGACTCTGTGTAGAATAGAGGAGAGCAGTGAGCTGCAGGGATTTCCTTTCTGTGGTTTCTGGGCCCTGACCTTGCTTTTCTATGTCTACTGGGAGAGAGCTTGTCTATTTCTGTGTACATGTTTTAGTTATTTGCTGCTGTTGTTCCTAAGGTATTTCTAATGTCATAAGCCTGTCTTAGGAGATGATGACGGTGTGACCCTGCATCTTAGACCCCTACAGAGAGATCCAAGTCCTTGTATCTGGGATAGAATCCCCAAAGCAGGCCTGTGAGTCAGGCATAGCTTAGGACCCTTGTCTTTGAATGGTGGATGTGGGCTGGAGACCATGTGGCCATATTCCTCTGAAGGCTGTTTTTTCCCCTCCTGTTGTATTTCCAGAACCTAGTTGTTCTAAACTCTGGATGTATGTTAGAATAATCTGAGGAGGCTTAAAATATGGATTCCTGGGTTCTACCAAAGAGTCTGAGTTGATTAGTTTGGTGAAGGGTCAAGGCATTCGTATTTAATTTTAGAAGCACCCCAGGTGAATTTAATTGTATAGTCAGAGTTGGGAGCCATTCTTGTAGCCTAACAAGCCCCCTGTCCCAAAACCATGATTTTTATTTGCCTTTTTCTCCTGTTCCGTATCTTGTGTCATCTAGCATTAAGGCTTCTGCTTCTGCTGGATGGCATTTCTAATGACCATTAAAGGCTGTGCATTAGATTGAAGTCAGGAGGACAGGTGAGGTAAAGTTTCTATGACGAGCACAGAGTGAGATGTATATAATAATGATTTGTCTTTTTAATTAAAAATCAATGAATAAACAAGGAAAGAAATAATAAAAATGAAACAATTATGAGCTAGAAAAGGTTTATAGATTTTCTGTAACCAGTAGATCCAAATACAGATAATCTGTCAAGAAATAGAGAAATTAGGATAAATGAATGCTTTTCCTTTAAAAGGCTTTAATAAAAAAAAAAAAAGGTCTCAAAAAGAACTGAAAAAAATGAATCTGACCTATTGTTACAGAAGAAATTGAGCCAGTTATCATAAAAAATCAGGCACAAACAGTTTCCAGTTGGAGAATTTCAAATTTTTAAGGATCAGATGGCTCTTAGGCAGTTTGAAAGTGTTTCGGAACAGAGAAAGTGAACCTTCTGAATTATCTTTATGAAGCAAGCATAACATTAGTATAAAAAATGAGTGAGAATGGCACTTAAAAACAATTAGCTATGCAATGTAATCTTTTATGAGAATATTGATGTGAAAATCCCAAATAAAGTATAAGCAGAAACAACCTAGCAATGAATAAAAGGATAGCACCACAGCCAAGTGAGGTTCATTTTAACAAATCAGAGATGGATCAATTGTGGAAATCTGCTTGTGGAATTCTCTAGGTTGGTGGGTAAAGGAGGGAAGAAAGTGCCACAACAGATGTGGCAAAGGCATTTTATAAAAGTCAATACATATACTAGATAAGCAGTAAAATAGTAACACATCATATTTGGGTAATTTCTATGAATTGTTTCCATTGTACCTAATGGTGACGCACTAGAACCATTTTTTAGTGTTAGAGAAGAGGATACTCTCAGCAATAACCACTATTATCTACCATATGTAACAAGAGATTTAGAGCACCAAGTGAACAGTGCTTTCCATGTGCCGTGCAAATCATTTAATCCTCCCCAAACCCTGCAAGAGAGATACTATTATTCCCATTTACTGATGAGAAAAATAATAGCACAGAGAAGTAACTTGCCCAAACTCACACTACTCAGAAGTGGCAGAGCTCGGATTTGAGTCCACCTACACTGCCCCTCTAGGAAGAAAATTAATGATGATAGGATATTTGAATAAATGAAGATTTGATGATAATTTTGAAAGGATGGTATTTTTTTCTAAATTTATTTATGGATTACATTATATTGCAATTATAATTCCAATAAGATTTTCTTAACTTAAAAATAATTTTAAAGTTCCTCTAGATGAATAGACATTAAAGGATAGCCAGAAAAATTCTATAAAGAAGTATAATAAGAAAAGACTTAAAGTTGTGGCAATGCAGTGAGCATGGAAATGGCCCAGGAATAAACCAAAAATGGAGGATATAGAACAGATGTCAACAGACTAAGGTTAGCAGAGGCGAAACTAAGGCCCGCAGAGATACAGCCCCAGTCAACATTTACATATGAACTACGGCTACTTTCACACTACAACAGCAGAGTTAAGTAGTGACAGGGATCATATGGCTGGCAAAACCAAAAATATTTACACTCTGGTCCTTCACAGAAAAAGTTTGCCAATCCCTAGCATAGAATAAAGTCCCAACTTAAGTGGATTTAGAAGGCACTTAAAAATCAATCAGCGGGCTCTTGGGGCAAGATGGCTGGCTAGATGCAGCCAGGTGGAACAGCTGCCACCGAG
>NW_012101410.1:2411280-2413419 GCF_000951045.1 Mandrillus leucophaeus | reverse complement strand
CAGCAATAACCACTATTATCTACCATATGTAACAAGAGATTTAGAGCACCAAGTGAACAGTGCTTTCCATGTGCCGTGCAAATCATTTAATCCTCCCCAAACCCTGCAAGAGAGATACTATTATTCCCATTTACTGATGAGAAAAATAATAGCACAGAGAAGTAACTTGCCCAAACTCACACTACTCAGAAGTGGCAGAGCTCGGATTTGAGTCCACCTACACTGCCCCTCTAGGAAGAAAATTAATGATGATAGGATATTTGAATAAATGAAGATTTGATGATAATTTTGAAAGGATGGTATTTTTTTCTAAATTTATTTATGGATTACATTATATTGCAATTATAATTCCAATAAGATTTTCTTAACTTAAAAATAATTTTAAAGTTCCTCTAGATGAATAGACGTTAAAGGATAGCCAGAAAAATTCTATAAAGAAGTATAATAAGAAAAGACTTAAAGTTGTGGCAATGCAGTGAGCATGGAAATGGCCCAGGAATAAACCAAAAATGGAGGATATAGAACAGATGTCAACAGACTAAGGTTAGCAGAGGCGAAACTAAGGCCCGCAGAGATACAGCCCCAGTCAACATTTACATATGAACTACGGCTACTTTCACACTACAACAGCAGAGTTAAGTAGTGACAGGGATCATATGGCTGGCAAAACCAAAAATATTTACACTCTGGTCCTTCACAGAAAAAGTTTGCCAATCCCTAGCATAGAATAAAGTCCCAACTTAAGTGGATTTAGAAGGCACTTAAAAATCAATCAGCGGGCTCTTGGGGCAAGATGGCTGGCTAGATGCAGCCAGGTGGAACAGCTGCCACCGAGAAAACTGGAAGACTGGTGCACTCCTACCATCTTCAGAGGGAAGGCACTGAGCGTGGATCCAGAGAAGACACAGAAACCAGCTGAAGTGAGAGGGAGCTGGGAACCCTGCATGGGTCTACTGCACAAGGGGAGGGACTGGTTCCTGGCCCTAGATGACTCAGGGAGAACGGGGTGGGTGAGTTGAACTGGTAAGGAGCAAGTTACTCTTGCCACAGGCCTCTGGAATCCCTGCATGAGGAGACCTCTCGACAGCCACGGACACTTGAGCTGGCAAGGAGAGCTACTCGGAGAAATGGTAGGGGCAGCACTCCAGCCAGTGAAGCGCCCAAAGGGTTTGGTGTGGAAGCGTCTGTAGTGGAGCGCGGCTGATGCCCATCCCCTAGGCTCCACTTGCTCCCATAGTTGACTTTAGCTCCAGGGGAACTGTCGGACCTGAACTCTGCAGGGCAGTGCTGCCCATCAAGTGTGGCTGCTCCAACCTAAGCAACCCTCGGTCTGCTGGCCGCTCCCAGGGCCCCAGCCTGGCTGCGTCTGCTGGCAGTGCAGCCTCAGGTGCCTTGAGGGCCTGCATCCTGGCTCCTGTACTGGCAGACAGCGCCTGACGAGACCTCCAGCAGGGCGGCCCCCAGCAGGGCGGCCCCGTGGACCCGCATCAGCCCGCCTGCTCCTTCCTTCACTGCAGCTCACCCGGCCCACGACCACCCGCCACACCGCTTTGCTGGTGCTGTGTGCCCCGGCGGATCTTACCTTCCCTCCCTACCCCACCAGTGCGCATGTGCGACTGCACCCTGCCCTGCCACTGCTGCCACAGTGAATGCCTCCGCTCCCCCATCGCCCCCGCCTGCGGTCTCCCGCTGTACCTCCACTGCAGTCTGAGCTTTGGCAGGCACACAACCCTCCAGCCCCGCCTCTGCCAGCGTCTCATTCCTGCACCAACACTGCCCTCAGAGTGAAACTAAGGATGGAGAACAGCAGACCCTCTCCTGCCCTGTGCGGCCGCCTTCGCCTGCGTGAACACGCCCTGCGCCCCAGCCCCGTGCTACCACCATCGCCAGTGCAGCTGTGTGCACAGTCACCCGCAGAGACCCCATCCCCGGAGTCGTGCTGTCTCCATCGCTGCTGTGAATGCCCGCATAGAGGCTGGCACCCTGGCACCTGCTAGCACTCTATTGCAGTCCATGAGTGTGTGCTCTGCCGGGCTGCTGCTGCCTGCTACTGGCACATGCAAACGAGGACGGGATGGCTGCTACCGTCCTAGGAAAAGCTTTGGCTGGCACCATCCATCAGAGTGCTGGGACCAGCAG
>NW_012101410.1:2408951-2411230 GCF_000951045.1 Mandrillus leucophaeus | reverse complement strand
CTCACCCGGCCCACGACCACCCGCCACACCGCTTTGCTGGTGCTGTGTGCCCCGGCGGATCTTACCTTCCCTCCCTACCCCACCAGTGCGCATGTGCGACTGCACCCTGCCCTGCCACTGCTGCCACAGTGAATGCCTCCGCTCCCCCATCGCCCCCGCCTGCGGTCTCCCGCTGTACCTCCACTGCAGTCTGAGCCTTGGCAGGCACACAACCCTCCAGCCCCGCCTCTGCCAGCGTCTCATTCCTGCACCAACACTGCCCTCAGAGTGAAAATAAGGATGGAGAACAGCAGACCCTCTCCTGCCCTGTGCGGCCGCCTTCGCCTGCGTGAACACGCCCTGCGCCCAAGCCCCGTGCTACCACCATCGCCAGTGCAGCTGTGTGCACAGTCACCCGCAGAGACCCCATCCCCGGAGTCGTGCTGTCTCCATCGCTGCTGTGAATGCCCGCATAGAGGCTGGCACCCTGGCACCTGCTAGCACTCTATTGCAGTCCATGAGTGTGTGCTCTGCCGGGCTGCTGCTGCCTGCTACTGGCACATGCAAACGAGGACGGGATGGCTGCTACCGTCCTAGGAAAAGCTTTGGCTGGCACCATCCATCAGAGTGCTGGGACCAGCAGCCAGGGAGCCCTTCAGCAACTCCCTCTACCCCCCAACACACACCAGTGCAGTGGGGTCCTAACCTCCAGGAACCAGAGAACAAAGTTGAAGCCCTGTTTTGGTTTTCCAGAGTTAGAGCGTGCAGTACAGGAGTTGTGAACTGAGCCTTGGCTCCCTAAAATACTCCAGAAATGAAGCCAGTCAACTGAACACACCTATACCACAATCAAACCCTCAAGATCATCAAATAGGATAAAAGAAAAAAGAAACCCATTGAAAGGACAGCAGCTTCAAAAATGGACGGAACATCAGCCCACAACGATGAGAAAGAACCAGTGCAAGGACTCTGACAATTCAAAAAGCTAGAGTGTCTTTTTTCCTCCAAAAGACTGCACTAGTTCTCCAGCAAGGGTTCTGAACTGAGCTGAGATGGCTGAAATGACAGAAATAGAATTCAGAATATGGATAAGACTGAAAAGCATCAAGATGCAGTACACTGAAACCCAATCCACCAAAGCTAAGAATCACAACAAAATGATACAGCAGCTGACAGACAAAATAGTCAATATAGTAAAGAACAAAGATACAGCATACCAGAATCTCTGGAACACAGCCAAGGCAGTGTTAAGAGGGACATTTACAGCACTAAATGCCTACATCAAAAAGTTAGCAAAATCTCAATTTAATAACCTAACA
Source organism: Mandrillus leucophaeus (assembly GCF_000951045.1). Lineage (NCBI taxonomy): Eukaryota > Metazoa > Chordata > Mammalia > Primates > Cercopithecidae > Mandrillus > Mandrillus leucophaeus. Next base: position 2,409,932 of record NW_012101410.1, on the reverse strand, counting down.
TCACAACTAAAAGAACTAGAGAACCAAGAGTAAACCAAGCCCAAAGCTAGCAGAACACAAGAAATAACCAAAACCAGAGCTGAACTGAAGGAGACGGAGACAAGAAAAATCATTTGAAAGGTCAACAATTCAAGGAGTTGGTTTTTTTAAAAAAATTAATAAAATACACCACTAACTAGACTAATAAGGAAGAAAAGAGAGAAGATCCAAATAAACACAATTAGAAACAATACAGGGGATATTACCACTGACCCCAAAGAAATACAAATAACCATCGGAATATTATGAAAACCTCTATGCACATAAACCAGAAGATCTAGAAGAAATGGATAAATTTCTGCATGCATGCATCCTCACAAGACTGAACTAGGAAGAAATTGAATCCCTGAACAGACCAGTAGCAAGCTCTGAAATTGAATCAGTAATAAACAGCCTACCAACCAAAAACAGCCAAGTACCAGATAGATTCAAAGTCAAATTCTACCAGATGTACAGAGAGGAGCTGGTACCATTCCTATTGAAACTATTCCAAAAAATTAAGGAGCAGGGACTCCTCCCAAATTCATTCTGTGAGGCCAGCATCATCTTGATACAAAAACCTGGAAGAGACACAACAAAGAAAACTTCAGGCCAATATTTTTGATAAACATTGATGCAAAAATCTTCAACAAAATACTGGCAAACCAAATTCAGCAGCACATCACAAAAAGCTTATCCACCACCATCAAGTAAGCTTTAGCCTTAGGATGCAAGGTTGGTTCAACATATGCAAATCAATAAATGTGACTCATCACATAAATAGAACTAAAGACAAAAGCCACATGATTATCTCAGTAGATGCAGAAAAGGCTTTAGATAAAATTCAACACCCCTTCATGTTAAAAACTTTCAATAAACTAAGTATTGAAGAAACAGTCCTGAAAATAATAAGAGCCATCTATTAAAAACCCACAGCCAACATTACAATAAATAGGCAAAAGC
>NW_012101410.1:2370416-2406731 GCF_000951045.1 Mandrillus leucophaeus | reverse complement strand
CTAGTTCTCCAGCAAGGGTTCTGAACTGAGCTGAGATGGCTGAAATGACAGAAATAGAATTCAGAATATGGATAAGACTGAAAAGCATCAAGATGCAGTACACTGAAACCCAATCCACCAAAGCTAAGAATCACAACAAAATGATACAGCAGCTGACAGACAAAATAGTCAATATAGTAAAGAACAAAGATACAGCATACCAGAATCTCTGGAACACAGCCAAGGCAGTGTTAAGAGGGACATTTACAGCACTAAATGCCTACATCAAAAAGTTAGCAAAATCTCAATTTAATAACCTAACATCACAACTAAAAGAACTAGAGAACCAAGAGTAAACCAAGCCCAAAGCTAGCAGAACACAAGAAATAACCAAAACCAGAGCTGAACTGAAGGAGACTGAGACAAGAAAAATCATTTGAAAGGTCAACAATTCAAGGAGTTGGTTTTTTTAAAAAAATTAATAAAATACACCACTAACTAGACTAATAAGGAAGAAAAGAGAGAAGATCCAAATAAACACAATTAGAAACAATACAGGGGATATTACCACTGACCCCAAAGAAATACAAATAACCATCGGAATATTATGAAAACCTCTATGCACATAAACCAGAAGATCTAGAAGAAATGGATAAATTTCTGCATGCATGCATCCTCACAAGACTGAACTAGGAAGAAATTGAATCCCTGAACAGACCAGTAGCAAGCTCTGAAATTGAATCAGTAATAAACAGCCTACCAACCAAAAACAGCCAAGTACCAGATAGATTCAAAGTCAAATTCTACCAGATGTACAGAGAGGAGCTGGTACCATTCCTATTGAAACTATTCCAAAAAATTAAGGAGCAGGGACTCCTCCCAAATTCATTCTGTGAGGCCAGCATCATCTTGATACAAAAACCTGGAAGAGACACAACAAAGAAAACTTCAGGCCAATATTTTTGATAAACATTGATGCAAAAATCTTCAACAAAATACTGGCAAACCAAATTCAGCAGCACATCACAAAAAGCTTATCCACCACCATCAAGTAAGCTTTAGCCTTAGGATGCAAGGTTGGTTCAACATATGCAAATCAATAAATGTGACTCATCACATAAATAGAACTAAAGACAAAAGCCACATGATTATCTCAGTAGATGCAGAAAAGGCTTTAGATAAAATTCAACACCCCTTCATGTTAAAAACTTTCAATAAACTAAGTATTGAAGAAACAGTCCTGAAAATAATAAGAGCCATCTATTAAAAACCCACAGCCAACATTACAATAAATAGGCAAAAGCCGGAAGCATTCCCCTTGAAAACTGGCACAAGACAAGGATGCCCTTTCTCACCACTCCTATTCAATATAGTATTGGAAGTCCTGGCCAGAGAAATCAGGCAAGAGAAAGAAATAAAGGGCATCCAAATAGAAGGAGAGGAAGTCAAATTATTACTATTTGCAGATGACATGATTCTATCTAGAAAACCCTAGTCCTGGCCCAAAACTCCTTAACCTGATAAACAATTTCAGCAAAGTCTCACAATACAAAATCAACATAAAAAATTGCTAGCATTTTTATACATCAACAACAGCCAAGGTGAGAGCAAAATCAGGAATGCAATCTCATTCAGAATTGCCACGAAAAGAATAAAATACCTAGGAATACAGCTAACCAGGGAGGTGAAAGATGTCTATGATGAGAATTACAAAACACTGCTCAAAGAAATCAGAAATGACACAAACAAATGGAAAAACATTCCAGACTCATGGATAGGAAGAATCAACATCATTAAAATGCCCAAAGCAATTTATTGATTCAATGCTACTCCTATCAAACCACCACTGACATTCTTCACAGGACTAGAAAAAGTATTTTAGAATTCATATGGAACCAAAAAAGAGCCTGAATAGACAAGGCGTTCCTAAGAAAAAGAACAAATCATGCTACCCAACTTCAAACTGTACTACAGAGCTACAGTAACCAAAATAGCATGGTACTGGTACAAAAACAGACACATAGACCAATGGAACAGAATAGAAAGTCCAGAAATAAGGCTGCACACCTACAACCATCTGATCATCAACAAACTTGACCAAAAAAAACGATGAGGAAAGGACTCCCTATTCAATAAATGGTGCTGGGATAACTGGCTAGCCATATACAGAAGATTGAAACTGGACCCCTCCCTTACACCATATACAAAAATCAGCTCAAGATGGATTAAAGACTAAAATGTAAAACCCAAAACTATAAAAACCCTGGAAGACAAACTCTGGAAGGCAATAACATTCTGGAATAGGAATAGGCAAATATTTTATGATGAAGATGCCACAAGCAATTGCAACAAAAGCAAAAATTGACAGTTGGGATCTAATAAAACTAAACAGCTTCTGCACTTTAGCAAAAGAAACTGTCAACATGGTAAACACAATCTGCCAGATGGAAGAAAATTTTTGCAAACTATGCATCTGACAAAGGTCTAACATCTAGCATTTTTATAAGGAGCTTAAGCAAATTTACAAGAAAAAACAACCCCATTAAAAAGTGGGTGAGGGACATGAACAGATACTTTTCAAAAGAAGACACACATGCAGCCAAGAAGTGTATGAAAAAATGCTCAAGATCACTGATCATTAGAGAAATGCAAATCAAAACCACAAAGAGCTACCATCTCCACACCAGTCAGAATGGCTATTATTAAAAAGTCAAAAAATAACAGATGCTGGAGAGGTTGTAGTGAAACAGGAACACTTATACACTGTTGGTGGGAGTATAAATTGGTTCAGCCACTGTGGATGCCACAGCAGTGTGGCAATTCCTCATAGAGCTAAAAACAGAACTACTACTTGATCTAGCAATCCCATTCCTGGGTACATACCCAAAGGAATATAAATCATTCTGTCATAAAGACACATGCACACGTATGTTTATTGCAGCACATGATTCCATGTCTTTGCTATTCACAAAGCGATATTCACAATAGCAAAGACATGGAATTAACCTAAATGCCCATCAATGGTAGACTGGATTAAAAATTGTGGTACATACACACCACAGAATACTATGCAGCCATAAAAAGAACAGTATCCATACCTGCTCGGGATCGACGTGCAGTGGAGGACATGCCTGGTTTTCTATCTGGCTGTGCTGGGAGAGAAGAGGAAGGCACATTTGGAAGGCGGATATTTGTCATCTTCTTATTTAATTTCTCCTGTTCCAATTCTTCAAGTTCTGCCATCAACTCATCCTGAACACAGGAGAAAGGAAGAATTACGAAGTTAACGTTTCAAGACGTGGGTTTCCTCAAACACAATAACAAGAACATCTGCTACCCAATTGATATGTGAGAACCCAGTGGAATGGAATATTTATTTTAAAACTAAGTCTTTTTTGCAACACTGAGCAATGATTAAAAAATGAATATTAAAAAAAAAAAAGAACAGTATCATGATCTTTGCAGGAACATGAATGGAGCTGGAGACCATTATCCTTAGCAATCTAATGCAGGGACAGAAAACCAAGTACCACATGTTTTCACTTATAAGTGGGAGGTAAATTATGAGAACACAGGGACATCTAGTGGAGAACAATAAACACTGGGGCCTACCTGAGGGTAGAGGGAGGGAGGAGGAAGTGGATCAGGAAAAGTAACTAATGGATACTAGGTTTAATACCTGGGTGATGAAACAAACCCCCATGACACGAGTTTACCTATATAACAAACCTGCACATGTAACACTGAACTTAAAAGTTTAAATAAATAAATAAAAAATAAGCAGGACTGTTGATTATGGCAGTTGTCTTATTCTCCAACTCATGCAGATTGCAATTAGTAAGTAATAGTAATAAGAGAAAACATTGCTTTTGTAAACTTGGGAATTACAAGTGTTTTCAGGAATGCTATAAACCAGGAATCACAAAGAAAGAATTTCAAAATATTACTACAAACATTATTTAAATGGCAGAGAAGCAGTGAAAACAGTATTGATAGACAAATGACAAACCTGGACAGTATTCATAAGATATGTTTAGCATGGTTTAACATTTAGTGTTCAGTGTTCAGTTATGGATTATGGAACCCACTCTGGTTCTTTATGTAGGAAATAATTTAATGTACAGAATTAGGTGATTATTAAATAATTGTAAGGGCCAAAGGAGAAAATTTTCAAACTAGCCTGCCAAGCCAACTACTGCTCTGGTTCACCTAGGAGGCTGCTGAGGAGGCTGTGATCTCTTCTGCTGGTCATTGTCACAGGGCCACAGCTGTAAGCCACAGATCAGGAAGCTGTGGCCAGAACTGTTGGATCATGGGCCACACCAAGCCCTTTGACTCCACAGCAGCAAAAGTGAGTAACATATGTGCCTCATGGACTGACTTTCTCTCTCAAGGCTCCTGCCATTATGTCCAAGTGGTGGAATAACATCACATTTGAAGTGTTAGCTGCAAGGGAGTCTGGAAAATGTGGGTTTTACCTCTTCTGAAATGGGAGTTAGGACAGGTGCTGAAGGAGCTAATTTTCTCTACTTCCCATAATTATGCACACTAGCATGTACATAGAGCTGTGAAAAGTGAATCAGGAAAATATGAACACCCTTATATAAAAAGCAGGCAAAGGAAAAGACAGGTAACTCAAAGAAAATCAAGATGTCAATAGAAAGGAAAGGCTGTGCAACCTTATTATGGCAAGAACTGCAACTGAAATCGGCAATGGCAAATCTGATATTGTCCAAGATGTGGCAGATGAGGCACTTTTATACCACTGTAAACAACCTTTGTAAACCTTTGTAAAGGGCAGAGAAAATCATCTGATTGAATAATCCCACTACAAGGAGTGCCTGCTAAGGAAGGAGGTAACCCAGGAGGTTGAGAGGAGGTATATGCAAGCATGTCTATGAGAGTATTGATTGTAGTTGCAAAGTTTTGCAAACAATCTAATTGCTCATCAAAAAGGGACTGAGTAAATAAATTATAGCACATGTACACCACAAAATATTATACTGCCTTTGAAGAAGAGTAGCATTGCTCAGAGATGGTATCACGGGTCAACTAAGTACATAAACTTTGGAAGTAGAGTGCAGTTGATTCTACCACTTAGTAGCTGTGTGATCTTGGGAATTAATCTTTTAATGCATTACTTTTGCTACTTGTAAACCAGAGATAGTAACAGTAAAATAGGCATAATCATAACAGATAGTAACTTACTTGGCTGGAGTATTATGATAATTAAATGAAGTTACACAATATTTTCTTTTTCATTTTCAATGAATATTAATTTTTGTTATGTTTATTGCTAAAGATTAATGACCATAGCAATTTTGAGTAATGTGGTTTCAGAAGATCAAATACAGTATGATCCCATTTGATATAGAAAGCAGTGTATGTATGAGCACGCACACGTAAATAAGTGTGTTCAAAATCCTAACAGAGGTCCTCTTGGAATGGAATTTCAGGTGATTTTACATTATTTGCACTGTCCTGTGTTTGTGTATATATAAGTACATGTGTTTACGATGTGTCATGTAGCATTTCTAAAAAGCTATTTTAAAAGTTATTTAAAAGACAAAAGGCCGGGGTTGGAATTCTCTCCTTTTATTATTTGGACTAAAGTAAGACACAGCCTCCACTGGCAGACAGGGCTCCCAGGTCCCTGAAGAGAAGCGGAGAGTGTCAGCCAAGCCTGGAAACTCACTGCACTGCAGCAGGGAGCCTGGGCTCTCCTAGCAGGAGTCAGGCACCAGCTCAGATCACCATGGCAACCATATGGAAAGTTAAGAAGTTTTGAAGAAAGAAAATGCCTCTCTTTATCATTAATCACATAAAAATAAGAAGCTTTTAATTTTAATTTTATATTTTTTGACAGCAACCCTCTTAACTCCATCCCCAGAGTCCCAGAGCAAGAATTCCAATCCTTTGACCATAGGTCCAAACAACAAATGGATGATTTGGCATATGAGATCCTTTTATAAACAGTCCTCTTTGGCAGGCTTTTCTTGTTCTGATGACCTGTGGGCTCTACGGAGATTACTGTTTAATAAGCACGTTGGAAACGAGCAATCCATATGAGTGGTCCCTTCTTCAAAACAGAATTAGGGAACCTTTGAGTAATTTGAAAGTTGACTTGGAGCCTGGATGAGGGGAACCCGTGCTTCTGCATCTCTCATGGGTGATGATTTAGCTCCTGTCTGTCTGACTGTCCTGATAGGCGTCTGTCCTCATCCAGAAGACGAAGGAGGCATCCTTCAGACAGAAGCTAAAGAGAGAGAACAAATGCTTCCTAATGATTATAACTATATAGAAAGCAGGCTATATAGCTACAATCGTTAGGAAGTGTTTGTTTTGAGCCCAAAATATGCTTTTCTAAAACTTTCATCAACTAATTCTGATTCCAGATCAGAATCAACTCTGAGAAGGTCTAATTCTTATCCCACTCCAAAGTCCTTTGAATAGATAAAGGCCACTTCTCAGGACTGTTTGGGAAGAAGTATGTATTCTCTCTGACAGGGGATTTTAGGAGTTCTTTGGTACTAGTGGTGTAAAAATAAATCGGACACTTCCATTTATAGTCTTGTTTGAAGAACTAATGTAGTCTCTCCTCACCTCTCCCCTAACATTGTCCTTTTGATCTAATTTGTCTTCGAAAGTCAGGACAAATGTCATGCCTATGTGTTTCCGGTTCTCTGAAGAGAGCTGCTTGCTCTGTTGCTGCTCATTCCCCCTGTGGTGTGAGGATTTGTTTCCAAATCCACCTCCTTCCTTAAACCAACAGTCACGCAAGGGTGGATGGGCACAGCATCCACCTCAGATTCTCCAGTGCCTGGCCTGCTCTGGGATGTCAAATGTACAGTGCTACTGGTAAAAAGGGCAGGCAGACAAGGCCCTCATATCTGGCACCTCTGCTAGTGCAGCCCAAGACGACATTCATTTCCTGATCTGCTAGTGTCTTAGTCCGTTTTGGCTGCTATAACAAAATGCCATACACAGGTGGCTTAAACAAGAGACGTTTACTTCTTACAGCACTGGAGACCAGAAAGTCCTCTACTGAGGCACGGGCAGCTCATGTGTCTGATGTGGGCTGCCTTGCTGGCTTGTAGACAACTGCCTTCTCACTGCATCCTCACCAGCTGAACAGAGAGCAAGCTCTCTGGTGTCTCTTCTTACAAGGGCACTAATCCCACCATGAGGTCCTACCCACATGGCCTCAGCTAGTCCTAATCGCCTCTTAAAGGCCCTGCTTCCAAATACCATCACACTGGGGGTTAGGGCTTCAGCATAAGAATTGGGGGAGGGGGCCGGGTGCGGTGGCTCACGCCTGTAATCCCAGCACTTTGAGAGCCTGAGGCAGGCGGATCATGAGGTCAAGAGATTGACACCATCCTGGCCAACATGGTGAAACCCCATTTCTACTAAAAATACAAAAATTAACCAGGCATGGTGGCGGGCGCCTGTAGTCCCAGCTACTTGGGAGGCTGAAGCAGGAGAATCGCTTGAACCCAAGAGGCAGAAGTTGCAGTGAGCCGAGATCACGCCACTGCACTCCAGCCTGGCAACAGAGCAAGACTACATCTGAAAAAAAAAAAAAAAAAAAGAAGAATTGGAGGAGGGGGCACTTTCATTTTGTCACAGTGAAGATGTGGTGAAAATGACAGACCTGAGTTGTCCTCTTTTATTACCCAGTGAAATGTCATGGACCTTTGAGAGCTCCAACCAGAGACACACAGGGGCCTCCTGTTGGCTTTACCCAGATTTTCAGTGCAATGTTTTTGAATTTTAATATTCCCATCCGGTTTGGTCTTAAGCTGCTAAGAACAGTGTAACAAAGCCAGGCACGGTGGCTTACGCCTGTAATCCCAACACTTTGGGAGGCCAAGGAGGGCAGATCACCTGAGGTCAGGAGTTTGAGACTTGCCTGGCCAGCATGGTGAAACCCCGTCTCTATTAAAATACAAAAATTAGCCAGGCATGGTGGCATGCACCTGTAATCCCAGCTACTTGGGAGACTGAGGCAGGAGAATTGTTTGAACCCAGGAGGCAGAGGTTTCAGTAAGCAGAGATCATGCCATTGCACTCCAGCCTGGAAAACTCCTTCTAAACAACAACAACAACAAAAGAATAGTGTAACAGTCTGGGGTAATGTGTGAAGTGGGGCTATTTGCCCCTAGAATTGCCTGCAAAGCCCCACAGCTGAGACCCAAAGGTGCTAAGCACCCCATGTCCTGAGTTCAAAGAAGTGTCAGCAGTTGGAGCTGTCCCATTTAAGCGTGTTTTTATGAGAGACACCAGTTAGAGAACTGGCCCTATCCCTGTTGCCCCAATTCTCTCCAGGTGAAAGATGGCTGATCTCCCTCATGGAGAGAAAAGTAGCCTCTAATGGGGAAGGTATTGTTGATTGTTGAATAGAGTGACTATTCCTTTTCTCTCCTCCTCAAAATAAGGGTGGCAGGCTCCAAATCCACAGAGGGTGCCTGAACTATTCCCAGCTACCCTCGCTTGAGAACTAGTGGTCAACTGTTGTCTCCTCTCCCAAGCATCGAAGCTTCTGGAGTGTAGAGGCAGGGACTGGAGAGAGAAGATGGAGCCCAGACACGGCCCTGGAGAAGCTGCTCACATTGCAGGCAGGCATGGTTGGGACCTGTGAGCATCCTGTGGTTCTAGTGAATGCCCAGGAGGTAGAGCTCTCTGTCGTATAGGTCTCCCCAAAAGACCTGTTCAGCTGGTGAGGATGCCTCCTGGGAGAGGGGTCCCTGAGGTCTCTGGGGGTGCTGAGGAGGTAGGGAAAGCACAAACCCAGCAGGGTTTATGTCAGGGGTGCTCTGCAGCAAGGAGGCTCTGCAGACCCTTCTCCCTCTGAGAATCCACAAATGTGTTCCCGAGGGCCCCTTACACAGAAAGTGGACTGGTGTCCAGGCAGGGGTAAACAAACAAATAGAGGCAACCAACGAAATGGAGCTGGCAGACTGACCAGAGGCAGCTCAGGAGTTGGCATCCAGGCCAACTCTCTCTATCCTTCTGCCCCAGCACCACAGCAGTGGGAACCAGAAAGAGAAAGAGAGAGAGAGAGTGAGCCAAGTCCCTCTGTCCCAAGTCTAGTCTGCCTGCGGGGAGGGATTTGAATCAAACATGAGTTTGCAAAGCTACAATGAAGACAAGTCTTTAAGAACTGGAATTACACTGTTTTAATAATTGAAAGTGACCAAGAAGTGATGGAACTGGGTTGAGATATTTCTAAAATCCCCTTTCTTCCAGTAGGGAGGTGTTTGCAGAGCAGACTCTTTGCTGCAGGAAAGTTACTGGGGAAAGTAAGACCATTTTATTTTTATAACAATGAGTGAAACCACCATTGGATCCAACCACTGAATCAGCCTCTTTGGGTATTGTATTATGCCATTCTTATGCTGCTATAAAGAAATACCTGAGGTTGGGTAATTTATACAGAAAAAAAGGTTTAGTTGACTCACAGTTCTGCAGGACTTACAGAAAGTATTGTGCTGGCATTTGTTCCTGGTGAGACCTCAGGAAGCTCCTAATCATAGTCAAAGGTGATGGGGGAGCCAGCATGTCACATGGCGAGAGGTGGAGCAAGAGGGGGTGGGGAGAGATGCCAGGGTCTTTTAAATAACATGTTTCACATGAACTCAGAGCAAGAACTCACTCATTACCATCAGGGTGGCACCAAGCCGTGACCCTAACACCTCCCACTAGGCCCACCTCCAACACTGGGGATCACAGTTCAACATGAGATTTGGAGGTGGCAAACATCCAAACCGTATCAGGTATGTCTATAAACAATCCAGGAGCCCACAGAACGGTGCCCTCATGGAAGGCTGCTGGGAGGCTGGTCACCTCCCCATTTTTAGAAAGTTACCCGGGAGTCATCAGTCTGGTGAATGAGGCTGAGAAGTGACAGCTCCCTCCTTACTGCAGGTATGAGGCATAGCGATGGTGTGGAAGAGGCAAGATCTGACTAAGGGAAGGAGATTCATCAAGAGTGTACGATGGAGTTACCCAGCCAAGCAGCTAGGATGAGACATGTCCCTGAAACAATAACCATTTGGAAGAACTTAGGATTACAGGAAAGTTGGAAAGCCTGTTCATTCATCCATCCATCCACCCATGTGCCTCCCACCCTGCGTTTCTCTTTTGCAACATTTATCACACACGCATAAATATTTGTGTAACTCTGGTTTACTGTCTGCCTCCTGCACTAGACGATATGCTCCCAAGAACACAGCCATGTCTCTTGGGCTCCACACTAGATCTCCATCCCCAGCCCAATAATGGGTGTGTGGCAGGCACTCAATCAATATTTATTAATTGAATGGATAAATGAACACTTAATCGTGGTCATTAAAATAATGTTCTTTAAATTGCCAGCTTTATTGTAAGCTAAATGTCATAGTCTCAGTAGGCTGTGATCCAAAGTAAGATCATGTTTCTAAATATCCATATTGTAAGTTCTACACTGTCTTGACTGTAGAATTCCAGTTCCCAGAGTAATTCTAAGAGTTGTCTGAAGGGCTGTCTCTCAACTGTGCTCAAGACTGGTTCTCTCCATTGTTCTCCAGCCTGCCTGTGACATGCCCACACTGCTGCCCCACTTCCTGGTGGGCCTTAGGGGGTGCCTCTCCAGGAGCAAGGCTGCCCTGTGCTCATGTCCCTCTCCAGTACCCCCTTTCTGGCTTTGGGGTGAGCATGAGCTTCATTCTCCCCTTTGCCCTTTCATCTCTAGCTTGGACCAAGTTTGTCCTCTAATTCCTGGTAGCACTTTACAGACTCCAAAACCACAGAGAACAACTTAAAGCTTCCACTAGTCACTATATACAAACTTCCAAGCTTAGGACTATCTCATACAGTCTCTCTTAGGTCCACTTCCCTGCCTACCTCTAGACTAGACACCACAAGTGAAGGACAGCTCCTCCTCCAGCACTGGGAAGACCCCAGGCACCTTCCTTCCTTAGGCTCAGAACACACTTCCCTTAGCACTCAGAGAGAAGCGAGAGTTTGTGGGTGGTTTTGTTGTTCTTATCTTTTTCCTTTCCTTAACTTAGAGCCCATAGCTCTGCTGAAAGAAACCCCCGATGTGCATTATTTACTGAAACAGTCTGGAACGTCAGCATTCCGGTTCCTCCACACAGCTCTTCCCCAGGGGTAACATGTGGAAACTGCTTATGTGGGGTAGTTTTCCTAAACCAAAATATGGTCTTCCCTGCAAATAAATTCAAACCTCCTTCCTTAGAAGGAAGAAATCATTTGCAGCATCAAAAGTGTTTAATCCATTTTCAACGAAAACCATCCTTATTACTATTACAATCCTTGTCTTTTGTAGGACATTCACTTGGATGTCAAATTCTAACACTTTTGTTAGAAATCCAGTCACTGTTTTGTACTTTTATCTCATATTCATTTATTGTTTGTTTAACAAATATTTATTGAACATTTTCGAAGTCCCTGTTTTCATAGAATTTACATTTGAGAACAGGGATCAATTGGCCAACTTTTTCTGTAAATACCGGACAGTAAATATTTTAGACTTTACTGGCCATACAATGTGTTGCAACTACTCAACTCTGCCATTATAGCCCTAATGCAGCCAGAGACAATCTGCAATGAGTGGTGCAAGAGAAAAATCTTGCAAGGCATGCTTCTTAAAAATGACAAGACAAATTTTATTCAAGCTACTGTACTAAGTAAGAGGGACTTCAGTATAGAATTGCTCAGTTCCAAACATAGCACAATGAGGGGGTTAGGGGATGGAAAATTGCTAAGAGAAACTTGATTAGACATCAGGGGAAGAAGGATTCTTGCCAAATGAACCTAGCAACAGAATTCTTAGGACTTAGATATCAAGGGTGAAGGGTGAAGGGTGAGGAATTTGATCAGGTATTAAGGATGAGAGGATTTTTGCTGAACTGACTTAGCAGGATTCTTACTAAAACTGGGCTCTGGGGGCTGAGGGCAGGAAGGCAGGCTAAGGTCAAGCCCTGGTTGAGAAGTGGGCTCAGAAGAAACTGAAGTTTGGCCAGGGAGACAGTCTTTGTGAAGGGGCATGCATGCCTTCCAATAGAATTTTGTTTATAACACAGGTGGTGAGCCTAGGGGCTGCAGTGTGCTGACTCCTGTTCTGGACTATACAACCGATACATAATATGGCAGGTATGACTAAGTGCTAAGAATTAAAAAAAAAAAGAAAATGATAAATGGCAAGGGCCAGATCGTATAGCAATTTATGCTGAGTAAGATAAGAAATCCTTAGAAGGTTTGAACAGGGAGATGGCTTCATTTGACTCACAGAAGATGTGGCTATTGTGTGCAGCACACTGCAGAAGGTATGGACACTTGGAGGCCAGCTGGGAGGTGACTGCAATGATCCAGTTGCCAAGACATGGTGGTTGGTACCGAAATGGTAGTGATGAATGAGGTGGTAAAAAGTGGTTGGATTCTAGACACAATTTAGATGGTAGAACCAGCAGGCTTTGCTGATGGTCCAGATATAAGGTATATGAGAAAGAGCTAAGTTCAAGGATGACTCTAAGATTTTAGCCTGAGCAGTTGGAAAAATGGCTTTTCCATCTACTGAGATGAACAAGAGCAAGGAGGAGCATGCTTTGGGCAGAGACCAAGGGTTCTGTTTGGGACATGTGAAGTCTAAGATGCCTATCAGACATCCAAATAATATGCTGAGTAGGCAGTTGGATATCCTAATTTGAGATTAAGGTGAGGGGTCTGTTTGGTGTTACAAATTTGAGTGCTATCAGCCTGTGGATGGTTCTTGGAAGTATGAATGAGATTTGATGTAGAAGAGAGCCCCAAGGATTGAGCCCTGGGATGTTCTGGTGTTTAGAGGTCAGGGAGAGGAGACAGATGGTAGGAGAGAGACAAGGGAGAAGGAATTGAGGGGAAGAGCTTCTTGGGGCATCTAATGCTGCCCATGAGGTGACCAGGATGAGGGCTGAGAATGTCTACTTCTCAGACCTTGCACCAGGCTTTCTATGAGTGGATGCTGGAGCAGCAGGAGAGCTCTGAAGATTTCCCCCAGGAATGTGCATTTCATTTCCCTCTGCAGTTTCCAGCCACTGCTTTCAGAGATCTCCCAAGCCATCACTCTTTGCAACGCCTTGTCACTAGACAAGTTGAATTTCCTTCGTGACTTGGCAACTTGGCAGGGAAATGATACCTCCCAAATTGCTCATAATCCTTGGCTAAGCTTCTCCCTTTGTACTGAAAAAGGAAGCCGGCAGAGTCACAGAATGATTTTCAGAATGAACAGGAACATTTACTGAGAAAAACGTGGGCACATCATAAACCCGCACACCCCTTTACCCTATTCCCTGGGCAGGAGGGATGAAATCTAGAAGTCTCTGCCAATATGGCATTTTTCCTCTCACAGGGTAAAAGCACAACTACACCTGAGAGGTGTAGGAAGCCTCCTGGCTTTCATATGGAGGTAAAAGTTACAGGACTGGTCTTCCATGAGTGTGTGAGTTTGTGTCTTTATGGGCAAATGTGGGGTGACAGGAGAGTGGGCAGAGGCGAGAGAGAATGACCTGGTCAAGGAAAGCAAGGAAAGACCAAAGCAGAAGACGCTGGTGACGGAGGCAGCAGGCTTTTTTTGTGCATCACCTTGAGTGTTTTTGACCCAGAATTGGCCCCATGTTTAAGATTATGGATCCAGGAAATCCATCCCCTCCTTCCTCTCTTCTCTTTTTGCAACAACAAAGATGACATTTAGCTCTTTGGGCTTGCATCTGCTGATGCCTTTGTTCTATTTTTTTCCTGCCCTATTCAATTTGGGTATTGGTGTGAGAGATGAAGGTTTGAAAGTGACACTCCAGCTGTTCCCTCCATGCCACTTCTGCTGAATTATCTTGCAGTCCCCACCACTTGGCATGGCTTTCTCCAGTTCCCGCCAAGGACAGTCTTCGGCAGGCCCCTGTTTTGACATGGACTCATGCTCTTGGCACCTCCTGTCAACAGTCTTCTTGGATTATTGAACCTCTGTCTGTCTTCTAGGCTTCAAATCTTGTGGTTGGTGGATCATCGGCTGTCCCTGAGTACAGCTGAGAGCCACAGAATTGATGGGGCCTCTAGATGGTTTGGGTTCCAAACCAAACAATATACAGGTATGCCCTGTGTGTGTTCAACACAGCTCAGGCCAGCAAAGTATTTAGATTAGGGAGATGCTCATAAAGATGGATTGTTTTTTGAATTATTTAATGATTATTTTTGTTACTGAGCTTTATCAAATCAGAGTATAGCATTTGTTGACTGTCCTGGCTACTAGATATCTAGTCGCAAAAAAGTAGGTAGGGAAGAAAGAGTTTTGTAGGTGGTAGAATAATGTATTTTTTTCACATCTGCTACCAGAATTATTCTCAAGATGGAAACTATTTTAGGAAAGTATCTTGACAAGTCATTTGGGGATGTGATGGGGAGCACTGAGGGCTTGCAGGAGTTAAGACAACCAAAGGAATTTCAAAATTGTTGTGCATTAGATATTGAGGCTTAGGAACAAGGAGAAAAGAGAGAGGAGCTAGTGCGGCGGCCAGAGGCCAGTGAAGTGCTCCTGTTAGTGGAAAGGAGGGCTAAGGAATGTGCCCGGAGATGATAAATGGTCAGTTTGAAGGGGCTGCATTTTAGTCACGTTACTCTTCTACCTCTTGCAGTTTTCTGAAATTCTCAGTCAAGTACATTGCTCACCCAAATGCACAGCTTCTGTAAGTGATGTGCATGTGTATGTGTGCCCATATGTGTGCATGGGTGTGCGTGAATTTAAGCATGTGTGTGTACATGTGGTGAATATGTATATGTGCGTGTGAGAGAGGGAGACACACAGAAAGAGACAGAGACAGAAACAGAGAGACAGAGAATGGTTTGTGTAGATGGAGAGACCTGAGCTGCTCCTTAGGAGGGTCGCTGCCGTGCAGAACAGGGAATGGATGAGGAGATAATACGAAATAGAGTGAATTTCACAGAAGCAGGATTCTAAATCAGAGGTGGCAGAAAGGCATGAATACACAGATATCTTGTGGTGGAGGGTTGAGATGAAATGGGAGTTAGAGCCAATCTTATCTAGATCATAAAGGGCGTGGTGATGCCGGTTACACATTCTGCAAGCTCCATTAACTCTTGGTAAAACACACATGCCTGAGGCTAATAGATTTATATCCAACCATAGCTGTCCTCCACTC
The DNA here is from genome assembly GCF_000951045.1 of Mandrillus leucophaeus. NCBI lineage: Eukaryota > Metazoa > Chordata > Mammalia > Primates > Cercopithecidae > Mandrillus > Mandrillus leucophaeus. The sequence goes on along the minus strand of NW_012101410.1, from coordinate 2,391,561 downwards.
TCAACAAAGCAAATAATCCAGATTGTTCCTTTGCCTTTATTCCTCTCCAGTTGCCATTTTATGGCAACTTTTCATCTCTTCCTTTATCGGAGACACTTTAATCTCATTTTAGCAGACAAAATGGTAAGAGGTAAGTGTGTGATTTTATGCAATGGCTTGGGATATCTAACCCTTTCAATAGGATTATCATTTAGGGCATTGAAAGTGTAATTTAATAAAGCAACTTGGTTTACATAGAAGTACTAGGACACTAGTTGTATACGACATATTCTATTTTCATGTAAGTTTCTGAAATGCCAAACAACAAAACACTAGTACAGTGTTTTCCTGAGTCTTAAAAGGCTCTGTAGAAGTGAATTAATCTTATCACACCCCACATTCTCTTTGGAGGGGATCGACACTATCCTTTCCCTAGTCCACTATAGTATATATCCTCATTAGTATGTATCAGCTGCAGAGACTGAGCCATGAAATACAAATCAGGTAAGAAATATATTAGGGAGGAATCATATAAATTGTATTTCCAGAGTAAAAAGAAATGCAGTGCAAATTTAAAATTCACAGTGAAGCTATCACAGCTATTTAGAATGCACTAAAAGTACATTTTAATAAGTATCACAGTTTACCTGTGGCCTATTAAATGCATTTTAGAGATAGGCAAAGTGAAAAGTGTAATCTGGTTTTAAGCACTTTCCACTAATATAAATTACCCAGATGAAGTATTCGGGCATGCTTGCACTGCCAAACGAGGAAGAAAACTTTACCAAACTTTTGTGTTACTGATATTCCTTACGGGCTTGGCCGTGTTAGAAATGAGTCATGTAATATAAGGGAAAATTCCTCCATGGGCTTTGAAGGCTGAACAGGCCCTCGGCTCTGTTTCTTGTTAGCTCTCTGATCTTGGGCAAATTACTTCTCTGGGCTGCAGATTGCCTGTGTGTAAAAGTAGATAGGTTAATTAATCCTATGAGTATTATTGTTTGGGTTAAATGAGATAATGCATACAGAGTGCTTAGCTCAAGTCTGGTATCTAGTACGTTCTGAAAAAATGATAGCTATTTTGTAAGCTTGTAGTCTTCTGGTCTCACCTGGCCATCCATGACCTGTGGGAGCAGGACTTTGCATGTACAGAGGAGCCGGAAGGGCCTAGGTTCAGGTTCAGGTTTCAAGTTACCAATGTTGGCTTAATCTCACAAAATCTCCACATGGTTGTAAAATGACCATCTTGTAAGACTATAGTGAAGAGTTAATGATATGATGTACGTAAAAGTGGTAGCAAGGAGTCCTGGTTATACAGAGCACATTATAGCCTATATCCAGCTATTGATCTTTCCTGGTTTATGTGTTTGCCTGTCAAATCAAGGACTTGGAATAGATGATCTCTAAATTCCCTTTTCTCTTTAAAATATATATGGCACTTAAAAAGCCTTTAGCAAGGAGAATTTAATATTCCCTTTAGTTTCTATTTTTCCTCCTTTAGCAAAAAAAAAAAAAAAAAAAAAAAGAATTATTGGAGCACATGCAGATAGATTAAGAAACCAAGTAACAGTGTTTGAAATTTACCAGTGGGAGCAAAAGGGTTAAAGGAAGCCAGAAGTGGGTCATATGAGGATGAGCAACGTGGTGCAGGTGCCTTGCTCTCCTGCTCTTCCCTGGAAAGGTTTATTTCACTATCCAATGCCTCTGTGTTTTATTTTCTCTAGACCAGTGGGCCTCAAGCTTTACTGCAAATTGCAGTCCCTTGGAGAGCTTTCAGACTACTTCAAAGTCCCAGAAGCACCTCCTACCAATTAAATCTGGGTGGATCCCAAATGTCAGTATTGTAAAAGCTCTCTAGGTGATTCCAATGTGCACCCCAAAATTAAGATCCATGCCCTCCAGTAAATGAAGGGCTCAGAATTATGAATCCCACGTGTCAGCTCCCCACTGAGTAGACAGAGGCAACCCTTCTCTCCAAGACTTTTCAGATAGCACTGAGGACCTGATACCAACAGAGGAGGGTAAAATGAGGGAAATCTTGCAATTGTATTTTGTTTGCAATCCGGGCACAATACTTGCTTTGTTCATAGGGTGATTAGCTCACATACAATATATCTTAATGTGCTTTTGGGCTAGGAGGTGCTTTAAGGATTGCCTAATGCCACTATTCATCGAGCAGAGGGAGAAACCGAGGTCAGAGAAAAGAAATGACTCATTCAGGCCTCACAGCTGAGAAAGAAGCCAGATTCTTTGCTTTGTCCTTCATTTCTTCTGTCGCAATTGCTGGCGAAGGAGTAAAGTAAAATGTCCCTGTCCAAATAGGAGTGTGTTTGTCACATAGCGGTGTTCAAAATTGTCTCAGGAAAACAACAAAAAGAAAAAAATAAAAGGAAGTGACCTGTCAGTGTGTTTGTTTGAGGCCTCGTCCCTCAAAGATAAACACCATGGATCTAAAAAAAGGAGGCAGGCTGTTGCTCGTTTGATGGCACTTCTTTCCAGGGGGACACATTTTCTCTTGTCACACTCTTCTCATTTTTAGACAAAAGCAGAAAAACAAATTCTCTTCCAGCTCACTGAGTGTGACTGACACATTTGAAAATATCTTTCTACTAAGACGGGAGGGATAGTGTGAAAAATACTCTGATCTAAGCTAAGCTAAATCTATAGAGGTATTCAAAAAATTAGTCTCTTACAGAAAAATAAATGTCAGACATGAACCTTCAAACTTCGAATTCTTTCCTGACAATTTCCAGAAGATAGAAGACCCTCAGGTCTAGGAGATGTCCACTAGATGGCAGCATGACTACGGTTAAAGTATCCGGCATTCTCCGGCACAGAAAAGAGGATTTATTATATTGAATGGAGATTGGAACTCAAAAGATTTTATGGATACAAATCTATTATTAAAGAATTCTAAACTATAGAATATATATCTCTCTCTATATAGGTGTATATAAAACTAATATAGAATTCTGAATACTATTGTGTACAGTATCATACTGTCATTCTTACTATAATTCTTACTGTCATTACTTAAATCGTATGTGATTTAAACAGGTTTGACATATAGCTAAAAGTCCTTTGTTGCCTACCATAACCTTTTCTTGGCCTATCTCAGCTTTTGCCTGGCTGAACTAAAACTACATTCTTCAAAGGGCAGGGAATGTTTACTTATTAAATGGCTTTAGTCTAAATCATCAGCCACACGGCTGTGTTCCTACTAATTATTCTTCTATCATGATTTTCACTCAGTTATAGGCAGTGGGCAGTTTCTTCTCCTATAATTTAATATTAATGACAACTCCCAATTTTTGATATTTCATGGGTGCAATATGTTAAATAATTACGTTTTTACAGAGTGCAGGTCATGTGTGAGTTGTTGGGAAGGCAGAACAAGACTTTGACGGAGGTTGCACTCTAGTGGAATATATCATGACTCATATATGAAGTGCACACCTTAGTAAAAAGTAAATTCTTTCTTCACAACTCCTTTTAAGTTGAGATATCTATCCTATTGATTATGGAAAATTCTTTTGAAAATAGCTGGGTGATCTACAAACAGCCAAAAAGTTTGGACTGGAAAGGAAGTGTTGACTTTCCAAGTTTAAGGATTATTCAAAGAAGACTGAAGCCAGTCATGTTCACAGGGGAACCAGGTCCCCACCGCAGCTGTCTACTGTTGTCACCATCTGTCATGTTTAGGACACATCCACATAGCCAAGACAGAGTAAATTAGAAATTGTAGACAGTCAATCTGGTTAATTTATTAGTTAGATAACTGAATATACACACAGACTGGTCAACCAGCAGCACAAGTTACCCTCCTAGATTTGGCAAGGTAATTCTTTCCTTTTTAAAGTACTTGGTTAATAAAGCATGTTCAGATATATCACATGTGAATTTCACAACCCTATTTTCAAAAAAGAGGCAATCTGCCCCAGCTTACATAGCTAGTCAGTAAAAAGAGAATCCAGAGGTAGAGTGGTAAAGCATATATCAAGTGCACATCAGAGGTCCAGTAAATTGCCATTTTACTGTGGCTACTGTTTACTAGAAGCCTGATTTGGTACCCAGACAGTAGTCTCATATCATGCTGTTTCCAGTTCAGTCATTTATGACTCGAGGTTTTCAGATGCTTCTATAAGCTCCTGCTTGGACTGTTTGTGCCTGATCTTCAAATTCTGCTCCCGGAGCCTTTGTACACCGAGTATCTTCTCAACTTGTGTTTTAGCGAGTTGAGGAAGGAGGGGGTATGCCTTGTCAATCTGTGGTTGGCAAGATCATAATTGAAACCACCATTGTTAGTGCGCAGAGTGTAAATTAAGCAACAGGTGTGTCCAAGGATAAAATGTGAGAAGACTATGCCTCATGCTGTTTGCCTGGAAAAGGCCTTTCTTGCTGCCATGAGTGGGTTTGGAGTGTGATGCTTGTTTATAACCTGGACAACGGGTGCTCTCACTGGTGCAGTGACTGTGAAAGAACACTGAAATGTTAAAGGGAATAGCTGTTGTCCACAACCTTATAAAATGGGCTTTCTGTTTCCAACAACAACAGAAATAGACAAAGAACAACAAAAAACCGTAAAGAGTAAACACAGCACAATGATGGAAAAGTGTGAGCCAACGTGGAGGAAAGGTGCCAGGGTTTCTAGGGCCTGAATTTTCCACCAAGAAGCAAATATATTTAGAAAGACGCAGCACCTTTTGACATTTGCTAAGTGACTTTGATGACTGCCTTTTCAACTGAGTTTCTGTAGTGAGCAAAAGAGGGGTGTGAAGAAAAAGCAATTTTCCCAATGGGAGTATAAAATCCTTCAGACTAATGAAATGCTTTTTCTGGTTTAGAGATAACAACCCACTTTTGGGTTTTATGCCTAATATTGATTCTTTGTGTATTTTTTATAGAAGCCTTCACGAAATTCAGTTAATTGTATTTTATTAGACTGAGAGATTGTCTTTTTTAATATTCTCCAAACCTCCTCACTCATCACTCCCCATCCCTTCTCCATTCTCCCTATCAATATTTTAACATTGATGGATGGTTTGTGGTCGTTTTTTTAAAAAAACAAAACTTGCTCTGCCTTTTCAATCTCCTCCTAGTTCGAATGATTGCAAAAATGCTGAAAAAGCCAAGTTCCTTTAAGGAATAAGACACTGAAATATGGTCATTAAATCCTGATGGGTTTTTTATTCTGCATCCCATAATTTTAAGGAGAACCACTTTCCGAGATGGTTGGATAAATGCAACAAATATAATGAGGCGGAAGTGAGGTCCCAAGGCAGCTTTGCAATCTACAGGGCACTCAGTTTATTTAGTTGCAAACACTGTAAGCTATTAGGGTCTGTCTCACTAAGCAAAGATAACCCAGGAACAAAACACAGTAGACTTGGGGGAGTCAGCAGTTTGGTGGCTGCTGGTGGGGGCTGCTGTGTCTTCTATCTTTAAATGTCCTTGGTGTTTTATTTAGGGAAAGCATTATCTTGACAGAACTGCTTTGCTGTTAGGCAGTAAGATGAGTTACTTCTTGGGATAAAAGTTCTCATAAAAGAATTTGGACAAGAAGACTTTTGGTTTATAGAAACTGTAATCTTTACTGAATGACTGGGGTGGGCATGGCAAGAGGAATTACATTTATGATTGCTTAAAGGACAAAAAGGTTCAGTTTGATTTAAACCCAGAACACGAAAGAATCATGATCATGAAAGGAAAGGGAGAGACAAGATATTATAGTGAAGAGTGCTGTCCTGAGATTTAGAAGACTTGGGTTTTAGTCCTGGTTGTGCTTAGTAGTCATATGTCCTTGGGCAAATCACTTAACTTCTCTGAACTTCAGTTTTTCTATCTATAAAATAGGGTCTTCCGCAGGCATACAATGGACTAGGCTAAGCACTTCACACGTGCTACCAATTTTTGTTTTTGTTTTTTTTTTGGGACAGAGTCTCGCTCTGTCACCCAGGCTGGAGTGCGTTGGCTTGATCTTGGCTCACTGCAATCTCCGCCTCCTTGGTTCAAGTGATTCTCCTGCCTCAGCCTCCCAAGTAGCTGGGATTACAGGTGTGCTTCACCACGCCTGGCTAATTTTTGTATTGTTAGTAGAGACAGGGTTTCACCATGTTGGTCAGGCTGGTCTCGAACTTCTGACCTCGTGATCCGCCCACCTCGGCCTCCTGAAGTGCTGGGATTACAGGCATGAACCACCGTACCTAGCCAATGCTATCTAATGTAACTCTCTCAATTATTAGGTAGATTAAATTATGAGGTAGGTACTATTATTATTATTACTCTTATTACACAGATGAAGAAACTGAAGAATGTAGAAGGTTGGTAACTTTCCTGAGTCACTGATGGGGGCAGAATTTGGACCTAGACAGTCTAAGACCGGTGTGTGAAACCACTATATATATATCACAGGACTACCATACCACAGGACCACTCTAGAGAGATGATCCTTGGCTTGTTTACCTGATTGTGGTATGAATAAGGTAAGTTAATATTTGGGAAAAGTGTTCTATAAAATAAAAACTCACATGGATGTAAGACAATATAATTTTTAATTTATTACTAAAAGCCTCCTGCTATGGCTTGAATGATGGCATCTCTTTCTAAACTCATATTGAAAATTAACACCCATTCTGGTGGTATTAAGCTTTTGGGATGTGATTAAATCAAATCCCTCATGAATGATTTGGTGCCTTATAAAAGGGCTGGAGGGAAGTAGCACAGGCCCTTTTTGCCCTTCCATCTGTTTGCCATGTGAGGACACAGTGTTCAAGGTGCCATCTTGGAGGCAGAGACCAGGCCCTCAACAGACACTAAATTTGCAACTTCTTGATCTTGGACTTCCCAGCCTCGAGGACTGTGAGAAATACATTTCTATTACTTATAAATTACTCAGTCTCAGGTATTTTGTTACAGTAGCAAAAACGAACTAAGACATCTTAATGTTAGATGTGGAGAGTGTCCATCCAAGATTGTAGACTCAAGCAGCTATAAGGCTATTTCACCGAGTGGGTATATTAGTTTGCTAGGGCTTTTGCAACAAACCACCACAAACTGGGTAACTTAAAACAACTGAATTTTATTGTGTCTGTTCTGGAGGCCAGAAATTTGAAATCAAGGAGTTGGCGCGGCAGTGCTCCCTCTGAAGGCTGAGGATATAATCAGACATCTTTCCTAACTTTCTGGGAGCCTCAGGCATTCCCTGGCTGTAAATGGCCACCTTCTCCCTGTGTCTCATCACAATGTCTTCTCGTTGTGCCAGTCTGTGTCCAAATTTCCCCCTTTTATAATGGCACCAATCACGTTGGATTAGGATGTACCTCATCTTATCTTGATAATCTGTGAAGACTCTATTTCCAAATAAGATCACATTTACAGATATTGGGGATTAAGGGGTCAATACTTAATGGTGGCACAATTCAACCCAAAACTCTGGTAAACACGGGATGCAATTTGGAGTCAGACACACCAGTGTTCAAATCCAACCTCCACCATTTACTAATGCAAAGTGACTGTTAGTTTCCTATTGCGACTGTAACAAATTATACACATATAGTGACTTAAAACATCAAGAAATTTAGTGTCTTATAGTTCTAGGTGTTCTACTGGGCTGAAATCAAGGTGTCAGAAGAGATGTATTCCTTATGGAGGTTCTAACGGAGAATCTTGTTTCCTTGCCTTTTCCAGTTTTTTGAGGCCACCTGCATTTCTTGGCTCATGGTCCCTTTCTCTATCTTCAGAGCCAGCAGTGTAATGCCTTCAAGTCTCTCTCTGAATTTGACTCTGACCTTCTTCCATCTTTTGTCTCTCGTCCTCCCTCTTCTATCTTTTAAGGATCCTTATGATTAACATTGGGCCCACCTGTATAATACAGTATAATATTCCCATGTCAAGAGGCTAAATATAATCACATCTGCAAAGTCTTTTTGCCATGTAAGAGACATATTTATAGGTTCCAGGGATTAGGACTTGGACATCTTTGGGGGGAATTATTCTTTCTACCACAGTGACTGTTCTAAGCCCCCTCTGTAAATCAGAAAACTTAGTGTTGTTATTTCAAAGTGTTGTTGAGAGGCCGGGTGCAGTGGCTTGTGCCTGTAATCCCAGCATTTTGGGAGGCCTAGGAAGGCGGATCACTTGAGGTCAGGAGTTCAAGACTAGCCTGGTCAACATGGTGAAACCCTGTCTCTCCTGAAGATACAAAAATTAGCCAGGCATGGTGGCATGTGCCTATAGTCCCAGCTATTGGGAAGGCTGAGACAGGCAAATTGCTTGAACCTGGGAGATGAAGTCTGCAGTGAGCCCAGATAGTGCCACTGCACTCCAATCTGGGCGACAGAGTCAGACTCTGTCTCAAAAAAAAAAAAAAAAGTTGTCAAAATAAGTTATTATAGGCCGGGCGTGGTGGCTCACACCTGTAATCCCAGCACTTTGGGAGGCCAAGGTGGGTGGATCACCTGAGGTCAGGAGTTTGAGACCAGCCTGACCAACAAGGTGAAACCCTGTCTCTACTAAAAATACAAAACTTAGCTGGGCATGGTGGCAGGCAACTGTAGTCCCAGCTACTCAGGAGGTTGAGACAAGTGAATTGCTTGAACCTGGGAGGTGGAGGTTGCAGTGAGCTGAGATCGTGCCACTGCACTCCAGCCTGGGCAACGGAGTGAGACTCCATCTCAAAACAGTAAATAAATAAAATAAAATAAGTCATTCTTGTGGAGTACTCAACCCAGTGTCTGGCACAGAGTAACATTTCATTACATGTTACTTGTTAATAATATGACTGGTTTCATCCATGTTATGTTCTTATGGAAAAGTTTCTTTTTAAATCCTTGTAAGTGGTGGGGAAACGTATGCAAAAATTCCTGATGTTTGTATGACTCTAAAGCAAAGCATGGACGTTCTGTTTTCTGAGCAATTGGTAAAGCTACTTGTACCTAATGAGGGTGGTGGCGGGTAGCGGGAGGGCTTGAACATCATTGCGTTGTCTACAATTCTGTCCGTTTGGTTCCCTATTCAATCAAGCAGCAATTACTAGGGATCACGCTTGGGAAAACAGCCAATTTAATATGGTGATCTTAATACAGTTAAATATTCCATTTTTCGGTACCTTAATGTTTAAAACATTTTAATGACCACTGTAACACTTACTCTGTCACCTCCCAATCCCCAGCCTCAATTTAAATCTTTTTAGCGTGTTTAATGTATCTTATATAAGCAGCCTAAAGCCATACCAATAGAATGGAATAATAAAAATCATTGTTTTTTTATAACTACAATAACAATATAAATAATTGAAGAATACTTTATAGTTTTACAAAAGGCTTTTTCATGGCCTATCAAATAAATGACTGATTTGATGGTTGCACAAGCATTCTGGCGTGTGGACAGAGATTCTGACACTGGCCCTAGAATCAGACTGACCTACTTTCTAATCCTACTATTGCCCCTTGTGAAGTCTGTGACCGAAGCCTAGTCAAGACCTTCCCTGAGCCTTAGTTTCCTCCTGTGTTAAATGCAAACATCAGAGTTTCCTCACAGGATTGCAGTGAGGATTCAATAAGAAAATGCCCATAAACCACTCAGTACAGTGCCCGATGCGTCTCAATGACAAACACTCGCTGCCACTATTATCATGGCTACTATTATGGTAAAGAGATATTAACGCGAAGCTCTTCCAGTTCCCTAAAGTATGTTTAGGGGACTTTGTGTGAGGGAGATGTCTTTCTGTTGTGCTATCTTTCCTAGGAAAGGGCATTAGTCATTTATTATTTTATAATTTCACAGTTTCAGCTGTGCACTCAAGTTAACAGAGCCTACAGTCCAAAGTGAGGTGCACAACCACAAATGAGACTTGCAAAAAGAGCTGAGTCCAAACTGGATATTGCCCCACACGCGAGCACTGACCTCCAGCCTCTAATGGGTTAGAAAGATGGACAAAAGGGTGGGACTTGTATGGCAAATCTCTCCAGTAAGTTGAAGGGTGAGTTCTTTCACCTCAGGTCCATGTTGAGGGGTGTGAGGAAACTACCCAGAGAACCTAGCATGTGTGTCTGGCTGTGTGGTGGGCTCCACAGACCAGCCCTTGACTCAGCTCCAGAAATCCAGAGTGAAAGAGGCTGTGTGGTTGCTAAGAGAATGGCGTGAAGAAGAGATGTTGCTGCCTTGGTATGGGCTACACTCCCAACGTTTCTCCAGGCAAAGCAAGTGGGTCCCATGGAGAAGATGGAGGCCATGTCTGAGCCAGTGCTGGACATCTTAGATCCTGAGCAAGATGGCAGCCTCCTTGGAGGGGGCGGGGTTCCAGGTTTACAGAGGTGAAGAAGGATCCCAAAGTATCAGGCAGAAGAGAAACATTTGCCCAAGTCAGTGAAACTACAGGAAAAAAAAAAAAAAAAAAAAGGCCCAGCGACGGGGCGAGGGAGCACGTCTCAGAGACTCAAGGAGAAGCCAGGGAGAGAACCTGAGGGCGCATGCCTCATCATCCTGAGCGGAGACCCCTTTTCTTCTCTCATCTCCATACCTTCTGATCCTGAAGGGTAAGAAGGCACGATTAACAAGTTTGAGGAGAAAGGACGAATGTGCAAGGTGGAGAAAGAGAGGTCAAACACCACTTTCTCCTGGGCAGGCAGCCAGCCTGCTTGGGCCAGCGGTGAACATGGAGAGGTTGTGAGTGAGAACGGAAAAACGGAAAGTTTTATTTATTCCATTGGATAGAAGATAGGAATTTCCGAATCAAGCCTTCTTTGATTACTTGAAAGTATCCAGAAGAGTTATAAAACTTGCTCTAATCGGATCCAGGGACAAGAAAAAGCCAGCCCTGTGGAATGAACTGGAAGGGCCCATGGGGGAGAGAGAGCGGAAGCAGCTCCTTGGTCCTGTTTCACAAGCTATGCTGTGCGTCCTAGTGGTTACCTCATTATTCTCACAACAGCCCCAGGAGGTAACTATTATCCTGAGGAATAATAATAACCCTTCCACAGATGAGGTCATCAAAGCTCAGAAGGGTAAAGAGTTTGTGCCAAATCCCAGACTGAAAATAAGCAGAGGCTCACTCTGAACCCTGCTTTCTTGACTCTACTTGCTCCACCGGAGCACAGAGCGCCTTCATGTGGTCGGAAGGGGTAAGTGCACCAAAATCCACCAGGAACCCAAGGCATATTCTCAGAAGTCCTGAATTTCTCGTCAAGACCCTTGTGACTGACTTGAAGAGTGTTACTCTTCATCCTAGGCCCAGATGTGTTTAACTAGGCTATTTTGTGGTAAAATACAGAGCCACAGAATGGCCTTTTCTCCCTTTTCTTTTAGTACAAATATGTTTTACGGGACTTTGTTTGAGGGGGATGACTTTCTCTTGTGCTATCTTTCCTAGGAAAGGGTGTGCCATTAGTCATTTATTGTTTTATAATAAATATATTGACTTTATTGCTTTTGTGATCAGGCCATTCTAAGTGGAATTAACTAGAGGAGAACCAAGATGGTGAAGACAGAAATGGCTACAGTGGGTCATAGATCAGATTCCTTTGGGAGGCCTGAAGGCCCTACTGAGGCTCAATAAAAATGAATGATCTTTCCTTTTTCATGGGAACAGATTGTTTAACTGAGTATGACCATTGTCTGTGTGCTTAGGGGACTCATGATGAGGTTTGTGTGCCTTTTCCTGCAGGAAGGTTATGGCAGTCCCATGCTAAGTAGCACTTGTTTGCCTGGGTACTGTGCTTGCTGGCTTCTGTGGAGTCTGTGAAGATCTGCCCCTTAACCCTTTATGCCTAAAGTTGCAATTTTTTGAATTTTTGCAATCAGACCTCGGCCACGACCTTGAGCATTAGGATATAAATAACTCCCACATACTTAGCATTCGGAACACTAGACATAAATGTTAATGACTTAAATGACGTAGAAACGTTTCTGCCCCAGCGGAGGAAATAAAAGGTACTCCTCCTTACACTGAATCTGTTTCCTGGTCATGCCCACTAAATTGGCTGTGGGGTGTGACACCCCTCTGTGTCATCCCCTATGTGTAAGTGATCAGTGTCAGTTTAGGAGGCCATGACTCCCCTTCAATCCTTTGGCCAAGGGCTGGAAGCAGGGGCTGGGAGAGCTAAATATTACATTGCACTATCCTGAATAGTATAACTAAAGGAAAAATAAAGCCAAAAACAAGATCTCTGACCTGTCTCCTTCTCACTCTCTCCATGTCCTGAGGCTTTCGTCTTGCCGAGATGACACAACTAAAATCAGTTGGGGAGACATCTCTGATTTTGGCATATCCTAAAACAAACCTTGTCACATCAAGGGCGACTGAAGAACAGGAATACGTTTAGCTCAGAAACAAACATAAACTTGGGAAGACATAAAAGGCCTGTTGGATGAAAGAAGAGTACACTTGTTCTCTGTGACCCCAGAGGACAGATCCAAGGAAGGGAGTTGAGGTCACATGTAAACACACTTGGGTTCAATACAATTGGACAACATTTTATCCCAGGGTATCTCATATCTAGAAGATACCGTGTTCTTTGCACAACACCACAAAATTTAATCAAATGGTTCTCTCCTTTTGCCTCTTTATGGAGAGCCTTTCTCCATGCTCTCCATAAAATAGGTTATGTTACTTCAAAAGGGGTCGTAAAGGTTGTGCATGGATGGAATGGAATATTCTGCACGATGCTTTGGTGGGGGTGGGGGGTTAAAGTTTGGGCATCCTCCTTTCAGTGGGGTGCAGAAAAGCATAGTTTTTGAAATCGGACTGCCGTTAGTTCCAGCCCTGTCTCTGATGTTCATAAACTGGGTGACCTTAAGCAAATTATTTAAAACATTCTAAGCCTTAATTTTTTTATTTGTAAAATGCAAAAATAAAAATTACCAGTATCACAGGATAGTTGTGAAAATTAAATGCTTATCATGGCCTGGCATCTGATAATAACAGACACATATATAAGAGGCAACCTCAAAAGACACTCTATATTTAATTCTTTCAAGTTTACTACCCTCAGAAATATGAATATAACTAAATGGTATGTTCTACAAAACAATGTAACATCAGAATTACAAATCCAAATCCTGAGTGTTTTTAAAGAAGGGGTCTGACCGTAGGCATTGACAATTTTGAATTTTTCTGATAATATTGTTTGTTCTTTCTCATTCATTTCTATGGCTACTAGCCTATGCTGGCAAACAAATGATAGTAGACCCTTCCAAATATAAGAAAAACCACTGGGAGAAAACTCAAATTTTCTATATTTTTATATGTTAAATTCAGTGCCATTATTTTTGGACTCAAATTGGGACTGAACCCCCGTTTGGCTACTTAGTTAGCTTTATGACTTTGGGCAAATTATTCAGCCTCTTTAAACCTGTCTGCTCAACTATCATAAGAGAATTGTTGTGAGGATTAAATTTAATGAAACAATACATGGAAAAGCATAGTGGTAATATGTTCTCAAAAACTGATAGCTACTATATTTTTTTCCTACAATAACTTTATTCATGATTCAAATTTAGCTATTGAATATCTAGGTTTTGAGGCATAAGCATTTCTAAGGTGCAAAGTTGGAGGACCACTGTGTCAACAGTAATCACAACGGAGTTTTGGTGTGTATGAATTTCCTCTTACTGCAGTAATGCATTACCACAAACTTAGTGATTAGGTGCAGATTTATTCTCCTGAAGTCCTGGAGGCTAGAAGTTTAAAATTGGTCTCACTGTACTAAATTCAAGACGTCGATAGGGATCATTCCTTCTGGAGGCTCTAGTTTCCTTGCCCTTGCTAACTTCTGGAGCCTGCACTCCTTGGCTTGTGACCCCATTCTCTCATCACACCAGCTTGTTGCTTCCATCATCATGTCTCTTATTTCTGTAGTTAAATCTCCCTCTCCCTCCCTGTTGTGAGAACACTTGTCTATATGCTTTGGCTGTGTCCCCACCCAAATCTCATCTTGAATTGTAGTTCCCATAATCTCCACGTGTCATGGGAGGGACTAGGTGGAGATAATTGAATCATTGGGATGGTTTCCCCCATCCTGTTCTCATGATAGTGAGTTCTCATGCGATTTGATGGTTTTATAAGGAGCTTCCTCTTTCACTGGGCACTCATTTCTCTCTCTTGCCACCATGTGAAGAAGGATATGTTTGCTTCCCTTTCCATCATGATTGTTTCCTGAGTCCTCCCCAGCCCTGTGGAACTGTGAGTTAATTAAACCTCTTTCCTTTATAAATTACCCAGTCTCGGGTATGTCCTTATATCAGCGTGAAACAGACTAATACACTTGTAATTCCATTTAGGCTCACATGTGTAATCCAGGCTATTCTCTGTCTCTAAAATTCTTAATTTAATTGCATTTACAAAGTGCCTTTTGCCATATGAGGAGCATTCACAGGTTCTGGAGGTTAGGACATGCACTTTAGGAGGGCCCATTATTCACCCTACCACATAGCCCGGTTGTTCAAGCAAAGGCTGGGACCTTGTGTCAGCCGTGGTAGAGCGTAATTCCTGTATCAGCTATATGCTTAATAGCAATAACCTATGGACACTTAGAATCCATGATTGTAAATGGGAGACAATAGGAATATTGTACCACCTCAAAATGAAAATGCTGTACTTCCCTTTCTCTGTGACCTGCACTGTGATGTTTCATTTCAACTAGGCAAATATTTTTATCTATAAATGCATTTTTTTTTCATGGCGTCTCACTGTGTCACCTAGGCTGGAGTGCAGTTGTGCAATCTCGGCTCACTGCAACCCCTGCCTTCCAGGTTCAAGCGATTCTCCTGCCTCAGCCTCCTGAGTAGCTGGGACTACACCATGCCTGGCTATAAATGCATTTTCTTAGGATTATGTTTCATACACTTTGTACTAGTCCAGAGGTTAATTGAACCCCTCTCTCAGTGCAATTATTTTGACACCCCCTCTTCTGGCATCCCCTTTTTTGCAATCTCTTGCCCCAACCTGGCAGAGCCATCACATTTATATAATATTTTTATGCCAGCACTGTTCTAAACAGTATATATGTGTATATATTTATACTCATTTAATATTCAAATATTCTAGTATGAATGTATCTTTATTTTGCAGATGAGGAAGCCGAGGCACTGAGAGGAGAAGTAACAAGCTCAAGGTCTCAAGTGAGTGTTCAAAGTATGTCTGTCTCCAGAGCACATAGTTTTAACCACTACACTATACTGTATCTCTTCAAGAAGTCCTTAATAAGTGCTATTTATTATTATTTTTATAAAGCTCAGAAATAAATGTTTTGGAGCCCACCTCCTGCAGTTCTGCCCCTGTCTCCCCTTCATGTCTCTAAAAAAAAAAAAAAGAAAAAGAAAAGAAAAAGAAAAATATAAGAAGAGGAAAGAAAGGACAAAGAAAGCAAGAGAAGTTCATGTCGACTTGGTACAGAAGTCATATCCCATGGGTGAGCAACACATGTGTGAATGATTCCACAAGTAAGCAATTAGCAGATTTTGTAGTCTAGCATTTAAGCCAGTGCCAAGCAGATGTTGATAGAGATATTTCAGAGAAACATCATAAAATGATGATTAAGCTAAAAGGAATTTGAATGGTAAAAATTTAGAGTCTTAAATTTATAGATTTATGACTACTCTGTGCATTTATGTAAAAATTCAGTCTTAAATCTGTAGCTTTGCAGCAAATTTGTAAAGGCAGGGAGAGAGTAGAGTGGTAAGAGGTGATTATGCCTGGGTAATTAGAGACAGTGGGCTTTCCACTGGCAGAACCTCTGCTCTGCTCAGAGAGTGTTGGAAATACAAGATGGTAGGCTACCTGGTGGTTATGAGTCCAGGTTCTGAGGCAAGACAGTCTGTGTTCAAATTCTGATGCCACAACTTACTGACTATATGACCTTGGCCTAGTTTACTTAACCTTTTTTGTGCCTTAGTTTTCTCAGGAGAAAATGGGCATCATAATATCTTCTTGGTAGGGCTGTGTTAAATGGGATCATTATGCCTCTCATGTAAGTACTCAGTATATGTTAATAGTTATAATTATCATCTTATCATATCTAATATGCTTAGGAGATGACTACATATTTGAGAAGGAGCTTTTCTTCAGATAGATATTATAGAGATGCACTCATTGTTTGAGGGAGAAAAAGAGACATAATGATCTGCTTACGTCAGCTCAGGCTGTTATAATAAAATACCAAAGACTGGGTGGCTTAAAAACCAGACATTTATTTCTCAAAATTCTGGAGCCTGGGAATTCCATCAAGGCACCAGCAGATTTAGCTCCTGGTGAGGTCTCTTTTTCAGGCTTGTAGATTGTAGACAGCTACCTGCTTGCTATGGTCTCACATGGCAGGTGGAGAGACAGAAAGCTCTCACCTTTCTTCCTCTACTCTTTATAAGGACACTAATCCCATTATAAGGGCCCCACCATCATGAGCTCATAGAACCTTAATTACCTCCCAAAGGCTGTACCTCAGAATACCATCATACTGGTGGTTAGGGCTTCAACATATGAATTTGAAGGGGACATAACCATTCAGTCCATAACATTAGCAAACAGAAAAATTGAGAAAATGTTTCAGATTGTGATACATGCTATGAAGAGAATGTTTCGTAAGAATGAGGTTGTGTGTACCTGGGATTGGGGTGAGGCATCAAAATATATTCCAGTTGGGTGGTCAGGTTGGACCTCTCTGGGCTGGGATCTAAGTGAGAGCAGAGATCAGGGAGGAGTGTTTAAGCGAGTGGGAGCAGGGAGGGCAAAGACCCGGAGATGGGAAAGAGCTTGAGGTGTTGGAGAAATAACAGTATAAAAAGCCCAATGATGTTAAAGGAAATACGGGAAAAAGTGAGTGGTATGAGAAGTGGGCAGGGGCCAGGGTGAGAATGAAGGGGAGGAGATTTTCATTCTAAGTGCAGTGGGAAGCCATTGGAGGACTTTAAGCAAGGAGAAGACATGCCCTGATTAGTGTTTAAAACTTGACATTATTATGCTTTCTTTTTTTTTTTTTTGAGACGGAGTCTCGCTCTGTCGCCCAGGCTCACTGCAAGCTCCGCCTCCCAGGTTCATGCCATTCTCCTGCTTCAGCCTCCCAAGTAGCTGGGACTACAGGCGCCCACCTCCACGCCCAGCTAATGTTTTGCATTTTTAGTAGAGACAGGGTTTCACCGTGTTAGCCAGGATGGTCTCGATCTCCTGACCTCGTGATCCACCCGCCTCGGCCTCCCAAAGTGTTGGGATTACAGGCGTGAGCCACGGCGCCTGGCCTGACATTATTATGCTTTCTATGTACTGTCAGTTAGTATTGGCATTATTACTCTGGATTTTTAAATACTATTTAAAAATAGTCTTTTTAAACTAAGTACTCATGGATTTACTAATATTATTTTAATAATATTTATAACTCTGGGATTTATTAGAAGCTTACTGTATGCCAGACATGTGCTAATTACTCTGTGCACATGTGATAGGAGGTAAACTGAAAATTTCAACAGCAGTACCAGAATACTGTAGATATGAAATCCTAAAGGAGATCCCAGAACAAATGGAAGATTTTCAAAGGAACAGGGGTTACAAGGCATGAAAAGCCACAAAGAGGATATAAAATAATAGAAAGAATGGATTTGTGAAAAGGATTTCTTTGTGAAGAGCCACTGCCAAATTCCTTCCCCTCCTCTCCTCCAATGAGGGACTTCAGTGACACTACTTGGAGGGTGCTGTGTGCTGGCACTTTGAGGGCACATTAAGATTGGGCCTGAAAAGGAAGAGTGGGAAGGAGAGTAGTGAGGGAGGAGGAAGTGGGGAAACAGGTCAGAGTGTATTAACGTTGAGTTAGAAGTGTGTATTGTGGCTGGAATGTTGTGTCTGGGGTCATTTTGAAAGGGCTCTGCCCAAGATGATCTTCTAGAAAAATCAGATTCCCTATGGAATGGATCCTGGCTTGGGGAAGGGAGAAGATTTGAAGTCAAGTCATATGTGATTATTTGCTGGAACTGGTCATTTACATTTCTGAGTTGAGGCTGCATTTGAGGTGTGACTGGAGGACTTTTTATTATCTGAGGCCCTTAAGTTGTGAGCCATACAGCCATACAGCCAGACAGGACTTCTACCAAGTGCAAAGCAAAAATTTCTCCCGCTGAATTGATTTTAAAGTGAAGCATTGAATTTTGGTTATAAATCCTGAGTCACTCTTGTTCCAACATTGCCACTTATATATAGTATTTTATTTAATCCTCTATGAAGTGGGTACTATTCTTAACCTCATTGTAAGGATGAAGAAGCTAAGGCTTAGAGAGTTGACACTAATCAGCATGAGGTCACAAGGCTTGTAGGGAATAGAAGTGGGTTTGGACCCAGAACTTCTCCTAGCCACTGTGTTATGCTGCTAAAGAAGCAGTGAAGGACCCCACCATTGGTCAGGCTGATGGTGGAAATAGCTCGTGGATGGTAGATTTTGATTTTTGTAAAAAAGAAGGATGTCACTCAATGTATCAAGCCCAATTCCTAATTTCTCAATATAGAACAAGTTGAAAATATCCCCAGAATGAAGTTGAACTTCAGCTTTGTGGTTCATAGCATTGTCTCTGGCATATTTCAGGAATGGGGATCTGGGTCTTCATGGAGACAGGGCACCCATAGGTGCTGATCTCTTCCTCCCTTCCTGTGACCTTCTTTCCCCCACTGGTGGAGGTAGCTTCAGAGAGGACCCAGAATCGTCAGTTCAGTTCAGTCCTGTGGGCTGTGATTTTTCTCCAGGGCCTTCATCTTATGTCCAATTTGCTGAGCTTTGTAGGGCTGGGGCAGTTCTTAAGGCTGCGGAGCTATGCTGGAGAGGTGAGGAATTATATTTTCAGAGGGCCTCTCAGGTACCCCTGAAACACAGCCTCTCAATCTCTCCTGCTTCCTGCTGTGTTACCTTTCTTGGGGAGCATCCTGAAACCAGTTTCATTTGTGTGTGCCACCATCTCAGTCTAAAGCCATTGTTAAACACCCATTGTTAGGATCACGACTATTAGATAAATAAAATACTCCTGTATATTCAAGCATGGCCTTTACAGCATTATATTAAAACAATAAATCAAGTATCACAGACTCAGCGTTTGAGCCAGCTTTTATTGCGTTATTCCATTCTCTCCATGATCCAGCTTTAAAATCCCTCCTCCTGCATTTATGATTTTGAAACATTACATCAGTTATGTCCCCACAGCACTTTAATCTAATTCAACACTTTAAGGGGTAGGTAAGTGTTTAGGACACTGGGCCAGGCTCTGATCATTTTATGAAACCGTTGTTTTATAGAAGAACATTACCTTTATTACCAGATTCTATGGTGTGTTTGGTGGGGGACAATCTGGTTACAATTACAAATACTGTTTTTTTAAGAGCTGCAGTAGAAAGCTCAGTCATTTGAAGATGAGGTACGGCTTCCTCAATTGGTCGTAGCATATTGGTACAAGATGTCAAGAGGAAGCACATCTATGCCTCGGCCTGGTGCTTCCCCTTCAGAATTTTATGTTGACTATTGGTGCAGGTGGTTCCAATGGAAAAACTTGATGTGTGCTCTGAAGTGATGTTACTCATCCATTGCATAACCATCACCTATATCAAAGGAGAGCCTTTACGTACTGGCTAATACAGTGTGTTAAATTCACCCCAAACGAACTGGATGCCATTAAACCTTTAGAGCAATGGGACCGTTCTTACAAGATGGGAGGTCAGACTTCTGGAAGAGCAGTTCCCTTCCGCAGTGCTGCTTCTCTGTCTCACAAGGAAGAAATGCGTATTTGTCTCCATCAATCCTCAAGCACTTGCCAAAATCCAGGTGTGTAGTTCCTCCATATCCATTTCTTTTATTTGACTTGCATTGGGGGGATAGGACATGGTTAAAACTATTTTTAAGCAATAACTCAAACTATGTCAATAGGATACTGTTTCAAATTCAGGTGGCCTGCCTTTCATATACTGTAAGCCTCTGGGAAGCCAATACAATGTCAAAGAAGTATAAAATTATTTACTGGGTCCATCGTGCATTTTTAAGGAAGTCTGTGGCATTTGCTCATTGCATTCTTTGAAGGCATCACACAAGTAGGTGCCATAAATATATCAAACAAATTTCTGCACAATCAACTATCCAGCATTTGAGAGTGTGCAGGAAACTTCCCTCTTGGGAGGTCCTTTGCCAGATGATTATTTTGGTTATGATGTCAGAAATAGGTGGGCAGGCGTGTCTATCCCGGTAATCAGCAGAGGCTCAAGTATACATGGTCGTTAACGTTCTTAGCTCTCTTGCTGGAAGTCTTTTAGTGTTACATGGTACTGAGTTGCTAGGGCTCTTTAGCAATCCCCTGTGGAGTGAAGGAGCATCAGTTAAAGTGGAGAGGTGGGTGCCGAGAAAGAAAATTGTGAAGAACTGAGCCTTGGCTGCCAGCATTAACAGGGATCTCCAAGATCCCTCTGTCCTCTGCCTGGGAGAACATATGCATCTTTCTCCCTGCTCCTTGTGCAGAAAGCCCCCTGAGGTGCTCTGGCCTTTCTGAGTCATCATGGCTGGGGCTAAGCTAAGCAGAGCTGAATCCATGGGCATGTAGTCTAAATAGTCATTTTTCTCCTCTCTATTAAAACTGGAAGTGCATGTGTTAAATTTCTTATGATAAAGCTGTGTCTATATGGGAAATAAATTATTTATTTTCTTTTTGATATCTAGACCTATAGTCATTGTTTCAAACTATCTCAATTCTATAGCCAACCTGCTTTCTTTTTCTCATATTTAGAAGCCAGCGTTTACAGAGTGCCTACTATGTGGTGGCCACTGTGCTCAGTGACTTGTTTACATTATTTCTAGTTATGTCTTCGAGGCATGTGGAATTAGTTATCCCTATTTTACAAGTGAGGAAACTGAGGCTCCAGTTTGCTTAAGAAACCTTGTCTGGGCTGGGCATGGTAGCTCATGTCTGTAATCCCAGCATTTTGGGAGGCTGAGGTGGGTGGATCACCTGAGGTCAGGAGTTCAAGACCAGCCTGGCCAACATGGCAAAACCCCGTCTCTACTTAAAAAAAAAATTAGCCAGATGTGGTGGCAGGCACCAATCCCAGCTACTTGGGAGGCTGAGGCAGGAGAATTGCTTGAACCTGGGAGGTGGAGGTTTCAGTGAGCAGAGATCATGCCACTGCACTCCAGCCTGGGTAACAGAGTGAGACTTCATCTCA
>NW_012101410.1:2347614-2370226 GCF_000951045.1 Mandrillus leucophaeus | reverse complement strand
AGGGGAGGGGAGGGGAGGACCTGTAGTGCTAAGCACCAAAGCAAGTGCTGGAAACCAAGCTTTCCTGGCCTCCAAACCCACTTATTAAGGCTTATTAAGGCTTCTGCTCCTCACCTCAGAGGGACCCAGGAAATACTTGCTCCTGAATTTTGGGACCTTTCTGAACACATATAAATGTCTGGTCCCTATGTTCAAAGGTGTTCAGCTTTGATCCCTATCCAGAGGTGGAATCACCGCAGAGCGTTTCAAGCCACACCCTCCGTTTTTCCACATCCTTCTCTTAGCAACTGGAATCCCAGGTTCTCGGCCAACACAAGTTATGGGGAGGATGTAAGGTGAATAACAAATAATGTGGCTACAGGCAAAAAGGATGAAGAATGGGTACACTGAAATTGAGATGCGCTTAATCACCTACAAAGATTATGTTACATTCTATTTATTTGGAGGTTTATTTATTTATTTATGTATTTTCGAGACAGAGTCTCATTCTGTCACCCAGACTGGAGTGCAGTGGTGTGACCTTGACTCACTGCAATCTTGACTTCCAGGGCTAAAGTGATCCTCCCACCTCAGCTTCCTGAATAGCTGAGACTACAGGCATGTGCCACCATGCCCAGCTAATTTTTGCATTTTTTTGTAGACACAGGGTTTCACCATGTTGCCCACCATGTCCTGGGCTGAAGTGGTCCACTCGCCTTGGCCTCCCAAAGTGCTGGGATTACAGGTGTGAGCCACCGTGCCCGGCTAATTTGAAGCTTTTTAAGAAACAGAATCTTAAATGGAAGATGAGTGGCCGTCAAAGAGAAGCAGTAAGCATGGTGACACGTCAAAGAGAAGCAGCAGTAAGACTGGGCAGATCCCCTATGTAAAATGCACTAGAAGATTTCAAAAATTTTTTATTTGACTATCTCTCTGATGATAAAAAAGGGAGACCTCAAAACTACTCATGAACAAAGTCATGTTTGTGGAAGAACTTTGGAATTTTAGTAACGAATTAGAAGGAGACTCCATCAATCTAGTTTTATTGTTGGAATAGCTCTTCACTCCCCAGTTGATAAACCTACCTAATGTGTCCTGTCTCTCTGGGACGCATCAGGAAACAGGATTGCACTTGAATCGACCTGCAAATTGTTCCTCAGCTTGGCCTTGTAAGAGACTCAGAGTCTGATCCGGCAGGCATTTATTCAGGGCCTGTGCTAGGCATTCGCTTATGTGTTCTTCTGAAATATTCCTCCTTTCCAGACTTCTATTGACCACACTAAAAGCAGCATCTCTCACTGTGGAAGACAAGGGACATTTTCTAACCTCTTCTCTGGAATTACATTAATGGAAAGTATTGTGTCTTAAAAAGTAAAACAAAAACAAAAACAAAACCCAAAGCCTTGTGAAATTGTTAGACAAACACTGCTGTTTTGAATAACTACTTAGAAGAACCATAATAATTTGGCCATCATTAATGTAGAATCTACTCCAAGCCAGACTTGGGCTTGATAAATTACATTCATTAATAACAAACGCTAGACTGCGTGAGCCAGGCTTGACCTCCCCCAAGAACACATTATTTAAAAATTCATTTGGCGTCTATTTCCATATCAATAATCAATGTGCTATTTACTGATCATTTAAATCTGATTATTAAAGCAGATTCAGAAAGAAGGACATTGGCTTGCTAATTGGCAGTGATTCTGTTTTAGCTAAAACATGTAACAGTACTTAAAAATCTAGTATATCTTTGAATATCTAACAATTCAGGATTCTAAAAAAATGACTGATCTTGGGCAGAATTAATTTAGCTAATGAGATTTTTCTGTATTTTACTGTTGACAGCTTTCTTTTCAAACGCTTGAATTTTACATTTGGGAATTTTATTCTGAGAAATAAAAACAGATTAAATAGGGGCTTTTGAAAATATTAACAAATGGCTACCCTATGAGAGTTTAGTAAGGAGAGGTGAAGTTGCTTTGAGGTTCATTTCTTCACCTTGGCTGGTATCACAGGTGTGATGATTAATTTTACGTGTCCAACTTGGGTGGGCCACGGTGCCCAGCTATCTGGTTTAACATTATTCTGGGTGTTCCTATGAAGGTGTTATTGTGGGTGAGATTAACGTTTAAATTGGTGGACTTTGAATAAAGCAGATTACCCTCCATCATGTGAGTGGACCTCATCATCCCATCAATTGAGGGGCTTGATAGAACGAATACTGAAGACTTGGCTCCCCTGTGCAGGAAGGAATTCTGCCAGTAGGCTGCTTTTGGACTCAAACTGCAACGCTTCCTGGGTCTCCAGTCTGCTAGCCTACCCTGCAGATTTTGAACTTGTACCCCTACAATTGTGTGGGTCAATTCCTTAAAACACATTTCTCTCTCCTTCCATATATCCTGTTGGTTCTACTTGTCTGGAGAACCCTGACTAATACAACAGGCTTCTCAGAATATTAACTGTTTGAGAAAGTACCTAGCACTGTGCTTGGCACATTTTAGAAAACGATTGTTTAAAGCTTTGGAAGTGCAGTGAGTTGGCCAGCTTTCAGGTCTGATGCAGAATGATATTTAATGTAGTTTATTCATCTTTATTATCAGTTTGATGTTTCATAGAATTTAGCACTATGGTAATGATTACTAAACATATGCAAAAATTTTGTAGAATACCTGGACAAGAGAGGGCAAAACAGACCAATGGCATAAAATCAGACAGAAAATAAACTTCTATTTTTTGGCAGGCTTCCATTCACAGAAACGGTTTTAAGCGGTTTCTAAATGTTAGGCTTAAACTAGCACATATGAAAAGTGGAAGAGAATAACCTATTGAATTTAAATAGGAGAAAATGTTAATTTCTTATGTGTTTAAAGGAACTTTGAAGTGTTTAAACAAGCACAATTGGCCCCTGCTGTATAGTTCAGATAATAAGGGAAGTGCTGGTTTCTGCAAAAAAAAAACTGATAAAATGTGTGATATTCATTCTATGAAATAATATTTTTTCCTGCAAAAAAGTGATGTATATATGGGAAAAGACAGACAATTTGAAGAGATCAAGAATCGCTTTTAAAAGATGATTATTTTCAACTTTAGAAGTATTTTCTTTCGGTGTTTTATTCTGTGCCTTTTCTTAGCATTTGGTTTTTACATAATTGTATTACGTTGTAATACACAAAGTAATTTGTAATAATTCTTTTTTCCTCTTTATGTAAAGTGAGGATTTATTTAAAATGTATGAAATGTGACCAAATTGTCGAAGGAGAGGAGCTAACTTTCTTGGAAATCAGGGGAAAATGCTGTAAAAACTTAAAAAGAAAATCTGTTATTACTGCTAAAACATTCTTTCCTTCCTGATTGGATGTTTGTGTCTCTGTGAATGTGTCTGGATTGTGAAATCATCACAGTGTTTCCAAGGTGAGCCGTCTAGGCTAATGGTCACGTTCTGGAGCCAGACAGCCTGGTTCAAATCCCGGCTCTGCTTTCTGCTCACCCATGGAGTAAACTTGGGCAAGTTCCCTTATCTGTAAAGAAGGATTGATAAGCCTTCTTCTCTCTTAGGACTATTGTAAGGATAACCCAGAAAATGGAAAAAAAAAAAAAAAACACTTAGAACAGTGCTTAGCACATCATAAGCCCTCAATCAATGATAGCAATTTCTGGAGGACATGAGACTGCTTCTAAAATCACATCATTAATATAACTTGTAATGACAATAATAAGCCCCTAGTTAGTGAATGCCATGTATTAAGTGCTTTATATACAATTTTATGAATACATTTTTCTTGCAAGAGTTCCGTGCTACTTCCACCCCCATTTTGTAGATGAGAAAAATGGGGCTTGGGAAAGTTACATAGTTTCCCGAAGTCTCCCAGCGGGTAAGTGGGAAGATAAGTTCCTAGTCGTTCAGGACCTTCTTGTGTCCTTTAAACCAAGTACAAACCATGGGCCTCCTGTCTCAGCCATGTAGGTTGTGGGAGCAGCTGCAACTGGAGAAGGATGTGGATACGAGGAGGAAAGGGGGGATTTTAAAGAAGTTTGCCGTGGTCTACAGGGGGTCTGGAAATGCACACGAAGAACAGGACTTATTCTGAAATATCTTTTAGTGGCTACACTTATTCTTTAGCCGCCCTACACTGAAACGACACTGTGAGCTACAGATTTTTGATCATTGTGTTCCACATCTTTATCGTTAAAAATAAAAAAACAAAAACAACAAAAAGGAGAATGTCTGTTCTCCATGAGGAATTGCAGTAAAGGATGACACATATTTTCCCTCTTCAATTTTCTCCAGGAAATAAGTCATTGTATCTGAGAATGGTAGCCCGAGAATACAAGTCTATTTTTATGTATGATTATGTCATCTGCAAACAGCTTTTGAAAGAAACACCCAGGGTAATTTATCAAGGAAACAGCTTTTGACTCTATCCTTTTCCCTGGGGTTTATGAAACTTCAGCAGGTGGCATTTTGGTATTTAGCATGACAAGCTTGTGAAATTGCAACAGCTAGCAAATGGAGGAGCAAGTTGATTTTGCTTCTTCGTAGATGAAAGAAGTTATTTCTTAGGGTTTTTGAATGTCCTAGGTCCTGGGGTAGGTGCTTTCACTTACATCCAGTTTCACACACGTATAATTTAATTGTCACAGCATTCATTTATTCATGTATTCATTCAGCTAATATTTATCGCATGCCTACCAATAAGCAGACACTAGGTAAAGTGCTGGGTTTTCAAGGTGAGCACACAGAGCTGGTGAGGAAAACAGGCACATGGGTGTCATCCTGTAAATGTATTGGGTGTTTGACAACAAATAGGAGCACCTCACCTTATAGTAATGACCGCTCCCTTAAGATATTATAGTTGAAAAAATTGGGGCTTAGTGGCATTAAAATGATTGTGCTAACTAGTAATGAGTAGTGAGGGCGGGATCCACTGCCATTGGTGTGATTTCACATCATCTCTCAGAGGGTCCCCAAGGAGTCATTGAAAATACTGTGTTTTCTAACTCTCTTCCTTGTGCTCACAAACATCGTGCCTCTTCTCCCCGTTTCTGAAGTGTGATCACGTCTCTTTTTATCTTGTGCGTTCTCCTCTCTAGTTCTGCGATCCTACTTCTCTCTTCTCCTAATTTCATCTTTGGGTCTGAAGATACAGTAATGATAATCGAAGTAGCATAAATAACCCTAAACACAGAACAAAGAGAGAGGAACCCCTTTTGATTGATCTTCAGCTACTCTTACCTGCCTGTAAGCGCCAGCAGTGGAAAAACTTGGCTTCTAAACCTCCTTCCATTAGGTTTTATGGCAGAAGCCATAGTGGTTCACTGTTAACAATATTCCCTACTCATTTAGGTGGTGTGATAAGGGGATACAGAGCAGGGGGTCTTCAGATTTTTCTGTAATGAGCCAGTAACAAATATATTAGGCCTTATGGATCTTATGGCCTCTGTCATAACTATTCTATTCTGAGGTTGCATCCCAAAAGCCACCAGAGACAATTCCTGAACAGAGGGGTGTGGCTATGTACCAATAAAACTTTATTTATGAATGTTAAAATTTGAATCTTATATAATTTTCACAAGTCATGAAATATTGTTTTGGCTTTTTTTTTTTTTTTTTTTGGCTTTTTCAAGCATTGTTCAAATAGAAAAGCCATTCTTAGCTCATGGGCCATACAAACCCAGTTGGTGGGCTGAATCTGGTCTGTGGACCATAGTTTCCCAACTGATATGGTTTGGCTCTGTCCCCACCAAATCTTATCTTTAATTGTAGCTCCCATAATTCCCACATGTCATGGGAGGGTCCTGGTGGGAGGTAATTGAATCATGCGGGCAGGTGTTTCCTGTGCTATTCTCGTGATAGTGAATAAGTCTCACGAGATCCAATGGTTTTATAAATGGGAGTTCCCCTGCACAGGCTCTTTTGCCTGCCACCATGCAAGATGTGCCTTAACTTTTTCTTTGCTTTCTGCCATGACTGTGAGGCCTCTCCAGCCACGTGAAACTGTGTGTCCATTAAACCGCTTTCCCTTATAAATTACCCAGTCTCTGGTATGTCTTTATTAACAGCATGAGGACAGACTAATATACAAACCCATGCTAAAGGGCTCTGTGGGTATTACCCCTGGGTCAGGACCTATCCCACAAATATCCCTGTATTTGAATGCAGGACCTAAACCTACATTCACATCCCAGTTTTACAAGTTACTGGCTGAATAACCCTGGGTAACTTCTTCAGCTCCTCTGAGGCTGAGTTTTATGTTGGTCCTGGTTTGTGAGTGTGCCTGGCCCTTTCCTGCTGTAGGTCTTCACACGTGTCCTTGTGATAGCTTCTGTTTGAAATACACTTTCCTCAGGACTTTGTGTTACAGTATCTTTTCATGAATCAAATCTCTCTCTGCCTAAAGTGGCCAACCTCTACCTCAGTCAGTCAGTATCCTATTACCTTATTTTATTCCCCTCTTAGCATTAATTAAATCTGAAACTGTCTTATTCATTTACTTGTTTATTCATTTATTGTCTGGCTCTCTTGCTAGAATAATCTTCATGAAAGTGAAAAGATTGTTTAAAAACCTTATGAACTATTGTATCCCTAGGGCCTAGAACAGTATCCAGCACATAGTAAATGTTCAATAAATATTTGTGAACAAATGAGTTAAAGTGTAAGAATAATTGGTTTCTCTATTATGGGATTTATTCATTACAGGATTTTGGTGAGTATTAAATGAAATGATACATATGCTAGGTACAAAGATAAAAACTTAAGAAAGGTGATCTTTGTTATGAATACACATTAGGAAAGGGGGATTCATAAATAATAAAATAACAAATAGGGTGTATTAAGTTATGCCATCATGAGAATAGCAGAGTCTTGGTGATCTTAAAATTGGAAAAATATAGAGAGGTGAGTTATTATGATAGATTCTTTTGCTTTGGTTCATACTCACTTTTTGCATATAAAAAATCTAGGGGCTGGGTACAGTGGCTCACGCCTGTAATCCCAACACTTCGGGAGGCCGAGGTGGGTGAATTGCTGGAGGCCAGGGGTTCGAGACCAGCCTGGTCAACATGGCAAAACCCCATCTCTACTAAAAATACAAAAATTATCCAGGCTTGATGGTGCATGTCTGTCGTTCCAGCTACTTGGGAGGCTGAGGCATAAGAATCACTTGAACCCAAGAGGCAGAGATTGCGGTGAGCCAAGATCGTGCCGTTTCACTCCAGCCTGGGCAACAGAGCAAGACTGTGTCTGAAAGAAGAAGAAGAAAGAAGAAAGAAGGAAGAAAGAAGAAGGAAGAAGAAGAGGAAAAAGAAGAAGAAAAACAGAAAGAAGGAGAAGAAACTAGGTTCTAAGACAGCTTGAGGTATTTATTTGAGGACACAAAATTTTGAGAGCATTGTCACATGTACGATCTATCTCTTTGTCTATCCATCCATCCTACATAACTAATTGATGTGTTTTGGGGAGGAAGGAAGAAGGAGTGTATTAATTTTCCATTCCTCTATAACAAACTACCATAAACATACTGCGCTAAAACAATACCAATTTATTATCCCGTAGTTTCTTATTAGAAGTTCAGTGTGGCTTCGCTGGCTTCTCTGCCCAGGATCTCACACTCAAGGTGACTCAAAGTGGTTGCAATCTCCCCTGAGGCTCTGGGGAAGAATCTGTATCTAAGCTCACTCAGGTTGTTGACAGAATTCAGTTTTTTTGTGGCATAGAACTGAAGTCCCAATTTTTTGGGCTGCCTGCTGGAAGCTGTTCTCAGCTAGTGGAGGCTGCTCGCGGTTCCTTGCCATGGACCTTGTCACAAGACTGCTCACATCATTGCAGTGGATGAATCTCCTTCACACCTTGAATTACTCTCTCTTCTGCTACAGACTAAGACAATTCTCTGGCCCACCTAGATAATGATTAGGTTAGGCCCACTCAGATATCTCCCTTTCAATTAACCCGGAGTCTACTGGTAACCTTAATTGCATCTGCAAGAATGCCTTTTGCCGTATAATGCCACTTAGTCACAAGGAGTGATATCATATTCACAGGTTCCACCTACACTCAGGGGGAGAAGATTACACAAGAATGAGTCATCTTAGAACTCTGCCTACCACAAAGGGTAGATGTTTTTAGCAGTCCCTTTAATGAGAACCAGTATCTTCTTTGCCTGGTTTTAGTTCTGGTTGTCCCCTGGTTTTCTGCTTGATCCTGGAACTTTTCTGTATTTTCTATTAAATCTCCATAGCAGATAGGTTTGGTGACCATCCATGATGTACTATTCAGAGTCGCTGCTGCAGAGAAACTCAATGACTAAAGCCTTCTCTCTGAATCCACCACCAGCTTCATACAGAGCCTCACTTTCCACGGACTGCTCCAGCCAATGACTGACCTCAGACAGTGATAATGATGGGTTACTTTGGCTTGAGACTCCCTGTTGGCCTGGTTGAAGCTTTTCAGAGCTGCACTGCAGTCTGATCTGAGACTTCCCTCTTAAATCCCCTTCTTTCCCTCTCTCCTTCATAGGGCAGATCAGACCTGCCCTTCAGTCTGATAACCTTCCCTGCCTTTTTTGCCTGCCCCCACCACCCCTATTTTCCTCATAGTCATTTTTCCCAATAAATCTCTTGGACATTTAATCCTGTCTTGATATCTGCTTGTTGGCAAATCTGAACTGACACAAGTGGCACCAGGAGTGATCTCAAGAAACAGGTAGTAAGATGGGGTTCTGGGACTGTCTCCCTGCCTGACGAGCAAATGGGATGTCATTCTGAGTGGATTGTAGGGCACGGCTAGTACCTGGCACAAGAAGGTGGCCCAGTTGCTAAAAGTTTCACTAAAGTGATCTGAGAAGACCACCTGTGGGAGACGAATTCCCTTGCATGTGTGATGGCTCAGGGAGTTGAAAGACATAGGGGATAATGCCTACAAAGACAGAAGTGTTAGCTGCTGAGTTGCATTGATGCCCTGCAAGGGGATGAGAAATTGAAGGCCATTAACAGGGAGTTAAACATTAAGTGTGAGTGCTAGAATGCTTCCTTGATACTTTACAAAATAGTTCTTTATCTCCTGTGTGGGAGGAGTGGACACAGCTGAGCATCAGACTGAAGCTCTGAAAGACTCAGACATGCAGTGCTCCAGAGGTGTTTGAATGCTCAATCGAGGTAGGTCTTTTCTTGCTAAGGTCAGATCCTTGATGGGAAAACCTGAGACCCTGAAATGTGGGATGAGACCATCTCAATGGGTGCTCTTGAAAATGTTGGCTCTGCAGATATCCCTCCTGAACTCTCAGAAGTTGCAGAGGTGATCCATTCTCTGTGCTGACAGTGCCTGCTGAGGCCCTTCCTTCACAAGGCAACCAGCCTCCCCCTCCCAAAAGCTGCCTCCACACTTTTGGCTGTCAGACTGATAACTAAGGCTAAGTCTAATCATAATCTGGCTTGGGACATGCTGAGCCTAATGAGAGAGCAAAAACATTATATCCCAAAAAAGTGGCAAGAATTAGCTAGAAGTTACTATCAGCAGCCAGAGAAATATTCCTGGGGTTGAGCTTTGAAGATATTTAATCAAGGGGTCAGAATATAAGACTAGCTGAGTAGAAATTCATTGACTTTCTTGGGGCACAGGCAAGACTGGTTGGAACCGCAGGAACAAATTCATGGCTAGTATAGCTAGTATAGCTCATAGAATCCTACAGAAAATAATTATCAATGTTGAGCAAAGTCAAATGTCTGAGCTGTCCTGGTAGTCGGTTGGGGAAGGAATAAAGAGGCTGAAGGAGGTGGGTTTGCTGGAATGTGTATAGGTCTAAGTTATGTAAGGGCAGACAACATACGAAATGACTTGTTCCTTGGGAGGATAAAAAGGTCACACCTTTCACCAAAGTCATCAACAAAATGCTGGCAAGATGAGGCCAACATCACTAAGAAGTTGGGTAGTGGTTCCTATGCAGGCTGAGAATGATGGCAAGAGAGACGGCCACAGAGATGGGCTTACTAATCTCCATGGTCTTGATGGAACCCTGAAGTTCAGCGTACAGTGCTTAATTCCTGGAAGCCAGCAAGCCACAGTGACCATGGCAAGGTCCGAGGGGCAGCCACAGGGGGAGCTGGTAAGTAACTTGGCATTTCTAGGGCAAAATACATGAGCAACCAGCAAGGATGCTATACCTAAGACCGTCATCGTCAACAAGAACAACATGGCAGAAATGCAGAAGAAGGAGGCTAAATGTGTTCACCTGAGAAAAAGTCCCAGTCTTTTTCAAAGTTTCCAGATCTGAGTCAATTTTCAGTTCTAGAACCATTTGACCATGGTAAGTATTCACCATGATGATTTATCTTGATCTTTCTGAAACGATTCTGGGGCCGTTTGCTTGAATGATTGTCGAGTGGGGAAAGTGGTAGATCTAGACATTTTGAGGACAATTAGACATATGGTCTGAGTTGACAATGCTACCCAGAGACCCTGGCCCCTTGTTAGGGGGAGGGCCTAAGGGAGCCAGTTAATAAATCATGTCCTAGATAAACTCTGGCTCACTGTGGCCCATAGGCGCCATAGACTGCCTTAGTTGTAATTTTCCGTGCTTTCTCTGGGTTGTTCTCAGCCAATAGTGAAGCACAATGGGGACACAGATACAGTCCTATTTCTGCAAGATGTAGAACTCTTCTGGCGGGCAACTTTGGCTCAAGGATTTCCTAACAGCCTGATGGAAACTTCCGTAGACTGCAAGGCAGTTGAGGACATTTCACCTAAATTTTCTTCCTTCAGATGTATCAGACCTGCATTGTGTTATGACAGCTTTCTCAGCCTTCACCTGCTTCCTTTCCATTTTCCCTCATGGACATTTTTTCCAATAAATCTCTTTCATGTCCAGTCCCATTTTGGCATCTACTTCTTGAAGAGCCCAAACTAACACAACAGGAGGTATATGCAGAGCCTTGTTTATGCCCATGACTGAACATGCTGTTTTGTTGGAGTCTTGCTTTAATAGCAATAGATCAAATCATTTGTTCCTTCTATTAATATAAAGCAGCAGTGTGAAATGTGTTCATTGGCTAAGAGGGTTGTGCCAGGAGGTGATAAAATGCCATATTTGCTTTATATCCTCTCAAATAGTTGCTTGATGGCAGCTTGCTCAAGCATTCAAGCTTGCTCGTCAGCTGTGTGAGTTCTGCCTAAGAAGGTCTTTCAATACCCAGGGATAACAACTCTTCACGTGGGCATTTCTTTTTGTGAAGATGCAGCAAATCAAATACCATTCCCAGGGACTCAGCATTGATCTGTTTCCTTCTGAAGCAATTTGAAGTCCTTCTCTCTCCTCCTGACAATGTAACACCAAGTGTGGAGTTCATAAACCAGTTTATAAAGAGACCAGTTGCATCCCTTGCCCCAAATTATTTCTCCAATGTCAGAACACAGAGCTGTTATTACTTGGGCCACTAGCTTGGCTCTTACCACCAACTACTCTGTCTTGTGGCAGCTATTGCACTGGTTTTTGGAGGTTTTCTTTTCAGTGTTTAAAAGATTCACAAGGAAAGAACTGGAAGAGGACTTTTAGTTAGAGCAGCATTCTGTTATTTTGAAAAGACACAGGTTCTGATACTTGCTCAGTATTGACTAACCATGTACCTTCTTGTGAGTTCTGTCATGTCTACGGGTCTTAGCTTTCTCATCTGGAAAAGGGAATGATAACGTTGCACATTTGGGGAAAATAATTTTTGTACACACTCCATTTATGAAGGAACACTGAAGTGTTAGAGCTTAGGAGCAGGACTTAACCATTTGAAACCAGGAGACCACAATGATCATGATGGCTGGCAAGGCCCAATGGGGAGTCAAGCTTGACACATAGGGTATCAGTAACAGTTGCTAAATATTAGCTTCTACTAAAAAAATAAAAAAGTAAAAACTAGTAAGAGCTAATGTTTAAGCTCTGCATGAGTACTGTGAGTCCTCCATTTAGGATTATATTATAAACTTCTAAAGTGCAGGGCATCTCAGACCCACTATGCCAAGGCCAGGCCTTGCGTCTTGTAAGTGCTCAGTCCAACTGAAGCAGATAATTAATAGCAAGGAGGTGGAGATGAAATCTACCTAGTGACTCTGGAAGAGTTAGAGGCTACCAGTGCAAAAAGATAGCTCAGCCATTCTCCCTTTCCCTGAGAGGGAAAATGTGGCCTGAGAGGAAACCATGTCGATGCTCAATTACTCATTTGTTTGGCAAACATTTATTGAGCATCATCTAAGCACAAGCCTCTAGGCTTGGTGGACAGATGTGAAAGTGGACAGAGGCCCAATCCATGACTTCAAGGAGCTGCCAGTCTGGTAATGCAAAGAGCTTATGAAGGTCACTGGCGAGCCCTCCCCAGAGTCAGGGAGGGGCTGGCACAGAAGTGACCTGAGAGGAAATGCCACTTGGATGTATTCTGTGAATTAGTGAGAAGACAGGTTTAAATAGGGATGATACTCCCTGTTTAAACTACCTGTCTTCTCACTAATTCACAGGCTAATTCCCTATCAAAGGCTGGTGGTTGCAGAAGAGTGTTGAGATCAGGGAATTATAAGTTAGGCATTGGCAAAAGTACGAAAGTAAAGAAAGGTACAGAAAGCAAGGTGTCCCCCAAACGAAGGAGAGAAACGCTGGAGGGAATGTGGCTTAGGCATGAGTATCCTTATGTTTACCAGCAAAGACTTAGGTAGTGCTTAGCTTGGGGATATGTCACGTAGAGTAGGAGTTTGTACACCCATCTGCCCAAAGCAATAATGAGCCCTTGGCAGAGGGGAAGCAATGTCTTTGAGGTGACTTTCAGGGACATGGTTTATCTCTAGAGAATTTCTTCCAGATTAGTAGCAATACGTGGATGCACATGCAAAAGAAAAGCAAGCCCTCAGTGCTCCAAGCCATTGACAGGTAGCTGGGCTCCAGGGGGCTACTTCTCTACCTGGTTGTGGGTCACATTCCCCAGTTCCATAGCAGGCAAATAGCCCTTTAGCTTCTCAAGGTGGTCAGCCTCATATGTTTTTCTAACCCTCCGTAGATTCTGTCTTGTAAAGGCATTCATCTATTCCTGTGCTGGGCCATGCCAGGACTCTTCATTTCTACATTTCCTGACAATGTGTGCATGAGTGGGCTCTATTTTATTTCCTGCCTTGCCTGCCATTGTATTAAGAAAACCACTAGTGAGTTTTCACATTGTATTCAGAGCCAGCGTATCCCGTCTCCTTCCTTGTCAGCTGCCTGCCCTTTCTCCACCTCCTTCTGTGTACTCTCTTGGGTTGAAACATCTTTCTTCCTTAATACATCCTCATCCCCACTTCCCTGAGTCGTTTTTATTTACCCTATAATCATTTTCTCCAGAGTTAATAAACTGTTTGTTTCTTTCCCTATGCAGCGGGTAATGTGGTTTCAATGTGCTTCCCGTCATCCACCTGAAAGCTGTTATTAAGTTGTGTACTAACAGTGCCACTTTTCTGAGGGTGCTTCTTCATCCTGCTGAGAATGCTCCGACCAGGTAAAGGGCCTTGCCATTATCTGCTCAGGCCCTAGTTGTTCACACAGAATAAGTGGAGCAATTCAAGCTCTCTTAAAGTCAGACAAATACAAGCCTCCCCTTGTTGCCTTCATGCATGAATGGATCTGCCGTGTGTCTCCTGTTCTCATCTCTCTCTGATTCATCAGCAATAACTTGAGGACAGTCAAGACTGCTGAGCTCACATGGCTGCAAACTTTATTTTCCAGGCCATCTTCAGTAAGCCTTGGATAAAATGGCCAAGCCAACTGAATGATAATCAAAATATATATATATTTTTTCCGCTGCACTTTTTGCTTGGGGTTGTGCTTGAATGACAGTCATACATCAACCTGTGGCCCCCCAGGATCATATGGTGAGTCCATTGCTGTGGCTCTTAGAGTTGTTTCATCTATTATTTTCCCTGTAGAGTTTGATTTTTTGACATTTTTTAAATATCCAAAGCAATATATGTGAATCATATGCAAATTTTAAAATGCAGAAAATTAGAAAATAAAATGCACCCCTAATCCCACCATCCAGACATAACTACTCTGGTGATTTATTATGTCTACAATTAGAGATAGAAACACAAGGACATATAGTAGTGAGGTGTGTGAGGGGTGTGTGTTTGTGTTTTAAACACTTTTTTATTACAAAATTAGAATCACATCATACATGAAATTTTGTAATATGCTTAATATGTCACGAACATCTTTTCTTTTCGTTTTTTTTTTTTTTTTTTTTTTTTAGACAGAGTCTCTCTCAGTTGCCCAGCCTGGAGCTCAATGGAATGATCTCAGCTCACTGCAACCTCCGCCTCCCAGATTCAAGTGATTCTCCTGTCTCAGTCTCCCGAGTAGCTGGGATTACAGGCATCCCGAGTAGCTGGGATTACAGGCATGAGTCACCACACCCAGCTAATTTTTGTATTTTTTTAGAGACGGGTTTCACCACGTTGGCCAGGCTGGTCTCGAACTCCTGACTTCAGGTGATCTGCCTGCCTTGGCCTCCCAAATTGCTGGGATTACAGGCGTGAGCCACTGCGCCTGGCTGTCATGAACATGTTTTCATGCCAATGAACATTTGCCTGTTTCAGTTTTAATAGCTAAATAGTACCTTATTATATCAATGTAGCAGAATTTTCTTTAACTGATTTCCAGTTCTTGGGTGTTTTGGTCGCTTCCAACTTTTCATTTTATATTCAAAAATAAAGCTATATCGTCATGCACAGCCTTATATTTTCCCCAACATAAATTCTTCCGAGTAGCATATGGAGTTGAAAAAGACACATTTTTGAGGTTTTAGAAACATCCTGCCCAATGACCAACTCTCCTGCCCTCACTGCCTCCTGTAATTTTCCCAGTTCACACATTCCCTATTTGCTGGACTGTACCCATTTCTACTCACCCTGAGATTTTTGAATCGGTAGGAATTTTGTGGTCCAGAGAAAAATCTGGACAGGTTCTTGGGCAGACAAATAGCAGGTGTCTCGGATCCGGAAATCTAAGACTAACTCTGTGTGACAGTAGATAGATAGATCTACGAATCTACAGCACAGTGTTCAGGAGCCCTCAAATAGTGCCTGGAATCCCACCAGCAGAACATTATCCATTCTTCTGAGCCTGCCCAGACTTTGCCTGGCCCATGCATGATGCTTTCCCTGTTCCCCTCCTTCTTTCCTGACCATCTTTGTTTTTATGGCACATAGGCCTTGTGTGATGTTCCAGCATTGGATTGTTTGCCCATCTCTTTCAATCTCTGTATTTATATGTGTGTAGATGCTGCTTCTCCACCCTTACCTAACTTCTATAGGAAGAAAAATGTTTCAGGTTCTTCTGTAAATCCAACCTTCCCTGGCACCCATCAATGCATACTGCAGGTGACAGATACTTGCTTACCCGACTAACTTTCAGACTAGACCACAGCCTTTTCCTTTAGGTATTGCTTAGTGGGCATTTCCAGGAAGTTACATAAGTTCGAGTAAAATGGCATGGATGGGAAGGGTGTTTCCTTCACAATTTTTAGAACATAGAGCCGAGTGTTGTGCTCAGGAAGCCTTTTTCGAAGCCTTCAGAGAAACGCATTGCATTGTTTATTATCCCCTCGAGGAGTCATATAGCTTGCTATTTTCAAGCTGTGTTACATGGAAAATCAAAGCTTATATCAAGTTTGCTTCTTCTTTTTGCTTAGTTCCAGTCTCTTGATTTTATTTCCTGAGTTGGAATTAGAAGGTGGAAGGGAGCATGCATAAACTGAGTGAAGACAATAGGATAGACTGTTTACCAGGGTAACTGATGCCCAAGGAGGGCTTGACTTCTTTTCAGATACCTCCTCCCATCAACTTATTCTTCCCACAGCTCTCGGGCAAGCTACAGCAGAGACAGTTTCCCCTAACTTGAATGCTAATCCCCAGGTTGCTTGGAATTATGTTCAAACAGTTTCCTTAACCTTCTCTAATGCTGCATTCCTTTCAGTTTCCTTGAGTCTTGACATTATTTGGTTGGGTTAAGAGGAGAGAGTTGTGGGTGACATTAAAAGGTATTGTTAAGGTGGGGTGGTGGCTACAATTTGATAGTAATTTGATGTAGTAATAGTACTGTGGGCCATAGATGTGTGTGGATATAGAAATAGATGAGGATATTGAAGTGGGAGCTCATCCCCACCCATACTTCTCTACGGTGACAATTGTCTGAGAGGCCTAGGACTGTGCAGAAGTTGGGGGAGAGACTGGAAAAAGGGAGGAGTGCAGCTATCTCCCAGGTCAGGCTTTGGGATCAACTGATTGATTAAGGTTTGTGATTTATTAGTTGGAAACAGCCACACTCAAGCGCTTAGCAATGATGGATATTTTTTTCATTACATTTCAAACATAGAAAATGGTCCTTTCTGAATGAGGAATCTGGGGGCATTTTAGTCATTAGTCATGTGAAACTTTCTTTTTCTCCCGGTGTTACAGAGAGAAAAAGTGACAAGAACTACAATGCATTCCTTGCTCTGAATTGCTTGTATATGGAACAAAATGAAATACTCAAATTCGGTAACTTTATCGGCCTTAGGGTTTGCTTCTTTTTCTATTTTCTATTTCTATTTTAGTAGCCTTGTTGTATTCAAATCTTTAATTTTGTGGGAACTAAGGATAATTGAGTGGATGATGTGCTGGGTACGTATGTGAACACGTTACTCTCCAGTGGGTCCCTGTGGTACCTATAATAAAACTTAATTCCCTATCATGGTTCAAAGAAGGTGCTCAATTAATGTTTGATTATTGAACTGAATAGGATAAGGCAATAAAAGCTCAACTCCACATGAATGGAGGCAGATATTCCCAAAACTGAGGAATTTCAAAGCATCGATTTCTCTTTAGATATGCTGGCGTAAGACAGATACACTTAAGATTCATTCTGCTATGTGACCTGGTTGCAGCCGTGGCCCAATCTGAGGCTACTCTCAGAAGCCATGTACCTACAGCTGGGTGATTTGAAGAGTCATTGTCCTCCTGCTCTGATAGGGTACATTGGATTACAGATCTCTCATGAATTTC
The DNA here is from genome assembly GCF_000951045.1 of Mandrillus leucophaeus. Classification (NCBI taxonomy): domain Eukaryota; kingdom Metazoa; phylum Chordata; class Mammalia; order Primates; family Cercopithecidae; genus Mandrillus; species Mandrillus leucophaeus. The sequence goes on along the minus strand of NW_012101410.1, from coordinate 2,353,206 downwards.
CAGTTGATTTCCAGTTGACCTGTACAATTTCCAGTGGCACTGACTGTCAGAGAGTTGGCTGCTCCTGCAAATGAGCTCAAGCTTAAAGTTCTCAGGGCTAATTTAGTTGAACGTTTTATAAGGTTACTTATGGATTCTGTTATGACAGTTCTAGTATTGGAGGTAGTGGTAGTAGTCATGGTAACTGTGATAGTTTGTGAAAGTGGTAGGTGCAGCAAGAGCGTCTACAGATTGCCGTTTATACAAGCTTTGCCCTGCATTATCTCATTTAGTCTTCTAAAAACCACAGGGGGTAGGAGTTATTTTTTTTTCACTTCATATAAGGCAGTTGAGACACAGAGAGGTTAGGGAACATATCTAAGTCTACTTAGGACAGTATATTGTAAAGTTTGAACTTGATGTTGGAATTTTGGCCTTGCTATGGTTCGGATGATTTTCTCCTTCAAATTTCATGTTGAAATGTGATCCTCAGTGTTGGAGGTGGGGCCTAGTGGGAGGTGGTTGGGTCCTAAGGGTAGATCCCTCATGAAGGGCTTGGTGCCACCCCCACAGTAATGAGGAAGCTCTTGCTCTATTAGTTCACATGAGAGCTGGGTGTTTAAAAGAACCTGGCATTTCTCTTGCTTCCTCTTTTGTCAGCCATGTGACATGCCTGCTCCCCCTTAGCCTTCCAACATGAGTAAAAGCTTTCTGAGACCTCACCAGAAGCCAGGCAGATGCTGGTGTTATGCGCATATAGCCTGCAAAACTGTGAGCCAAATAAGCCTCTTTTCTTTATAGATTAGCCAGTCTCAGGTTAATAGCAATTAACTCCTTTATAGCAATTCAAAATGGACTAACACAGGCCTCATATACTCTTTATTCTGGGACAACATAGGAAGTTGGCAAATGGCATCCTTCAGGCAGCAGGTCTATTTACCAAGAGCTGGTGGGCAAATGCAGTGGTTTTTCAAGAGATGTATGTCTGTGGGTTGAATTACAGCTTGTCTGAGGTACAAACTGCTCCCTGCAAAAGGGACTTGGAATCATTCATATCTCAGAGAATACATATGAAAAATAAAATGCCTTCAAAATATAGAGGCATATGCACGTGCACACACACAAACAGACCTACCTCATCAACTTTGAAAGGCACAACACACTTATTTAAGCATCAAAGCTTATTTTAAACATTTTAAAATTATACTTTAAGCTCTGGGGTACATGTGCACAACATGCAGGTTTGTTACATAGGTATACATGTGCCATGTTGGGTTTGCTGCACCTGTCATCTCGTCATTTACATTAGGTATTTATCCTAATGCTATCCTTCCCCCAGCCCCCAACCCGCTGACAGGTCCCAGTGTGTGAAGTTCCTGTCCCTGTGTCCATGTGTTCTCATTGTTCACCTCCCATTTATGAGTGAGGAATATGTGCTGTTTGGTTTTCTCTTCTTGTGTTACTTTGCTGAGAATGAAGGTTTCCAGTTTCATCCATGTCCCTGCAAAGGACATGAACTCATCCTTTTTTATGGCTGCATAGTATTCTAAGGTGTATATGTGCCACATTTTCTTTATCCAGTCTAACACTGATGGGCGTTTGGGTTGGTTCTAAGACTTTGCTATTATAAACAGTGCTGCAATAAACATACTTGTCTATGTGTCTTTATAGTAGAATGATTTATAATCATTTGGGCATATACATGGTAATGGGATTTCTGGGTCAAATTGTATTTCTAGTTCCAGATCCTTGAGGAGTTGCCACACTGTCTCCCACAATGGTTGAACTAATTTACACTTCTACCAACAGTGTAAAAGTGTTATTTCTCCACATCCTCTCCAGCATATGTTGTTTCCTGACTTTTTAATGATCTCCATTCTAACTGCCGTGAGATGGTATCTCATTGTGGTTTTGATTTGCATTACTTTAATGATCAGTGATGATGAGCTTTTTTTGTATGTTTGTTGGCTGCATAAATGTCTTCTTTTGAGAAGTATCTGTGCATATCCTTCACCCACTTGTTGATGGGGTTGTTTTTTTCTTTTACATTTAAGTTCTTTGTAGATTCTGGATATTAGCCCTTTGTCAGATGGATAGATTCCAAAGTTTTTCTCCCATTCTATAGGTTGCTTGTTCACTCTGCTGATAGTTTCTTTTGCTGTGCAGAAGCTCTTTGGTTTAATTAGATCCCATTTGTCAATTTTGGCTTTTGTTGTCATTGCTTTTGGTGTTTTAGTCATGAAGTCCTTGCCCGTGCCTATGTCCTGAATGGTATTGCCTAGGTTTTCTTCTAGGGTTTTTATGGTTTTAGGTCTAACATTTAAGTCTTTAATCCACCTTGAGTTAAATTTTGTATAAGGTGTAAGGAAGGGATCCAGTTTCAGCTTTCTGCATATTGCTAGCCAGTTTTCCCAGCACCATTTATTAAATAGGGAATCTTTTTTCCCCATTGCTTGTTTTTATCAGGTTTGTCAAAGATCAGATGGTTGTAGATGTGTGGTGTTATTTCTGAGGCCCCTGTTCTGTTCTATTGGTCTATATATCTGTTTTTGTACCAATACCATGCTGTTTTGGTTACTGTAGCCTTGTAATATAGTTTGAAGTCAGGTAGCATGATGCCTCCAGCTTTGTTCTTTTTGCTTAGGATTGCCTTGGCAATGTAGGTTCTTTTTTGGTTCCATATGAAATTTAAAGTAGTTTTTCCTAATTCTGTGAAGAAAGTCAGTGGCAGCTTGATGGGGATAGCATTGAATCTACAAATTACTTTGGGCAGTATGGCCACTTTCATGATATTGGTTCTTCCTATCCATGAGCATGGAATGTTCTTCCATTTGTTTGTGTCCCCTTTTATTTCATTGAGCAGTGGTTTGTAGTTCTTGAAGAGGTCCTTCACATCCCTTGTAAGTTGGATTCCTAGGTATTTTATTCTCTTTGCAGCAATTGCAAATGGGAATTCACTCATGATTTGGCTCTGTGTTTGTCTGTTATTGATGTATAGGAATGCTTGTGATTTTTGCACATTGATTTTGTATCCTGAGACTTTGCTGAAGTTGCTTATCAGCTTAAGGAGATCTTGGGCTGAGACAATGGGGTTTTATAAATATACATTCATGTCATCTACAAACAATTTAACTCAAGATGGATTAAAGACTTAAATGTATGACCTAAAACCATAAAAACCCTAGAAGAAAACCTGTTTTCCTAATTGAATACCCTTTCTTTCTTTCTCTTGCCTGATTGTCCTGGCCAGAACTTCCAATACTATGTTGAATAGTAATAGCAATGTTTCAAAAATGAGTTGGAACTTATCCTGCTTTCTGAAACAGAATGTATTAAACTAGTCTTCAATTTTGTGAGGGCAGGAATAGTGTCTGTTTTATTCCTATTATATCTTCAGTACCTAGCTTTGTGTCTATTACACAGTATGTGTTCTATAAACATTTATTGAATAAATCTATGAATAAACTGAAAATCACATCTAAATAGAACATAATGAAGTGTAAAGCAGTCATTGTGTTTTTGGTGACCTCATATCAAGTCAGTGGAGAGCTTGAAGTGTTTGTGGTCCATCTCCCTCTTCACTTTGTCTTTTTTTGAAACTCATCACTCTTCCCTGGATCTTTGTGGAAGCACTTATTTAGCCATAAATCCACAGTTGCTAAGCTCAGCCAAATCCAAGTTAAGATCCATCTAAACCCCATCTGATTTGTGTGGCCTCCTGCACTTTGGATTATTTTTCTAAGTAAAAGGAAACCATTGGCTTGGTGACAATCCACTGATTTAAATATACCTTCAGGTATGGATTTCCCATAAACTCGGTAACCAGCCCAGCCTATTTGTTTGGCTTTTAATTTTGAAATTTATTAGCTCTTTCGAGCCATTCGCAGATATAAGCTTATTCTTAATTGTTTCATTTTTATGCTTACCCCAAACATAGTAAATCTTAATGGCTGTGCTTTCAACAATAAGAGGGAAGGTGGTAGCTGAAGGAAACGTATTCAAAACACATTAAATTAGCAACAATATAATAACATTTCCAAGCTGTTCATAAGAATTTTTATTGACTTTCAAAGAGTAATTGTACTAAGACATTTATTGAAGGATAAATGGATACATTCTCCCCACCTTAAGTTATTGTCATAACGTGTTTTCTTCGTCCATCTCTCTGAATCATTCACAACTGTGAAAATTCTGTTTTACCACTTTAATTACAGAACTGGTTGAGAATGTATTCTTTTGTTTGGCAGTATTACCAACGCACTCTATTTGTTTACGGCTCTTTGAGAAAGCCATTTTAATAAGGTCAGATTTGCAATTTAAATGAACTTTAATATTTCTTGCAAAGTCTAGGGCTGGTTATTTATGCAAGGGGTGAACATGGTGGAAATTTATGGTTTAAAAATACATTCTCCTGTTTTCCTTTCCAAATGGTGCATCTCAGGTGATAAACGCTTTCAACTATATTTATAATATTTTTTTCTCCAGGAAAGGGCAGAAAATCCTAATCAGGGAAATAAATCATGACTCTAAATGGGGTTTTTAATACTGTATTTTTCTGCTTCTCCCATTAAAATCTCTTCCCCGAGCCCCTATTGTATTCATGAATAAGTATCAGTCAGTCACTATCAAATGGGGTGAACTCTTTGTTCTGCTTCTCTCCTTATAACACACAAACAAGCAAAACCAAAATGAAGATAATTCCCTGAACTTTAATGAGTGACCGTCTGTTGAATTTAGCTAATCATACTTGATAGAAAGCTTTAGACAAAGAATCAAGCCCTGTACATTTACCCATCAAAGGAATCTGTAACTGACAGTGTCAGGCAGGCCACTTTATATTTGAATCCCTTCAACACAGTTTTCTGTAGGAGGGGTGGATGTTAGATAAATTCTTTTGTTAATTTGCTGAGATGTTGTTTTTTGGTTGGAGTGCTATCCTTTCCCTGGCTTGAACTCTGCTGTCCGCTTAATAAGAGCTCTAAAGATGCTTGTTGGAAACACAGTGAAGAATAAAACAAGAGTTAGAAGATTGGAAGGAAACTAAGTAGCGAGGTTTTCAGCCACCCATGTTGCAATATTTGACAACCTTGGAATAGGATGACTTTCTTTTTTTTTTTCTTTTTTGAGACAGTCTAGCTCTGTTTCCCATGCTGGAGTGCAGTGGTGCAATCTCGGCTCACTGCAAGCTCCACCTCCCAGGTTCACACCATTCTCCTGCCTCAGTCTCCTGAGTAGCTGAGATTACAGGCTCCCACCACCATGCCTGGCTAAATTTTTGTATTTTTTTAAGTAGAGACGTGGTTTCACCATGTTAGCCAGGATGGTCTCAATCTCCTGACCTGTGATCCACCTGCCTCAGCCTTCCAAAGTGCTGGGATTACAGATGTGAGCCACTGCACCTGGCCAACTTTCATGTATTTTTTAAAGCAAGGTAAGACTAAGATTAGAGATGAGTTATATAATTTTTCTATTGTCTTAAAAGATACAAATTTATCTGCAGAGACATAAGTCTACCAGGAGTTAAATCTCAATGAAATGATAATGACTTATTTCCTTCCTTCCTTCCTTCCTTCCCTTCTTTTTTCATCTTTTCTTTCTTTCTTTCTTTCTTTC
>NW_012101410.1:2318237-2347309 GCF_000951045.1 Mandrillus leucophaeus | reverse complement strand
TTCCTTCCTTCCTTCCTTCCTTCCTTTTTCTTTCTTTCTTTCTTTCATCTCTCCTTCCCTCCCTCCTTTCCTTTCAACAAATTACTGTATTCAGTTCTACCTATATAAAAGACTCCTTGTTCTTTAGAGCTAGGTAACCCTCAGGCTACCATCTTGTCTCTCTCCTTCCTGCACAGCCATGTCTCATAAAAGAATAGCCTCAATTTCCATTTATATTTCCTCACCTCACACTTATCCTTCAATCCAAACAACCCCCATGTCCACTTAGGATATTTTGCTGAAAGTCTTCCTGCCAAGTTTGGCCAGACTCTCACAGTTGAAAATCCAATGGACACACTCTCTTCTTGATTTGTGTGACTTCTCTTGACAATAGGCCTTGTTTTCCCCTTCTTCTTGCTTACACTTGTTCTCCCCACCTATTATGGCTTTGGTCTTACTCATTAATCTGGCTATTTCTTCATAATTTCTTTCAAGAAGAAAGAAACATTAAATTTTGAGACCTTAAATGTTGATGTTTCCCAAGGTGCTCCAGTATCCTCTGCCCCTCTCACCCATATGCTTTCCTTGGTGATCTCATTCATGCTCAGGGCTTTCGCTTACATGCTGCAGGACTAGTTGTACCATGTAGAATCTGAGCTGTGGTGAGACAGGATTCCCAATGGTTCCCATGGTTGCCACCTTTATAAAAGACCCACAAATCCATTTACCCAAATCAGAAACCTGAGTTCTAATCCCTTTCCCTCACTTACCCATATCCAGTTAATAAGTCACCACTTTCTGGCTCCTTACAACGTTTCAAATACACACCCCCTTTCCCCATTCCTCTTGTGCTCGTCTTAGTCCTGATTATTTATTCTCACCTCGATTCCTCCCTACTTCCAATGACGTCTCTAGTTGCAGAGCCATCCTCCACCTATCTCTAGAGACAACTTTTGAAAACATGAAATGTGGACACTGTCCTGCTCCAAACTTCTAAGGTTCCCCACCCCCAAAGAAAACACTTTTGATGTAAAGTCCAAATTCCTTTCACTCTCTCTCTTTCTTTCTGTTTTTCTTTGAGACAGAGTCTTGCTCTGTCACCCAGGCTGGAGTGCAGTGCTGTGATCTCGGCTCACTGCAACCTCTGCCACCCAGGTTCAAGAGATTCTCCTGCCTCGGCCTCCTGAGTAGCTGGGATTACAGTTGCCCACCACCCTGCTTGGCTAATTTTTGTATTTTAATAGAGATAGGTTTTCACTATGTCGGCCAGGTTGGTCTTGAACTCCTGACCTCAAGTAATCTGCCCACCTCGGCCTCCCAGAGTGCTGGGATTACAGGCATGAGCCACCATGCCCAGCCTAACTCTCTTTTTTATTGCTGTCTTGTTAAATATAATTGTCAAAAAAATGCAAAGAACTTGGTCTTTATAATACTGAGTCTATGGAATTTGTTGAGATCCCATTTTGTAAAAATTGTACATGACAATTTTTAAAATTAGATCAATGTATGCTTGAAAAGGATAATTTCCTGTAATTGTTTTTATTGATAAAGACTCGAAGTCACTTTAATTTTTCAATCTGGGAACTTAAACTTCTTCAATCCTAGGAAATTCATTGTTGCCTTTCCCCTGTCTTTATGTTCTCCTGTAAATTAGAGTTCCTAGATATAAATTAGATGGTTTCATTCAATTCACTGAATTTTTGACCCTCTTGTTTATATTGTCCATCTCTTTATATGCCTGTGCACATCCTGCATGGTTACTTAGCAATGCCTTCTAGTTAATTAATCTGTTGTTTAATTTGCCCTCGGCATCTTTCATTTCATTGCCTGTGTTTTGCATTTTTGCAGTCTTATTAGATTCTATTAGAAATCCATTTTTTAAAAAAACCTAATGTTCTATTCTAAAGTTTGTGATTTATTTTTTCTTTTGTTCTCCTTAATGATTTTAAGCATAACAAATTATAGTTATTTAGGTATCGTAGGCACTTACAGTTCTTGGAGTGCCAGTTCTACTGTTTATTGCAACTGCTGATTCTGCTTAGGATGGTATATGTCTTGGGATTTTAAAGTTTTGATTATGAACTTATTTCCAGTGGCAGTTGTTTTTCTGTGGAAGTCCTATGTATTTTATTGTGACGATCACCTCTATTTTTTCCTAGAGGACCCAGAAGTTTCACTGTTCCATGAAGAGTTTGATGTTAATTTCTCAGTTTGATATTTCTGAACCATGTACATAAAGTGAATTTGGATTCCACACTTGTCACAGTACAAGCTGGATGGTATGATTTTTCTCATAGAAGACATTATCCCCCACCCAGAACTAGTGTGGCAGTAACAAGGAGGCAGAAATCCAAACTACTTAGCCTAGTGAACAAGACACTTCCTCACCTGGCTACTGTCCTCTCTGTAGTCCCAGCCTTTGTTTCTCCTATGCCCAAGCCCTTCTCTACTTCCACATCAGATTTCAAGGACATTGCTTCATCACACCACTGGGCCAACTTATACTGCTCCCAATGTCTGGAATGCCATTTTCCCTCTTCCTTCTCTACCAGGTGGCTACACTTTCTTTATAGTGCAGATTGGATGTTATCCCTCTTGGAAATCTTCAGTTGACTCTCTAGAAAACTGATGTTGACACACTCAGATTGGGATGGAGAGAGAGTATGGACTCCACAGATGTTTGAATAGTAGTATCAGTAGTATACGGGGTTAAGGGAGAAGTAGGATTCAGAAAATTTTCCATATCTTTAGTGTGAACACTGTAGTATGCAGTGATATTGTTAATTAAGATAGGGAATCATGCAGAGAACAGGGTCAAGCAGGGGTAGATTTTGGAAGGGGATGAAAATGACCTTGGCTTTGAACATATTGCTTTTGAAGTGTGTATTGGTGCATGTAGTTAGGAGTCATTGGAAAATGTCAGTCGGAGGTCAGAGGAGAGGTTGATGCCAGACAGTAGTTATTGCCATGTAAGTGGTGGTTGAAGCTGTGGAAATAGAAGAGCTTCTTCAAAGGGACCATGAAGTGTAAAAGGAGAGGGAGCAAGGGTCAAGTTCTGGAGTGGACTAAGGTATAAAGGTAGGCAGAGGGACAAAAAAGGAGGAAGGAGACAGAGAAAGGTATTCAAGGACACCAGAGGAGAGCCAGAGGAGGGCCCAGGGAGCGTGTCCTGCTAGAAGGCAAGGGATAGGGGGTTGTCAGTAAGTGAAACAGGTTCAACTGGGTTAAATTCTACATGTGCTGATCCCAGCCCTCATTGGCCGACCCTGAGTAAGGCTGAGGCAGAATGTATATGATTTGTCTTTGTATAGGCTCCCTCATGCCACCTTTCACTTAGTAAAGTGCTATAAAATTATGCATTCATGAATGAATTCATAAAGGGCATAAAGAGCAAAATTTTACACAGGATTTGGAAACATTGTTCAATAGGTCAATTCTAAAGACAGACTAAATTACACTCCTCCTCAAAGCCATTTATGCCTCTTGAATGAAACTCAAGCCCAGCCTGACCTTTGAGACCTTTCAGATCCTGGCCCCACTCATTCCCTGTAATGGCACTCATTCAAGTTCAGGCCACTTCATCCGCCTGCTCACTGTTCTCTGAGTGGATCCAGAGTTAACATGGACCAACACCCCTCTAGCTGCAAAACTTTCCTCCCCATCTCAACTTCCAGATTGTTCCTTTAAAATCTACCTCCCTCATGAAGCCTAGAAGGATTTTCCAAAACCAGTTGTGATCTCTTCATCCTCTCAATTCTCACAATCTTGTGTCTGCAATACCAATTGCATCGTATTTGGCTGTGTGTGTGTGCGTGTGTGTGTGCACGCGTGTTTTATGTGTATTTGTGTCGTATGAGGTTTCCCACCTTCACTCTCACTCCTGGAGAGCAGACACAAAAACATGTTCATCTTTGGGAGCACCAAAGTGTCTAGTACCATGACTTGCATGCTGATGTTTGATACACAGCTGAAAAATAAATGAATGGGCGAATGTGAAGCTGAAGTACTTTGATCACATTATAGGATCTGGGATCAAAGCATGTGTGGAGTGTGCCAAGGTGGCCCTAGAGAGTCCAGCAGCTCAAGAAGTGGCCCCAGACCACAGACATCACCATGGGGACAACCACAGTGAGGTCAGGGGCTTGTGCCTTGGCAAGAATTAGGCTTGAAGATTTGATTTCAAGTGAAAATCATAAACTTCATGTACCAGAATGAGAGAGGCTCATGTGAGATTTTCTATGGTTCAGCCCTGGCAAAAGTTCAGTCACCATGAACACAGTCAGAGTGCATTGTAGGTAGCTAGAGGTCAAGAATACATTAACACACTCACACACATGCATAAAGATGTATCCATACTTTTTTAAAAAACATATTTGACTCATCTCAGAGTCTCCCAAGGATAGGTTGAGGCCCCACAGCTCTTCGTTATGCAGTAGAGGAAGACCAACGTGAGAGTTCATTTTATGTGTCAATTTGACTGAGTCATGGGGTATGCAGATTAAACATTATTTCCGGGTGTGCCTGTGAAGGCGTTTCCAGATGAGATCAGCATTTGAATCAGTAGATTCCGTAAAGTACACGGCTCTCCCCAGTGTGGGCGGGCATCATCTAATCCATTAAGGGCCTGAATGGAACAAAAAGAAGAGGGAGGGAGGATTTGTCCCCTTCCTACCTTACTTGTTGAGCCAGGACAATGTTCTCCTGCTCTGGGACTGGGACATCCACTGTCAGCTTCTCTGGTTCTCAGGCCTTCAGACTCAACTGAAACTATACCATTGACTCTCCTGGACTTCCAGCTACCAGATGGCAGATTGTCAGACTTCTCAGCCTCCATAATTATATGATCCATTTTCTCATAACAAATCAAGAGAGCAAAATCAGAGAGAGAGAGAGAGAGAAAGAGAGAGAGAGAGAACCAGAGAAATAGAGCCAACTGGATTATATCAGTTTGTTCTCATGGTGCTAATAAAGACATAGCAGAGACTGGGTAATTTATAAAGGAAAACAGATTAATGGACTCACAGTTCCACGTGGCTGGGGATGCCTCACAATCATGGTGGAAGGCAAAGGAGAAGCAAAGGCATGTCTTACATGGTGGCAGGCAAGAGAGTGTTTGCAGGGGATCTCCCATGTATAAAACCAGCAGATCTCATGAGACTTACTCACTACCATGAGAACAATATGGGGAAACCACCCCATTATTCAATTATCTCCACCTGGCCCCACCCTTGACACTTGGGGATTATTACAATTCAAGGTGAGATTTTGGTGGGGACACAGCCAAACCATATGAAGGATATTGGAACCCTGAATAATATACCAAGTTTACTCAAAAAAGCATTTAGGGCAGCTCTTAAATGCCTGCTGCAGTTTGATCTCTGCAGGTGTGTATGGGAAAACCTGTGTCCACCAGGCAGCCACATGCTTGTGTAAAGCACCTGGGAGATGTAACTTGGATCATTTCAGAGTGTTTTTTTGGAAATCATTGAAGCCCTACCAAAACAAACTGAGTTTTGGTGTAATTCACAATAAGCTGTTCCTTCTCACAAGAGTGTCCAACCAATGGCTGCTTCCTTTTCTCTCTCTTCATTTGCTTTTCCCACTCTTATTTTCTCCTTTTTTGTTTTGATAAATATCAAAAGGGACATTTGGATAGAAATTGTTGATGTTCGTACTTAGATCTTATTCTCCGTCAAATGCCCTGTCAATGGCAGTGAAGGTAAGGAGTCACAGGCAGGGACAAATGAGCAAGAAGTGCAAAAACACATTATGCTAGTCAGGCATGGTGGCTCATGCCTGTAATCCCAGCACTTTGGGAGGCTGAGGCAGGTGGATCATGAGGTCAGAAGTTCAAGACCACAAGGTCAGAAGTTCAAGCCTGGCCAACATGGTGAAACCCTGTCTCTACTAAAAATACAAAAAATTAGCCAGGCATGGTGGCGGGCCCCTGTAATCCCAGCTACTCGGGAGGCTGTGGCAGGAGAATCGCTTGAACCTAGGAGGCGGATGTTGCAGTGAGCTGAGATTGCACCATTGCACTGCAGCCCAGGCACCAGTGTGAGACTCTGTCTCAAAACAAAAAACAATAACAACAACAACAACAACAAAAACCATGATGCTATATGGGCTCAGGTTCTGAATACATTATGATTTTTAAACAGCAGATTTCTAGACCTAATTACCTGCATTTGGATTCATTTATGTCCCTAAAGCAGCATTTAGAGTCACTAGCTGGCAGTGAGGTGCATTGGCTGGGGTATTTCACAGTGTACACTATCTGCACCCAGGGATGAATTAATGAGGAAATTCCAAGATAGAGGGTGTAGATGGGCCAGAAGGAGCACCCTAAAACATGATGTTTTATCCATAAGCAGCAAGGTTGGTGGAGGCACCTACCTATCTCATAAATGCTGCCAGTCAAGGAGAAAAGGAATTGCTTTTTAAAATTACTTCATATATTTGTAGGGACCACAGAAGTCCATGCTAACAACAAATGCATTCGCCTATTTTTTCAAAAGAGGAATGATCCCTGGGATTACCTCTAGTAGGTTTAAGTGGATGGAGGAAAATAGCCTGGAACATCTGAGAAGTAATGGAATCATGAGTGAATAAGCCGCTTGGTGTTGCCACAAATAAATCATCCAGGAGCAACCTGAAAGCTATTTAAAATTCATAGTGAAGGGGAAGAAGGTCCCTGCAATACATCTTGATTTTGGTAATGCATTTGATACCACGTCACAAAATTTTACTTATGAAATTAATTGACACTGACTTGGATGTGAACACTGTCATAGGGATTGATAATTTTCAGGGGGTCTGTAAACAAGGCATGGTGATAAATAGTGTGACATCCTGCAAGGGGTAGTTGATTAGTAGGGGTGCCAAAGAGATTGGTGTTAAGCCTGATCATATGCAACAATGCTATTAATGGTTTCCAGGAGAAAGCAAAGAGAATGTTAATGAAATTCGCAAATTATACAAACTGGGGTGGTGCTGGAATAAATCCAATAAGAATGATGGATAGAATTTATTCCAAGAGATATAGACAGGCTCAATATATGGGTAATAAACAGCAAAATGAGATTCATTTTCAAAAAATGCAAACTAGGAGAGATCAGGCGACAAAATAAAAGAAAAAAGTGATTCCTATAAGGGCACTAACAACTCACTTAATTTGTAAGATGCTCCAGGGTCCTTTTTAGTTGGTACCAATGTAGCTCTATACCTCTTTTTTTCCATCATCCTTTCCTCTTTGTTGCCATCCACCTCACATCCTTTTCTGTGACCTCCTTTACTGGTCCATGCCCTTTCTCAACTCTGCTTTTGCAAATACCGTTCCTTTTCCTTTTACTTCCACGTGTAAAACCTAGTGCATTCTTGAACACCCCGCACACTGTTCATCTTCCTTGTTATATGGTTCTCTCCTCCCCTGGAAAGCCACTTTCTCCACTGTAAGGCTATCTTGCTTGGTAAATGCTTTTATTGGGATTCTTTAATTGCGTTATGACCCTGGAGAGGAAGTAAGGGCAGTGACTATGTACATGGTCTTCAGGGTCAAACAGAGTTAGGAACCAGGATAAGTCTCACATCCACTTACAGGCTGCATGACCTGAGGTGAGTTTTTAGATCCTGCCAAGCCTCAGTTGTTCTGACTATAATATGGGTACCGTTCAGGGATTCAATGACATACTGTAAAAAGCTTGGCCCGTTGATGAGCCAGTTTTCACTGCCAATCATTGCTCTCAGTAGTAGCCTTTGCTTAAGACTTTTCGTTTTTTTAATCCATGAACTCTTCAAGGGCAGAGAATTTGGTGATTTTAAAAAATATTCCTCCTAGTGCCAGGCACAGTGTCTGATGCATAGTAGGCTTTTCAGGGAGCCAGTGGGTACTACATTAGCATGGGATTTTTTTCTGAAGCTGTTAGAGCAATTTCTTTTGCTGTATGGATTTGGGTTCAGTGGAAACATGGAGAAGATAGATAATTTACATATATTTTCAGTTTTACAGGTGTTTCCGAGGGAAAGCATGCGGCATTTCATCTGAGTTATGTATTGTTTCAAACATTCAGTGGAGGGTTTCTGGTATCTCTCTTGAACTCTGGTGAGCTCAAGTCTGAAGCAGTATAGTGAAGTGTGAGCCAGCTGTAGCCAGATGGGTTGGGAGCTGCAGAGGGGGCAGGCAAAAGTGATGTGAAGGATGCTCAAAGGGCCAGCCAGTCTGATTCATAAAGAGAAGCACTGAGGGTGTAAAGGCATGTATACAAATACCTGCAGTTATCCAACACATGGGGACACTGAGGAGGAAGCAGGATCTTGGCACTTTATAACACTTGGGATTAACAATTTGAACAACAAATAAAAAGAAAAACATGAATCCGATACTTCTGATGCCAGTGAAATCTCCTTGGCTCTGGAATAGTCATTTTCGGCAAAGTGCAGCTCTCTCACATGCACAAACTTGCTGAAAATAAAGCGATGAAGCACCAGGAAGCTTACAGCCAGTCATTTTCTGACACAATGGTATGTGTCGTCTGATATGCTGGAAATCACCCCAGCCTGCCTACATTTGTTCACTAGCCCCAGGCTCTGTCTCCCACACATTTGCCAGAAACTTAGTCAGTTTTTGCTGAGAAACAAACATCTCAGCTGATGCTGTGTGACAAACATGGGCCAGCAGGTCAGCCGCAGTTTGGCTGGTCTAGGCTGAATATGGCAGGGCAGGGCCAAGCTGGACTCCAAGTTGGGTTCAGGTTGACTCATGGATCCTTGGGACATGCTGTCCTCATGGGAGATCATAGGACCGTAGGCCATCAAGCCAAATCACACAAACCCATTTAAAGCCTCTGCTTGTATCACATCTGCTAATAGTCCACTGGCCAAAGCAAATCACATGGCCAAGCTCAACAGCAAAGTGTGCAGGGAGGTATAGTCAGCCTACATTATATTTCTGGGGAGACAATGTAAATGGCAATGCTTAAGATACCCCTTGTTCTCTCCAATATGGTGACTTCAAGGAAAGGTGATTTTCAAGCTTCATCTTGATTTTCAAGCATGGCAGTGCTTAAAATACTCCTCCTTCTCTCCAATAGGGCAATGCCCGGCAATGTTTAAGACACGTGGCAATGCTTAAGATAACCCTCCTTCTCTCCCATATAGTGATTTCAAGGAACTGTGATAGTCAAGCTTTATCTTGGCATTAGCACTGGGCATAGGCTGCAGAAGAATCAGTATCTCAGACAAATGGAATGGTATATGGAAACACACAGAAGTTTCAGGAGGTTTCTTAGGTTTTAACTGACATTAAATACATCTGTTTAGCCTACACCAGTCGAGAGGAGGAGTCAAACAACAGGGGCCAGCGCTCAGTTGGTGGGAAGAAAAATGTCCCTGTTTGATTTAGGACCTGGGTAGATCGATGGTTCCTGAGAACATCTCCAAACTCATTTTGCTCTTCCACAGCCTCACCCCCGTGCTCCTGCCCTGCTGACCTCCTTTCTGTCTCTTGCCACACCGAACTCTTTCTTTCCTCAGCACCTTTGCACATGCAGTCACCACTGTCTCAGATGCTCTTCCCTGCCTTCTCTCGGTTGACTCCTTCCCCAGGGTCTGTCCTTCACTTACAGGTCTGCTTCCCAGAAGAACCTTTCTTGACTGCCTGTGCTGGATATTTTCTAAATGCACTTGAAATCCACTTTTCACGCTGTACTGCGTTCAGAGAGGCACTGACAGTTCTTCAGGACACCAGCTTCTTCTTAGGGGCAGAAAGTCAGAGTTTGGAGAGAAGTCAGGGTGTTTATCCCCTGGGCTCCCTCTCTGAAGAGTCATGTTGGTAGCCTGTGTACCTCTACTGAAAGCTTCTGTCAAGAGGATGCTCTCTGCCACCCCAGCTTCCTCCTCTCATCCTTTGAGGTTGGAAAAGACTCTTAGCAATTGCTAGCTTTTCTTTTGCTCCCCTCCAGGGACCCTCGCTATTTCTTCCTGGTTTCCCCTCAATCCTCTACACACTTTTTCACTGAACAGTCTTTCTCTAAGTTACAACGTTTGAGTCTGCCATCTCTTCCCGCAGGGTCCTAATTAACACACGACCCTATCTAAATATGTCTCTCCACTACTCTCCTTCACTGACCCTTATTTTTTTCTTCATGCACTTAGAGTTATATAATTGTAAACTTTATTTATTTACTTGTTTTCTGCATGTATATCTTGGTGATTGTGAGTACCATGAAGATAGCGACAAGGCTTGTTTTATTTACTGCTACATGCTCTTCACATGGTACTTGTATGTGACTCAAAAATATTTGTTAGGCCGGGCGCGGTGGCTCAAGCCTGTAATCCCAGCACTTTGGGAGGCCGAGACGGGCGGATCGCGAGGTCAGGAGATCGAGACCATCCTGGCTAACACAGTGAAACCCCGTCTCTACTAAAAAATACAAAAAACTAGCCGGGCGAGGTGGCGGGTGCCTGTAGTCCCAGCTACTCGGGAGGCTGAGGCAGGAGAATGGCGTGAACCCAGGAGGCGGAGCTTGCAGTGAGCTGAGATGCGGCCACCGCACCCCAGCCTGGGCGACAGAGCAAGACTCCGTCTCAAAAAAAAAAAAAATTTGTTACATAAGCATAAAAACAAATGAATGGATAACAAGATACCAATCAGGTTCCCAGAGAAGAAATGTCTTTAGTTGAGCAATTGCTATTTTTCAGGTATTATGTCCATGCATTACTTCATTTACAATACCCTAGAGGTAGATGTAATTAATGTGTCTGTGATATAAACAGACTTTGAGGAGACTGAAACTTTGAGAGCTTAAATAGCTTTCTAGAAGACATACAGCTAGCAGGTAGTTGCTCAAGGATTTAAACCAAGTTCTGTCTGACTCCAGTTGCCCTGCGTTTAATCACTGCACTGACCTACATGGCTGGGCATCAGAAGGTAATATAGGGCCTGGTAGCCATTCCCAATCTCTCATTTGTCTGCAATGGAGAATGTAACTAATAGTTGGATGAAGACTCCTGGTCCCTCCAGGACTACCAGGTGGATGGCTCAATCAGATTCAGACTGTGCAGCTAATAGAATACTCCCATCATTTATTTTTCTGTTGTTAATGAATGATGGAGTTTAAGACTGAGGCAGGGTAGTTCTTACCTAGCGAATTCTGCCTCTTTGTTGTCTGTGTGGACCAAGGATCTATTTAATGATTTGCTCTTATGTATGTATACGATGTAAAAAGAGGTTAATTCCGTGCCAAGCAGAGCACCTGTCCAAAAATTAGGGTCTTAGTTTTACAAATCCCCAGCCTCCCTTTGATTACTGCTGTAACTCACGCAGACAGAAGATAATCTTTAAATTATACAGAACTTCATGATTAAAATATTTTGCCCCTTTTTATAGTTTGGGAAGAAAGAAGATGTGACTTTAGAGGCTTGGTGTCAAATTAAGCGATACCAGAGTCATAGAGGAACATAGTAAATATGCATAAAGGGGCTAAAAAAGCATTTCTAATAGGTCTATACCATAGGAATTTGCTATGTGTGAAATTGAAAGACTTCCTAGGGAAAAACCTTGGCCCATTTGCTTTTAAATTCACTTTTTATGCTCTTATGTTAAAAAAAATATTTTAAGCTCCATTATCCCCTTGCAAAGGAATCTGATCGAAGGAATAATCTCAGAGCTCTGGAGCTCCCAAAATGCTGGCCTGGAGAATACCTTTGCTGAGGACAGGTGCCTTCTGAACCCCCTGCCAGCCCAGGGTTAGGGCGGGAAGCAGCCTTGTTCTGATATTTTTCTCCAAAGACTAACGCTATAGCTGCCCCTAGACATAATCAATCAATGAAAAGAACTCAGAAATATTTATTAAGACTATCTAGGCTAGGCTTAGCAGGTGAGAGAATGAAAGCAACAGGTCTGAGAAAGCTTATGATTCAGCTGGGGAGATTGGGCACACCTGTGCTGTAATGGGCAGTACTGCAGATTGGTTCAAAGTGTAAAATCTGGGGAGTTCTGAACACACGAGTAGATTGCACATGGGGGTGACTTTTAGGGTACATGGGGATTACATCCAGTTGTAATCTGTGATCCAGAGCGGCAGAAAGGAAGTCAAAGGCTCTTCAAGTGGAAGAATGTCACTAGCAGAGGTTTGGAATTTGGTAGGCAGCAACTAAAGCTTCTAGCTGGAGTGAAGGCAGTAGAGAGGCTAGAAAGTGTTCTCAGAGTAGATTTAAATTCTGTCTTTGCTGCTTATGAGACTCATGACCTTGGTTTTTCCTTCAACTCTCAATTTTCATCTTCTCAAAATACTAAGAGGAGGAAGGAATGTTTGGAAGAAACGATGGAGAATGAGAAACAAACCTTTTATTTTTCATAACAGTCTGTCTAAATCTGTGCAAGAAAGCTTGCAAATCTGCATATGGTTCAACCTCTTTGCCCAAGATTTATAAGAATAGTGGAACTACTCCCTTGGAGAAACAAAGCTTCCATAATTTTTCTGCATATTATATAGGTATTTTGGTAACTTCGTGTCATTTCATTAGCTTTAAAAACTTAGAAGGTGTTGTGGATTTATTTAATGTTTTTTCCATCTTAATCCAAACATTAAAGTTTTGGGAAAGTGCTTTATATTATTCAGATAGCTCCAAAAAGTACATATAGACACTAAGAAGGGAAAAATAGACACTGGGGCCTACTTGACAGGAGAAGGAGGGAGGAAGGTGAGGACAGGAAAACTACCCATCAGATACTATGCTTATTACCTGGGTGGCGAAAAAATCTTACACCAAAACCCTATGAGATGCAATTTACCTATGAAACAAATCTTCACATATTCACCTGAACCTAAAATAAAAGTTAAGAAGATTTTCAAAAAGACATTTAAAGGGTCATTTGAGTTTTGTTGAAGTCTGAGAATTTGAGTGATGTAAAGGACAACTCAACTCAGTAAACAGACTTGACTCTCAAGATAAATACCTCTTCATTTTGTTTGAGATCTTTCATGAAGCAGGTTGATTTTTGGCTCTTGTAAATCAGATCACATTTATATAGCAACAAAGAAAACAAATGAGCTAATATAACCCCTATATTTTTCATCTCATAGACCATGAGCTGAATTTTTACCGCTAATATGTTGCTGAAGGTTGCCTATTTTATTTTTTTCTAGAGGCAAGGCAGTGAGAAAATAATGATTTATTGAGCTCCCTCTCCATGCTCTGTGCTAGGGGCTTTACAAGTGTTTTCTCATTTAGTTCTCAGTATGACAATCAAGGCAGATATCGCTTTCATCATCTACAAAATGGGATAATAATAATGCCTCTGTCTCTGAGATGCTATTAGGATACAACAAGATAATGTGTATCTAGTACTTAATGTCTTTCTCATAGCTATAACCATTATCATTATTATGACCATTTTAATTCTACTTACCTCACTAAGGTTATTCCATCAGTAGCAGCTAGGATTAAAGCATTCTTATAAAAAGGCCCCAAATGATGCATGTCTGTAAATAAGATGGGAAATTAGTTGACCTATTTATTACCACTTATGTGTAAGAAATAAGCATATATTCAAACACTCCATAAA
Source organism: Mandrillus leucophaeus (assembly GCF_000951045.1). NCBI lineage: Eukaryota > Metazoa > Chordata > Mammalia > Primates > Cercopithecidae > Mandrillus > Mandrillus leucophaeus. Next base: position 2,333,763 of record NW_012101410.1, on the reverse strand, counting down.
AATTTGGTGGGATTTGGATAAATCGGAATTTATTTGGAGCATACCTACTGCCTAAATCTTCGTTTCTAGTACTATTCTCCAATAAAAGGAACCAGAACTCTTTGGATAAATGGCTTATTCTAGGGCTGGAGACACAGAGAATGAGCATGGATCACCTTGTAGCATCAGAAAGCAAAGGAGTGATTAGAAAACAAAGTAAAAGAAAAAACCCACACCATTATGATCAGAATGTGTCAAAGGGACACAGACAACTGCAAGAACTCCCAGTGGCCAAAGCTGGAACAATATGAACAAAAATAACTAAAGTACTATTGGATCATAATGCAAAGCTTAAAATAAATATTTATGGGCCCATACTGACATAAATAAATGATGGAATAATTAAATAAATGGGTAAGAAGAGACAAATTGTCCACAGAGAAGAAATCAAAATAATTTATATAGATTCTCTGTCCTGAAGGAGGTAGATGGAATATATAGCTTCTCGTTCCCTAAGTGTGGGCCATGCATGGTGACTTCCTTCCAAAGAGAACAGTATGGAAACAGGGTGAAAAGGGAGATTTTACAGTGGAGAAACTTGACAAACATTACTCCAGCCAGGTGATCAAGGCCAACATCAACAGTCATAAGTCATGCTAACAGCAATGATGTGAGATAAATGGCCCTTGACTTTTGTGGCCTTCCTTCAAAAACCTGTAACACCAGTCTAACCATCAGCCAAACATCAAACAAATTCCAGTTGAGTGACATTCTACAAAATACCTGGCCAGGACTCCACAGAATCATTAAGGTCATACAAAACAAGGGGAGTCTGCAAATTTATCACAGCCAAGAGGAACCTAAGGAGACATGGAGCAGGGTGGTGTCCCAGATGGGATCCCAAAACAGAAAAAGCACAGTAGATAAGAACTAAGGGAATCTGAATAAAGTATGGGTCTTAGTTAGTCATAGTTTACCAATATTGTCCCTTAATTTTAACAAATGTACCATATAAGATGTTAGTTTTCAAGGAAACTGGGTGTGAAGTATATGGAAACTCCATATCATTTTCATAATTTTTCTGTAAATCTAAAATTGTTCTAAAAATATGAATTATTTGCACATAAACTTTCTGTAGTCCATTGTGAGTTTTTCTGAATTCTACTTTGAAGGTGAAACAGCAAGAGAAAAACGTGGCATGGAAGCAATAGTAATTATTTTTAGGTCATGCTTTTGTAAACAAAGAGTATCATATATAGTTAAAGCTAAGTAATTGTAAAAGAAAAGTTTATTATTCCCCCCACATTGTTGATGGGGGCTATGCTGAGAAGAACAAGAGACTTTGTAAGGCCTGGGTTTGAGGCCCTGCTTGAATTCCTTATCCTCTTAGGGCTGTTATTTGAGTGAATGAGGTCATGGCTGTGAGACTGATTTGCAGGCTGCCCCTCGCTTAACCCAAGTCATAGTACTCCTGTATTCAAGACAGGAGTTTAGGAATTCCAGAGAGGAGCTGGGCCAGATTGTTATAGCTCTCAGCTCCCTGAGTAAGAACCCTGAACTTTGTTTCATGGACGATGGAATTTGTGGTTGGGTTTTTTGAGCAGGTGGATGTCATGGTCAAGAAATGCTTCAGTACAAGTTTGCTTGGGAATGGGAAGAGGGCAGAGGCAGTGGAGGAAGGGGAGCTCTAGGCCAGTGATATAGTTTGGGTATTTTCCCCCTCCAAATCTCATGTAAAAATGCAATCCCATGTTGGAGGTGGGATCTGGTGGGAGGTATTTGGGTAATGGGGATGGATCACTCAGGAATGACTTGGTGCCATCCCCACACTAATGAGTGAGTTCTCACTCTATTAGTTACTGTGAGGTCTGATTGTTACAAACAGCTTGGCACCTCCTCTTCTCTCTCTTGCTCTGACACCATGAGACATGCCTGCTCCCATTTTGCCTTCTGCTATGAGTAGATGCTGATGCCATGCTTCTTGTACATCCTATAGAACTGTAAGCCAAATAAACCTCTTTTCTTTATGAATGACCTAGCTGCAGGTATTCTTTTATAGTAATGCGAAACGGACTAATACAGCCAGTGTGCTAGCCTTGAAGAGAGAGAAAGGAAGGATACCTGTGTGGGAAACCTCACTAAAGAATAGTCGTAAGGGGTTAGCTGGGGACCATAGAAAAAAGGGGAGGAAAAATCATAGATAACCTTAAGGAGGGTAAATGGAAACACATTAAAAAGAGAGGAGAGTGTATTGTGGGAGAGAGTGAGTTCAGTTGTAGGCAACTTGAAAATTAAGGTGCTGTTGGGACATTCAAGTAGGAAAGTCCTGTGGACATTTGGCTGCGGGGCTGTAACTGGGGAGGGAGACTGGAAATGTGGCTAAGGGGCGGTGATACAGAGAGATGTGCAGAAGTAATGACTCTGGTTGTATAAATAGGGAGTGCTCCCAGAGAGAGAGAGAGGACAGCAAAAGTCAAGGCAGTACCCACTGAGGGACCCTTACACTGGGAAGACAGAGGAAGTGGAGCTTCATGAAACAGTTTGTTTCATGGCTCTATGGCTCTCTCCATTTCAGAAACCTAACAGGATCACCACACATTTCTTGACGCTGCCTTACTGAGACTGTTTGGTTAAATCTGGCCCATGAATAGCTGGAAAGTATAGCCATCGGGGGTCTTGTCTGAAGTGAGTCCCCAGTTCCCATCAGGATGGTCATTGTTTTGCTTCAGAGCCTAATTTCCACAAGGGTTCCATTAGAGGATGACAAGTCATAGGGCCACCATATATTTTATCCAAAGCAGGACACCTTGAGAGTGAAATGCAACTCTGTTTCATCCAAATCAGGAAACCTTGAGAGTAAAATGCAGCTCTATTAAGAACTACAAAGGGAGCACACGAGTAAACCAGGGCTGTCCAGACAACCCAGTATGCAGACGCCATCTACATATGAAGACCTTCATGGGGCCAAGGAAAGTTTTGCCCAAACCACCTCATTTCTTTCAGGATCTTTTGGATGAGCTAATGGCCTGTTCAACCATCCTTTCTCTTTTTTATACCTTGATCCCTGCCTATATTTGCCTGACAATTATTTTTAATAATGTTGCATTTACCCAGGTATCTCAGTGTTGAATATACTTGTGTTGAATCTGAAAACAAAATGGGCATCTCTAACAACTGATTATTTTTCTATTTCATAAAGAAGTTTCAAAGCGTAAGTACTTGGAGGATGAAGAAAGTAGTTCAATGTGTGGGGATGGAAAACGTACATCTAGAATAGTTAATGGGAAGAAGGTAATGAGCACAGGAAAGGATGTTGGTTTTCTCTTTTCCCATTTTGTCAAAAGTCTCAGACACTTTCAACTTGTAAAGCACGGGTATAATTACTTTCTGATAATTCACAAAGTTCCCACCCAAAGCTTCCTTTATGCAGCCCTTTATATTACACTCAGCTGTGTTTCATGGACTGCAGTTGGTATAGCCATTACCATAACACATGCCAACCCTGAAGGGAGCTGACTGCCAAAAATATGTGGAATAAGCAGAGCTGACAGCGTGCTGACCAACCACAGGGACATGTGGAATGGATAACAGCTTTGCGGATTGCCCTCTTCTGCAGTGAGGCATACTTCCAGTTGCTGCATGATGACTTTAATGTAGAATCTCCTTTCATTCCTCATAAATTGCACTATATTAGAGGAAAGAGAGTGAAGCAGGACCTTAAAAAGTGAAGTGCCTCCAAGCACTGCCCTTGCATGAGAGCTTGCCCTGCAGGTTGGGTACCTTTGATGCATCCTGATGGGGTCAGAATCAGAAATTTACAGTTACTGGCAGGCAGGATGGTTGCACTTGGAACTTTGTGTAATTTGGTAGCATAATCTATGGATCTTTCCGGGATCAGGGGTGATTCTATTTCCTATGCCGCATTTATGCATGTAGAGAGCCTGGATGGAACTTGGTTTCGATAATTTGGGCTATTAGTTGGTTAATAGCTCTCATTTTGTAAGATGGTGTGATGGTCAATTTTATACATCAACTTGACTGAGCCACAGGGTGTCCAGACATTTGGTCAAACGTTATTCCAGTGTGTCTGTGAAGGTGCGTCTGGATGAGATAACATTTGAATATATGGTAAAGCAGATTACCCTCCCTAATGTGGGTGGGCCTCACTCAATCAGATGAAGGCCTGCACAGAACCCAAAGCATAAGAGGAAGCCCCTCTTGCCTGTCTTTCAGCTGGGACATGGGGGGTTTGTTTCTGCCTTTGAACTCTAAGTGAATCATCGACTCTTCCTCTGGGTCTTAAACTTGTTGACTACAGCTCATCTTATTATTTCAGTTTTTCTGGAGAACCCTGATTAACACAGATGGTATTAGTTTGCTAGGGCTGCCAGAAAAAGCTTAAATGACAGGAACTTATTTTTTTCACAATTCTGCTGGCTAGAAGTTCAAGATCAAGATGTTGGCAGGACTGGTTCTTCCAGGCTTCTCTCCTTCGCTTACAGATGACTACTTTCTCCCCGCGTCCCCAAATCGTATTCACTTCTGTACATGTCTATGTCCTAATTTTCTCTTCTTATAAGGATACCAGTCATACTGGATTAGGGCCCCCCCCAGTGACCTCATTTTAACTTAATTATACCTCTTTAAAAGTATCTGCTATTTTTCCCAATGGAAACAGTTAAAAGGATGAGGGTGGTTGAATGGCTCTAGGGATACATAGAATGTGAGGAGGGGTTATAAAAAGATTGCCTTTAGATTCCTAAATTGTAAGAGGGAAATGGCAGCAGATTGCTCAAGGGCATCTCAACTGTAAAGTAAAGGCTTTTAACTATGTAGTTTTTCTGTGAACTTCCTGTCATAAGATCCTTCTTAAATGGGACACATACATTAACCTCTTGTAATAGGACTCCTTGATCAAAGGTGACAGAAAGCAAAATCTTTCTACTTAAGGACAAAGGGGAAATTTATAGGCAGGAATCTGGGTGTTTTGTGGCAGACATGAATGGTCAAGTGACAGGAAAGACAGGGAGGCAGCTAGGCTCAGAAATGACAAGCAGCAGGAATTCAAAGGTCACCAGGGCTTTCTCTTCATCTCCAGTCTTTGCTTCTTGCTGCCTTTGGCTTCATTCTTTACTGTTTCCCTCTCCTTTTCTCTCCTTCCCTTCTCTGTCTTTCTTCATTAGGTCAGAACACAACCACCAACAATTCCAAAGCTTTATACCTTAGAGCTTTCAGTTACCCAGAGAATCAAGGACTCTCTTTGAGACTCAATTGGTAAATTTTTGGGCAGGACTTTAGTTTGCTCTGCTTGGCCCAGGCTGTGTCAAGCATCTGCCTCTAGACCAATCAGTTGCGGCCATTGGACAGGCCTCCATTTAACAAAATGGCTGCTTTCACAGTAGGAGTCAGCGGGAGGAGACTGTTATAAAAGAGGATAGAGGCAGTCAAGTCTATTGGTGTCCTCTAAACCTTGTATTAGCAGTTTCTATATCTTTTAGAAAAATGACTAAATTATCTATGGCTAGAGATATGACTAGATTACATAATTAGCTTCATTTGGGGCTGATAGACTTTTAGATAAAGAGTTCAAACAACAAACAGTTTGATTTCCATAAATTAGAGAATGTTCTGGGATAGTTTTGATGGGTAATCAAGACACCTGGAAAGTTCCACATTAAAAAAAAAGAAAACAAACAAACACAAATCAGCTTCAGTAGAGTTATCGTGGGCATGTAACTTTATCACCTAGTACTTGGCATTGAGATGGACAGATGCAGATGGAGAATGAGTTGCCCTTCACACCATACAGACGGCAAAGATCTTTTTAGTAAAAAAGACTGAGGGGTTTTCTACTTTCTTCTCTATGTGTTCAGAATCACAAGTATAATCCAACATGATTTCAGAAAGCAAAACTGCATTAAATGCTTTCAGAAATAAACATCTGATGTCTGTTAGGGTGACATAGCAGTAGGGTGACCATATGTTTTATTACCCCATCCAGGATAGGTTTGGAAGTGAAAGGTGATAGTATTAACTATTTATGGAGATCAGTTGACCATGTATAGTCACAGTGCATTTTAAGATATTCACATGGTCAAGAGAAACTTTTTGCCCAAACCATCCCATTTCATTCAGCTTTTAGTGAGGAACGATTCTGCAATAGGACTTTTGGGGTTACCCCAGTATGAAGACCCCAGTTTGAACATCCAAGGCAACTAGGAGGCCTGGCATAACTTGGAGAAAACACACCAGTCTCATTTGGAGAATCATAGGACATTTTATTGTTGCTTGTCATATCATAGAAGCAAGTATGTGGATGTCTCTAGGCTTGACTGCAGGGCATATACATAGAATAAGGCTCCCGATCCCTTTCACTGCACTTTGCCAAGTTTAGTCCCTTGTCCTCCAATCACCCTAAAAGCTTATGGTTCCTGATAAACTTGACACTGGCCAGAAGTGATGGAGGAATGACCTTCTCCTCCCAAATTTGGCCTTGTAAGTCCCATTGTATCATCTTTCCATGAGCCCTAATCAATTTGTGTTCTACCCATAAACACTGAAATGTGCAGGCTGTATTTGCTATCATGAGACAGCTTTTGACTTTCCCATGTCCAACATCAAATCAGACAAATATCAAAATGATGTGTTTTACATCTTGGGAAAGATGATGATGAATGAAAAAAAAAAAGGCCACAGAGAAGTAGTCTATTACAGCATTTAATAGATAAACTGGGACAGAATCATAAAGACTTGTTTTAGTCCTGAATGCCAGAGAATAAAAGACTATGATGATCAGCCAGTCTGGCTTTGGTTTCATATCACTATCACTAAAGTACTTACAGCCTTTCTGTTCTGTTCTTGCTCCTTCCACTGGATTGACCTCATCAGGTTCACTCCGCATTATCCGCAAGCCCCTCACTGCTTTTGGTGAACTGTCTTCCAGGATAGCCAGGTGGGTCAGACACTACCTGGAACCGACATACGGGAATCTACATGTACACGGCAGGGGTGCATTTTTGTTAATGTAAAAACTTGAAAGAAAAAATATTTTCATAAGAGTTAATACTAATTATTTAGATTGGATTCTACCATCTAAACATTCTCTACTCATTAACACTTCAAAATACCTTAAACAATATTGAAATAACATTGTATAAGCCATAAAAAAATAATGATGGACTTGTGGAATCATGCTCCCTTTAAAAATGTCAAGTCTAGGCTTGGTAGAAAAATGAAGGGGACACGATAGGACCGAAAGTCAATGGCCTTAATGGGGAGGGAGCTGGGGATAGGGTTGGCTGTGTGTAAAGGTGTCATGGCCATCTAACTCCACCACCTGGTACCCAGCATTGATGGGAACACATATTGATGGAGGGTGAGGAGTTGCACCTTACATCATATAAAAGGCAAAACTGAAAAAAGACTAAGGAGTTCTCTACTTTCTGCTGTGTCTAAGTGTCTAGAATCATGTGATTATTTTCTTGGTGCTCACTTTGTAAACCATTGTTTTGTAAACTATTGCTGACATAAGTGGGAGATACAGTTTATAGAAAAGTGCTACCTGTTCAAATTAAGTGGGAAACAGTGTGTAAAGGGTTGGTGTGTCCTATGAAACCCCTGTGTCTGCATTATATGACGTCAGTCACTCACAGAAGCCCCATTGCTGAGTTATGTCAGTGTCATAGCCTCATGCCTTTTGAAGAGGCAGCTGGGTCTAGGAACTGACAGCACAGTCTTTGAAGATTGAAAGATGCAGTTTCAAATATTACCTTAGCAATATACGAGACCTGTGGTCTTGGCAACTTAAGAGTTTCTGGCTGTCTCTTTCCTCAGTTACACAATAGAGAGATATGATTTTTATCCATGTAGGGTGTATGGCATGATGCCTGGCACATACCAAATGTTCAAAAAATGGTAATCATCACTACTATTGTTGCTATTATTATCTTTCCTGTTGCTTATTTCCATTCACCTTAAGTCTGACATGATAAATTGCTTTTATTATTTTTTTTAAGTTTTAATTTTTGAGACAGGGTCTCACTTCATCACCCAGACTCACTGCAACCTCCACCTTCTGGGTTCAAGCATTTCTCCTGCCTCAGACTCCCAGGTAACTGGGATTACAGCCTCCCAAGTACCTGCCACCATGCCTGGCTAATTTCTGTATTTTTTAGTAGAGATGGGATTTCACAATGTTGGCCAGGCCTCCTGGCCTCCTGACCTCAAGTGATCCGCCTGCTTCGACCTTCCAAAGTGCTGGGATTACAGGTGTGAGCCACCACATCAGAAATTACTTTTAAAACTCAGTTTTACAAAATGCGTTGTCCCCCACTTAGAACTAGTCTACAGAATTATGTAACTAGTTTGGTCTCCTATTTTCCCTAGCATCTAAGAAATTAAGTTAAATTGGAAATTGAGGCCATTAGGCTGATCTACATGCCTCACTCATTGTGCTCTATGTTCTATGACTTCTACTTTATATTTTCCTGAGTAAAAAGTTACTACTTATAGAAGATCATTTTTTTATTATATAAAGTTTGAAATTTCACCTTCTATGCTGTCTCCTGTTACCAATGATTTACGTCTCTTACACTAAAAGATACAACAAAGCAAGTTGAAGTTCAAGAACAACAACATAGGAGGGAAGTGAGTAGCTACTCCTGTACAGTGTTTACTCATGTATCAGAAGGTTCTAGTCCCCTTTTTCTTCCAAAGACTTCCTTGGTAATCTAGTTGGCAAAAAGAGAGTTGCTGTATATTGACCTCTCACAGGTCCACCTCATGGCTTGTTCCTCTGCTCCTCCTAATTCTCAGCTGGCTCATTTTGCTTGGACTTTTATTCTGCTCATTCTGCTGCCACTCACTTCCCAGGACTCTAAGACCATCTATGTCTCTACAACCACACTGGTCTTGGAGAAAGGGACAATGTAAGAAACACCACAGTCTCCTGTTTGACCTGGACCAAAGTGTGGGCATTACCTTGTTATTTCCCAACAAAAAGTTGACACCAGGATGCAATGATGAAAGTTAAAAGACTGTTTACACAAATAGATTTGCATAAGGCAGAGGAACATTTTGTGAGCCACCTATTTCAACAACCTACTTTTTCATTTATCAATGTAAAGGTTGATAAATAAGGACAATCTAAGATTTAAGAAAAAGAAAGATCCCCCAAAAAGAAGACAGAAGTGAACAAACAAAATAGCTGACTCAGAAGAAACAAAGTAATTTAGGAAACAGAAACCAGCTTTAAAAATGTTCTAAGATGTCGAATCCATAAAACATGAACAAGCTGTCTAAAAGAGGAACAATCAGAAAATAAAAGGATTTGTTGAAAATTAAAATTGTGAGTGCAAAATATAGAAGATCAGTCTGGAATTCCAACACTCAGTGAATAGAAAGGACTTATAGAAGGAGCAAATGGAGAAAATGAAGAGGAAGAGATGATGATGATGATTATGATGACAATGATGATGAAAATCATGTTAAAAATAGTAGCAGGAGTAATAGTAATAGCAGAAGATGATATTAATAATAGTAGTAGCAGCAGTAGTAGTAATAGTAATAGTAATTGCAGTAGTACAATAATAATGAATCAATATTTTCCTGAACTAAAGAAGAATGCATGTTTTCAGATTGCATGTTCTCAGCACTGAACAGGGTGCATGAACAAATGTTTACTAATACATACATACTATTAAAATTTTAAAGCTTCAAGAATGAGAAAAATGTGAAATTATCTATAAAGACTTAACACATTACCTACAAAAGAACACAATTTTGATTGACGTAAGACTATCTACCTGCACCATTTGTGGCTAGAATAAAATGGAACACCACTTTTAAAATTCAATGGGAAAATCATTTTGAATCTAGAATTGTTACAACACCAAACACTTCATCCCATTCTCTTCTTGCTTGCATGGTTTCTTATGAGAGGCCTGCGATTAATTTTTGTCCTTGTTTGTCTATAGTCAGCATGTTTTTTTAATCGGGTTTCTTTCAAGATTTTCCCTTTGTCTTTGGTTTTCTGCAGTTCGAATATGATACATCTATCTGTAGATTTTGGGAGTTTTTATCTTGATTTATGTCTTCTGAGCTTCCCAGAAATGTGGTTTGATATCTGTTATTAATTTTAGAAAGTGACCAGCTATTATTTCTTCAAATATATCTTCTGCTCTTTTTTTCTCTTCTTCTGCTATTCAAGTTACATGTATATTATACTTTTTGGAATTTTCCTAGGTCCTTGGATGTTCTGTTCTTTTTTATTCTTTTTTTCCTCTCTGCATTTTAATTTGGGAACTTTCTATTGACCTTTCATTAAGCTTACTGGTTCTTTACTTGACTGTATACAGTCTACTGTTAAGTACGTAAAGGATATTATCCACTTATTTTACAATGTGTAGTGAGTTAAACAGTGTTCCTCCCACAATATGTGTCCAAGTTTTAACCACCAGTACTTATTTGGAAATACAGTTGGCCCTCCACATTATGGTTTCTGCACTGGTGGATTCAACCAACTGTGGATCAAAAATATTTGGAAAAAAACAATTTCACAAAGCTCTTGAAAGCAAAACTTGAATTTACTGCAGAGTACTCCATTGAACCCACATGAATGAAGTGATGTATAGGCATTGTATTAGGTATCATAAGTAATCCAGAGATAATTTAAATTGTACTGGAGGATGTGCACAGGTTATATGCAAATATTATGACATTTTATAGAAGAGACTTGAGCATCTATGAATTTTAGTATCCATGGGAGTCCTGGAACCAATTCCCCATGGATAATCAGGAACACCTGTGGCAGATGTCTTCACAGATCGAATTAAATCTTAAGATAAATGCAGTGACTTATAATTTTAGAGGAAGAGAAAATACAGAGAGACACAGAGGAGAACACCATATGAAGATGGAGGCAAAAACTGGAGAGACACATCTAAAGACAAGGATTATTGGCAACTACCAGAAGGAGGTAGGTAAGAAAGAGATTCTCAGAACCTCCAGAAAAACACAAACCTGAAAAGACCTTGATGTCAGACTTCTAGCCTCTGGATTGTGAGAGAATAAATTTCTGTTAATTCCACAAAATTTTTGATAATTTATTATGGTAGCCCTAGAAAATGAGTACACAATGATTTTGATTTCTAGTATTTAAAAAATTATTTCTTAGCATTTCCATCTCTTTGCTTGCATTACTCATTTCTTCTTGCGAGTTGTCTATTTTTTTCCATTAGAGCTCTTAATATATTAATTGCAATGATCTAAAAAAATATGTGTTTGATAATTCCAACGCCCATGTCATATATGAGTCTGGTTCTGATGTTTGCTTTGTCTCTTCAAACTGTGTTTCTTCTTGCCTTTTGGACTTGTAATTTTTTGTTGAAAACTCCACAGGTTGGATAAAGGAAATGAGGTAAATAGGCCTTTCATGGGAAATTTTATGCTAATTTGGCAAGAAGTTGGATTGTGCTTAATGTTTACTGTAGCTGCAGGTGCCAGACTTTGAATTCCTTTAGCGACCTTGTTTTGTCTCCTCTGTTGGCTTTGGGCTTACCTAAGTACTCCTCCTCAGGAAGAGTCTACACTTTGCTGCTCTTTCAGATGTAATCCATTCTTTGTACAGGAGTCCTTTTGTTCTGCTGGCAAAATGTGGGTGAGGGGAAGCATTCTCTAATCTTACAGTTAAATCTCTTTCTTTTAATAGAATTGTGTCTCAGCCCTGTGACCTTCACAGGTGTTTCTTAGTTTTCCTAACCTCCCTGACCGAGGTGAGATAGGAGAGCTAGAAGGGACTGGAGTGGGAAAAAATGCCCTTGCCCGAAGTGGAATAACACTCTGGTAAAATCCTCTGGCCTTTGTTATGAAGAATGCTGACAATGGTTCCCCTTTTACCTTGTCCTTGCCAAAATAACTAGAGGATTTTTCTTGGCTTTTCATCATGAAAACCTGGTCGAATTCCAGGAAGTAAAACTTAGGAATGTGGCCCTTAGGAGGCTCTCATTCTCCTGCTAGTATATTCAGCACTGAACGATTTGCCAAAATTACCATTTAAGTGTTCCTACCTTTTTATGACTCCAGTGACTTGTCTTGCAAGCAAACAGATATCTGTTGGGACTTGGATTTATTCACCTCTCCAGGTTTCAAGGTGATAATTTGCCCTGAGATCTCAGTTCTCTGGTGGGTCCAAGACAAGTCACTAATTTCAGTTTTTTTCAGCCTTTTCTTATTGTAAAGATGGGAGTGATAATTTCCAAGTTCTTTACACATTAAAGCTGAAACTAAAGGTGATTCCACTTCAAAGCCTTTTTATTCTCATGACAAAATATGTATCTAGTGAGGGCAAAGTAGAGACCTTTTTTGGACATGCAAGGATTCAGATATTTTACCTCTAAGAGCTACTGTCTGAAAATAATATATATGTACTCCAGAAAAATTAAAAAGAATTTCAGACTTCATTTCTCAGAAGATGGAGCAGCATACTTTTTCCTGTTTCCTCCACTAAGTACAACAAAAAACATTGGACATTATATATCAAATAAACATAAGAAGACTCTGGAAGCTGGAGAAAAGAAGGTAGACCAGCTAAGGACCTCAAGAATTTTTTTGTCTCATATAGCTCAGTCTTGGAATTGAAGAAGCTGGCAACCCAGTAACATAAATGGAACAGACGAAAAAGGCCCTGACCAAAGCCTGCTCTGTCTAGCCAAAGGACTGGAAAGTCAGCCAAGTGAGAGAGGAAACTTTTAGACAATAACTGCTCTGCCTAAGCCAAACACCACAGGGAAAAAACCTGAGGCTCCACCTCCACCCATGCCAGCAAAGAGCATCATGGGGAGCCCAGATTTTCACCTTTGTTGAGCTATAATGAGGTAACCCAATACTCTACCACGATGGTGTCAAAGAAGGGTAAGTAGAGAGCACGACTTTCACCACCATTCTATGGTAATAAGACTACCTTTGTTCCCTGCACCCTACCCATGTGCTAAGGAAGCCATGTGGTGAACAGCAATAAGGCACTCCTATTCTTCCTGGACAGGACAATATCCATGGAAACCTAGCGGGGAGATGCAGTTCCCACTCAGCCCAGCAATAATGAGGCACGCCCTTTCTTGGGTGTCACTGGAAGCCACGTGGGAAATTTGGACTTTACCCCCACTGGGCAGTAATAACATTTGGTGCTCCCCCATCCCATGCCAGAGTGATGTTGGAAGAAGCCAACTAAAATGGAATGTTTAAAAAAGAACCAGAGTCTTATAATATTATAACCAAAATATCCAAATTTTAAGTGAAAATCATCTATACCAAGAGCCAAGACATTTTCAAACTGAATGAAAAAAGACTACCAATAGATGCCAACAAAATGACACAGATACTGTGTCCAGAAAAATGTGTCCGGAATTGGTGGGTTCTTCATCTCACTGACTTCAAGAATGAAGCCGCCGATCCTCGCGGTGAGTATTACAGCTCTTAAAGATGATGTGTCCGGAGTTTGTTCCTTCAGACATTCAGATGTGTCTGGAGCTTCTTCCTTCTGGTGGGTTCGTGGTCTCCCTGTGAGGAGTAAAGCTGCAGACCTTCGTGGTGAGTGTTACAGCTCTTACAGGAAGCGCATCTGGAGTTGTTCGTTCTTCCTAGTGGGTGCGTGGTCTCGCTGGCCTCAGGAGTGAAGCTGCAGACCTTCCCGCTGAGTGTTACAGTTCTTAAAGATGGTGCATCCGGAGTTTTGTCCGGAGTTTGTTCCTTCAGACATTCAGATGTGTCTGGAGCTTCTTCCTTCTCGTGGGTTCATGGTCTTGCTGTCAGGAGTGAAGCTGCAGACCTTCCCGATGAGTGTCATAGTTCACAGATGCAGTAGGGACCCAGAGTGATCCGCAGCAAGATGCACTGCAAAGAACAAAAGAACAACCCCTCCACACTGTGGAGGTGGACCCCGTTGCCGCTGGCAGGCGGGCAGCCTGCTTTTATTCCTTTATCTGGCCTCACCCACATCCTGCTGATTGGTCCACTTTACAGAAAGCTGATTGGTCCGTTTTGACAGAGTGCTGATTGGTGCGTTTACAGTCCTTGAGCTAGACACACTGTCACAGAGTGCTAGTCAGCTAGATACAGAGTTAGCTAGATACAGAGTACCAATTGGTTTATTCACAAACCCTGAGTGAGCCACAGAGTGCTGATTGGTATATTTACAAACCCTGAGCTAGACACAGAATGCTGATTGGTGCACATACGATCCTCCGGCTAGATATAAAAGTTCTCCAAGTCCCCATCTAGTTCAGCAGCCCAGCTGGCTTCACCCAGTGGATCCTGCCCCGGGGCTGCGGGCTGCGGGCTGCGGGCTGCAGGTGTAGCTGCCCGCTAGTCCCAAGCGGCGCCTGCACTCCTCAGCCCTTGGGCTGTTGACGGGACTGGCGCCACGGTGCAGGGGGCGGTGCCAGTTGGGGAGCCTCAGGCTGGGCGGGAGCCCACTGCAGGGGGAGGAGTTCAGACATGGCGGGCTGCAGGTCCGCAGCCCTGCCCCAAGGGGAGGCAGCTAAGGCCCAGTGAGCATTTGAGTCCAGCGCCAGCGGGCCGGCACTGCTGGGGGACCCTGCGCAACCCCTGCAGCTGCTGGCCCAGGTGCTAAGCCCCTCACTGCCCTGGACCGGCGACGCCAGCCGGCCGCTCCATGTGCGGAGCCCGCCGAGCCTGCGCCGGCACCCGCTGGAACTCGCGCTGGTCCGCGAGCGCCCTGCGCAGTCCTGGTTCCTACCCGCGCCTCTCCCGCCGCACCTCCCCACAAGCAGAGGGAGGCAGCTTCCGCTTCAGCCAGCCCAGAGAGGAGCTACTCAAGCGCCGCCAGAGTGGACGCTGAGGCTGAGGAGGCGCCGAGAGTGTAAGGCTGCTAGCACATGGTCACATCTCAATATCAGACTTCCCTAAATTTGAAAGGGGCCACTATAAAAGTACTTCAGTGAGCATTAACAAACATGCTTAAAGCAAATGAAAAGATAGAAAGTCTCAGCAAAGAAATAGAACATGTAAAGAAGCCAAATGGATATTTTACGAGTAAAATATATAATAATCAAGATAAAAAGCTCAGTTGGCAGACTCAGTGGCAGAATAGAAGGGACAGGGAAAAATGAAAATATTTCTATCTCCTCTATAAAGTGGGTAATTTCTATTGTTAAGATAGGATGATAGGCCGGGCGTGGTGGCTCACACCTGTAATCCCAGCACTTTGGGAGGCCAAGGCAGGTGGATCACAAGTCCAGGAGATTGAGACCATCCTGGCTAACATGGGGAAACCCCATCTCTACTAAAAATACAAGAACTAGCTGGGCATGGTGGTGTTCGCCTGTAATCCCAGCTATTCGGGAGGCTGAGGCAGGAGAATCACTTGAACCTGGCAGTCGGAGGTTGCAGTGAGCCGAGATCACACCACTGCACTCCAGCCTGGAGACAGAGTGAGAGTTTGTCTCAAAAAAAAAAAAAAAAAAAAAAAAAAGGGATAAAAAAAACTTTTTTTAAAAAAAAAAAAAAAAAAAAAAAAAAAGGGATAGAAATG
>NW_012101410.1:2306875-2318151 GCF_000951045.1 Mandrillus leucophaeus | reverse complement strand
GCAGTCGGAGGTTGCAGTGAGCCGAGATCACACCACTGCACTCCAGCCTGGAGACAGAGTGAGAGTTTGTCTCAAAAAAAAAAAAAAAAAAAAAAGGGATAGAAATGACCTTGTCTGAAAAACAGAGAAAACAGACTAAAAATAAAAATGAATAAAACTTTAGGGACCTGTGAGACTCCAACAAAAGATCTAATTTTTGTGTCATTGGCTATCTAAAAAGAGAAAAGAAGAGAGCAGGGCAGGGCTGAAAAAGTATTCAAAGAAATAATGGTTGAAATTTTTCCAAATTTGGCAAAAGACATAAATCTACAGCTTCAAATAGCTAAGCAAACTCAAATGGAATAAACATAATGAAATCTACATAAAGAAGAATTAACATCACTAATACACAATCTCTTCCAGGAAATACAAGAAGAGTTCACACTTCTCAATTCGTTTTATGAAGCTATTTTTCAATGATACTATAATCAGATAAAGACAATACAAAAAAAGAAAATTAAAGGCCAATATTTATAATAAATATATATGCAGAAATTCTTAACAAATTATTAGCAATACATATAAAAATGACCACATAGGCTAAATTCCAGGGATGAAAGGATGATTCAATATTTAAAAGTCAATCAGTATCATCCATCATTATTATCAAGCTAATGAAGAAAAAAATTACAGTCATATCAATTGATACAGAAAAAGTACTTGATAAAATTCAACATGTCTTCATGATAAAACTTTCAGAAAAGGCTGGGTGCGGTGGCTCATGCCTATAATCCCAGCACTTTGGGAGGCTGAGGCGGGCGGATCATGAGGTCAGCAGATTGAGACCATCCTGGCCAGCTTGGTGAAACCCCATCTCTACTAAAAATACAAAAATTAACTGGGCATGGTGGTGTGCGCCTGTACTCCCAGCTACTCAGGAGGCTGAGGCAGGACAATCGCTTGAACCCGGGAGTCGGAAGTTGCAGTGAGCTGAGATAGTGCCACTGCACTCCAGCCTGGTGGCAGAGCGAGACTCCCTCTAAAAAAAATCCGGTTAAGGGAACTTAACCGGATAAAGAGCATCTACACAGAAACTACAGCTAATGTTGTAAATAATGAATAATGACACAAGACTGGTACATAGATACCATGAAACACTATTCACCAACAAAAATGATGAAACTGTGGATATATACAATTAATTGGGTAAACCTTAGAGAAGTATGCTGACTGTAAAAAAAATCAAATTCCCAAAGGTTACATACGGTATAACTCCATGTGTATAACATGCTTAAAATGACAACATTATAGAAATGGAGAACAGATTACTGGTTGCCATGGGTTAAGGTGGGAGAGAAGAGTGTGACCATAAAAGGGTGACATGAAGGATCTTTGTGATGATGAGAAATGTTGTGAGTCTTAACTGTGTTAATGTCAATATGCTGGTTTTGATACTGCATTCTAGTTTTGTAACATATTACCATTGGGTTAAACTTGGTAAAAGGTACCTGGGAATCTCTCTGTATTATTTCTTATAACTGCATATACATCTATAATTATCTTAAAATCGAACATTCAATCAGAAGAAGAAATCCAAGAAAATTGCAGACATGGATATAAGAAAAAGTGGACACAACCCAGGAATATGATAAAAAGAAATACCAGGATGAAAAAAAATGCAGCAGGTATGGAAATAAGTTAGTCCACACTAAAACATGGGAGTGGAAAGATCCCTGGAAAATATGTCCAAGAAAAAAATGATATCCTTCAACCAACAGAGGGTGGAAGACACTGAGTGATCTTAGTACTACAGTGAAAGTATACGGTTTAATTATTATGTATATATATTTCAAATATGCTGCTCTATTTCTATTCCTCCAAGGTTTTGATAATTACTTTCTCCTTTGAACAGAACATGTTTAGTGATTTAGTACTAGTGTTTTCTCTGCTGGTCTAATTACATACTTCATGGCTTGCAGTGAATAGTATATACATAATCATGTGTTGTTAAAGCTAGCTATTGGCTTTCAGTTTGGAATCAACTTATAAGCAAAGCATGCAGCCTTAGTATGCTTTTAACATTAATATAAATGTTATAAACATTGACATTGACCATATAAAGTTAATGACATGTTGGAATGAGGGGCAGATGGGAGGCAGGAGTTAGAAGACTATGAGGAGATGTTAAGTCAAATGTAGGGGCACTAATTTCCTTTTCCTAACATATTGTCTAAAGTTAAGGGGTCAAGACCTTGTGTAAAGTCAATGGTTTCAGGACTAAAAATTCATAATTTAGACATGTGAATGTAACTCACAGAATTTTAAAAAGTGGCTGGCAGAAACATAAAAGAGTATGAAAGGTGGTGTAAATGAATTAATTCCTCATTTTTCAAAGTATGAAGTTAGTACCTAATGCTTCAAGTTATCAAATTAGAAGAATAAGGTATGCATACATTTTAATATTAAGGAGTAAGTCAGTAAGAGCTACACTAAAGAAGCATTTATGTGTGGTTACTTCTGAGTAGTGGGACTCTTGGTTGCAGCGAGGGAAAGAAGACTTATTTTTCATTTTGGGCCATTTAGTACTACTTGAATTTGTGCTACTATATGAATAATTTCTTTTATACACTTATAATTATTGTTATTAAAATAGAAGCGAAAACATTTCCATAAAGATTTCCAAGATCTTGAAAAAAATTTATGTATAAGGGCCCAAAGTCAAAGTATTCGACAGGTAGATTTTTGGAAGAAAGTTTATCATAAGTTCGTAGTTATTTTAGCCCTCAAATAATGGCAGGAGGATGGATATTCTGACTTCAGAGTTAACCTGAGGATTTGAAAATTCTTCCCTTCTTCACCATGAAATACATCAATATATGGAGAAGCAAATCAGATATTCATGTAGACCTCCAAATAAATCAATCCTTTGAAGATTCATACTTTAAAGCCAAAAAATCAAAATGAATTTCCTGCTAAAAATTGAGACAGGTAACAGGAAGATCTCTGGCAGGGCTCATTCCTAATTCCAGAGAAAGGAAAGGGCTGTCTTCTCTAGTGTGGTCAGCTTTAGAAGGCTAAAGTATTCTATAAGCATCATTGCATGAAGGAGAGAATCTATATACAGTCAATGTTCCAACAGGCTCCAGGGAATGAGAGAGATGGTGAAGACTCTACCAAGTGGGCATAAGTGATTGGTCCTAACCTGCCCAAGCAGATAAGTGACTCCTCTACGGGGCAGGCTGAATAAAATGATAGTAAAAAGGACAATCACTTTCTCCCAAGTTCTTTCAAGAGGAAAGACATTCCTGTTTTAAAAGCCTAGGCAGGAATCTAGGGAAAGAGATTGGTTCTCTCTTTGTATGCTGTGTCTTAAAGCTCACCTGGGCCATTGTCCATAATCACTGTATATAAATCAGCCAAATTAATTGGCCAAAAACATTCATTTCTTTCCCCAGAAAAAAATCTTAATAAAGAAGAGCTGAATATTTTTTAAAAAATGAGAATAGCTCAGCTAGAATTGGAATTTAATATGCCATTTTTTTAAATCTTAAGCTTGAATCAACCAAACTTGAGTCAGTTAAAAAGAAGATACTCCCCCAACCTTTTTATTTTTGAGGTGGCTTTGACACCACCACCAAGGAAGAGATATAAATGTTTATTTTTATTTAATCTAGGAAAGGAAATGTAATTAGATAATAGTTATGTACTTAACACCACTAGATTTGGAAGGTCAACTCCCAAAATGCGTAATTCAAGACCATTACCTAAATGGAGAAGTGATGAAAAAAAGATATCTATTGGGTTGTGTATAATATTAAAGCCTTTTATATACTTTGAAATATTAATTACTTGGGTTGATATGATAAATATAAAATATGTTAACATTTAGGACGGGAAAACATTAATTTTCAAATAGGAATGGTAAATAAGTTTGTCTTCCATGTCAACTTCAATCAAGTGTTAGCTTACTGGAACAGCGTGTTGAGAAGGATTCTGAGGCCACATCTGGGATTAATTACTTATGCCTACCAAGGTTGGGAATGGATAGCATAAATGTCATGTTATTTATCATCTATGCTTTGTGAGAACCACATGACATGATTGCATAAACTGTTTTCTGACATTAGATTCCAGATCAGTTTCTCATTTGTAAGATGAGAGTTAGACTAGGTAAGGGGTTTTCAGAGTGTGGTATGAGGGGCTTCAGTGTGATGAGAGGGATTGGGGAAGCCCAGGGAGCAGGTTCTTGGCTTCCTAGTCCTTCTTCAGCCAGAGAAGTTTCACTTTGTATGTTTTACCAACTGGCGTCCTTATCAGCTTTTGGTTGAATGAGTTTTTTAGCGAAAAAGAGTTTGTAAGAAGTTGTTCTTTAAGATTCTATTAATTATTCTGTGGTCTCCTTTATTCACCCTGCCCTCCTGGAAGGTACTGGCTAAGCAGAAAAAGTTCTCAGAGGTGTAGCATTTAAGTTGGACCTTGAAGTATGAGTAGGAGTTCTCTGTGAGTGGGGTGTGTGTGTGTGTGTGTGTGTGTGTGTGTGTGTGTGTGTGTGGTTAATGCCATGTATTAGTATTTCTAAATGACTTATAAACAAGAAACCAATCAAGATAAATTCAGAGAGACTTATTACTGGCTGCCCATCCACTGAGGATGGCCCTCAATGCATCACCACAGTTTGGTGGATTTGCAAAAGCCTACAGTTATTCTTAGAGAAAGACTGTTCTAACATCAGATTTATAAGCCAAAATCCAAGTTTATTCACTTGCAGAGAATATTATACCTACAAATTTCTGGATTATTTAAAACTCTTTCCCAAATCCATGAAGCAAATTGGTAATCAGAAGACTATTTGGTGAGTATAGAATGGATGCTTTTGATAAAGCATTAGAAGGTCATTGGAAGTTACGTGAATCTCCCTGGACCAGGAGAGCATACACCTCTCTCATCTGCTAGGCACTGTCTCTCTGCCCTGACCAGTCCTGGCTAAACCATCACAATTTATGAGCTTGGACTCCCCTTCTAGATGCACAGAGCCTGTCTACTTTAGTGTCATCCTGTTTTTGGCAGTTGCCTAGATTTCAGCTTTCCTTAGGTGCATCTGAGGCCTGAGGAACCTCCCTGTTTCTCTGATTACTTTTGAGTGTTTCCAGAGCCCCTGCAGCTGGATCCTAGGCTTGGGTGGGGCTGCTGCTATCCATCCTGTGCTGATTTCACGCAGTCCCCTCTGAGAAGGTGGCTTCATCTCTGTGTTAAACAGGCACCTTTTTGTGTCTCTATATTTGACTCTCAATCTTTTATGTTGCCCTCTTCTCCTTTTCCTGTAAAAAATCAAAAGTCCGCTGTGATCAGCCAACATGTTCGCTTTCTTCTTTCAGAAACCCACACACACTTGGGCCCCATCTTCGGTTCCAGCTGAGCCGAGATTGAATATGACGGTGGCTGGAGGGCACTGCTGCCCTGATTGTTCTTGGAATTCCTGAACACTCGTCTCTCTCCCAGGAATAGAAAACCTACTCTAATCCGAGAGGTTAAGCCCATTTAAAATCAGAGATGCAAACTCTGCCTTATAAATTTTGATGGGTCTTCCTTCTTGTGGAGCTTTGTGTGCCATAGTTATAAGGTATAACTATACAAGTCTGGAGTTCAGGGTGAAAACATTGACTACAATTTAAAAGGGCATTAGAGGCGGCCTGTGTTTGGCAAAACTTTCCCCTGACTGGGAGACAGCAGATCTGGTTGTCCACTCTGAATAAGGACTACTTCCATTTGGAATCATACTTGGCCCCCAGTTCCTGTGGGATGTTGACACGGGCATTCATTGAACATTAATGTATTAAATATTCATGGTATTTCAGGTATTGTGCTGGTGCTATGGATATACAGATGAACAAGATGGGATTTCTGCCCTCCTGTTGTTCGAAGTCTAATGAAGAAGGTAATTAGAATAGAATAATAACAACAATTATAATCAGCACATTGAACTAACATACACTGCGGGATGTAATCAGAAAACAACTCTCTTCCTTCCCTCCAACACCCATTTATACCTACTGTGTAGGGCTAGATGAATCTAGGAAACAAATCTTGAATGAAATCCAGGAAAAAAAAGTCATGTCTTTTGTGATCATGAAAAGACCTTCCAAGACCTTCCATATGTCAGTGTGACATCAGCATATACCTTGATTAGTCATTCCCTACCTGATTCTCCCTTGATGTGTGTGAATGTGTCTTGGTTCTAACTGGCCACTTATAGCTCCTTCCTCAGCCCTTAGGCATTTCCAACTTATTTTCCTGAGGTCTTTGTTGACAGTGACATTCATGGGTCCTCTTGCTGGCTCCTTCTTGCATTTAGCCTAGATGTGGCCAACAGGAAACACTCAGGCCTTTTTTTTAAATGCCAATAAACCCTTGGGACCCAGGTCAATGAGGTGCTGCATCCCCTCTCCACTAGCAGAGGGGAAAAGTCTGTGTTTTTAGTCAGACACCAGGCCCATCCCAGCAGTCCTTATGAAGCCCCTTTCCCCAGCTGGAGGTGCCCCTCACTCTTCCCCTTAGGAGAGTAGACTAAAAGCACACCCACAGCCTCTTAAAACAAACCTTTTTCCCCAAGGAATAGTGTACTTATGATCCTTTTCTTCCCTCGGGATGAGTGAGGGCCAGGAGTTGCAAAGTGTCCATTTATACCTTCTTGGCCAGTCCTTCTTGGTGGCCTCCACGTTCACTTTGGCATGTGGAAATAGTTGTTCTTTTAATATTCTAGCATACAATAATAGCAAAACAAAAAAAATATTGGTCATCCTTACAGGATGCTTTTATATGACCCAAGCACTGTGGTAAGAACATCATAAGAATTACGTCAGTACAGCCTTACAGACAGGTACCAATATGATCTCGCTGCAGTTAGGGAAAAGAAGGTGTACAGAGGTTAAGTAATTTGCCAAAGGCCACGCAGTCAGTAAGTGATGAAGTCAGACCAGGGTGCAGAGAAATCACATAAAAGCTTCTCCCCTCATGGGCGGGAAATGCTTGTTCTTTCCACTCACTTCCCCAATCCTCTCTGTCCTTCAAGGCCTCCTCCAAGTACATCCTTTTTAGAAACTTCCCTGATGACTCTGACCACTGCTGCATTTTCTCTTCTGAACTTCTGTCTCTACTTGTCATGGACAGTTTGCTAATTGCTTTATGCAGTTTAGTCGGCCTCCTGACGTAGAATCAAATTTAAGTAAGAATACAATAGTCCCCCCTCAGCCAGGGTTTCATTTTCTGTGGTTTTAGTTACCTGCCATCAACTGCAGTCTGAAAATATTGAATGGAAAATTCCAGAAATAAACAATTCTGGAGTTTAAAATGGCACATCATTCTGAGTAGGCTGATGAGATATCAAGCCTTCCCACGGGGAAGTGAATCCTTCCTTTGTCCAGTGCTGTTTACGCTCCCTGCCTGTTAGACACTTAGTCATCTCGGTGATCAGATCGACGGCTGCAGTATAGCAGTGTTTGTGTTCAAATCACCCTTGTTTTACTTAATAATGGCTCCAAGGTGCAAGAGCAGGAATGATGCCAGCTTGAATATGCCAACAAGTGCTTCCTTTAAGTGAAGAGGTGAAAGTTCTCTACTTAAGGAAATAAAAAAAGTCATATGCTGAAGTTGCTAAGATCTATGCTAAGAATGAATCTTCTATTTGTGAAATTTTGAAGAAGAAAATAGAAGTTCACGCATAGTATATATAGGGTTTGGTAGTATCTAGGGTTTCCAGCATCCACTGGGGGTCTTGGAATGTATCCACTGTGGATAAGGGGGACCATTGTACAGACATCTCCTGAAGAACAAGTGACAGCTCAGCCCCCATGACATCTGAATCCAAACAGACCAAACCGATGCCACAGACCCAGTGAGGCATTGTTCTGGCTCAAATGCATATATAAGTTTACATCACCAGGCAGAACACTTAGCAAGGCCTCTAAAATGTCTGTTCCAATTTGTGTGGCTTTATTTTTTTTTAGTATTTTTATTATTTAAATTTATAGATACCATTGTATGATTTATCATGTACATAATATGATGCAGTATATGTGTGTGTGTATATATATGCACACACATCTTGGAGAATATATAGTACATATATATACGTATATATACACACTGATATATACACATTGTGGAATAGTTACATATAGCTGATTAGCAAATGCATTACCTCACATAGTTATTTTGTGGCAGGAGCATGTAACATCCTCTCTCTTTACATTTTTCAAGAATAAAATATATGTGTATTAACTACAGTCACCTTGCTGTACAATAAATCCCTTGAAATATATTCCTCCTATCTAACTGTAATTATGTATCCTTTGACCAACAAGTCCCCATTTCTCCCTCTACAATGACTTTACAATTTTCCTCAAAAAAAAAAAAAAAGAAAAAAAAACCCTCATGGTTTTCTTGGAAGAGAGAAATGGTTTGCCTCAAAGAGGTAGTCAAATCTCCAAATCTGCTAAGGCAGACAATTGCCTGGAGATGGGAAATGAAGTCCTCTTGCCTGGACCTCTGTTCACTTCAAAGACCTCCTGTGATGCTGGTACAAATCCTTTCATACAAGCCAAGAGCACCTTGGGAAGGGATGAGGCCCAGAGATCTGTGCCAAGACTGGGTAATTTATAAAGGAAAAGAGGTTTAATAGACTTACAGTTCCACATGGTTGGGGAAGCCTCATAATCATGGCAGAAGGCAGAAAGCAAAAGGCAAAAGGCACGTCCTTACATGGCGGCAGACAAGAGAGAATGAGAGCCAAGTGAAAGCAGAAAACCCCTTATAAAACCATCAGATCTCGTGAAACTTATTCACTGCTACGAGAACAGTATGGGGGAAACCACTCCTGTGATTCAATTATCTTCCACCAGGTCCCTCCCACAATGCATGGGAATTATGGGAGCTACAATTCAAGAAGAGATTTGAATGGGGACACAGCCAAACCATATCTATCACCTGGTGTCTGCAGAACTAACTTCTTGCTGAAATCTTTCAGATCCCTTCTTTCACTCTCTACAAACCGCTGCCTCTTCTTCCTGCTGCCCCCTCACTCTCAGCGGGAAACAAAGCCATCAAAAGACACCTTTTTCCCATGCAACCCACTGCCTCCACCTCTCCCACCTCTGTTCCTGATACAACAGAGGAATGTCTCTCCTCTTGCCTTGGGCCGATGCCACCACCTGCAAACTGAATTCCATCCCCTCCTCCCTTCTCTCAGACCTGATGCCAATGATGATCCCCTTCCCTCTCATCTAATCAAACTGCTCCTGCAAATACATTCTCCCACTGGCTTATGAAAACAACTGTTTTGTTTGTTTGTTCATTTTTTTGGCATTAGAAATAAAAAACAAGCCAAAGCAACAACATAATCAGAAACAAACACACTCAACAATCTCTCCTCAACCCCACATCCTTGCAGCACCGCACTCTATCTTCCCTCCCCATGGAGCCCACTCCAATCTTGCTCCTGCCCTTGTTAACCACTTCCCCTGAGAAGCTCAACCACAGCACCTTCAGGCCACTAAACCCGATGATGTCCAGACCCCAACTTCCTTGCCTTCTCAGCTCTGTTCACTCACCACATGCTTCCTGTTAACACACTTCTTTGGACTGTTCTGACCCCACATTCTCATGGTTGTCCTCTTGCTGCTGCTCCTTCTCTCCCTCCTTTGTAGTTAGATCCTTCTTTACCCAGCCAGATGATGCTTCTCTGGGCTTGGTTTGGGGCCCATCTCTTTTCTTCCACTGTCTTCTTTCCCTACATGGTTTCATCCACACCCAATACTTCAGTTACCACTTATTCAGTCCCAGATTGATGTCTTCATTTCAGAATCCTGTTGTCCAACCTCTCTCTTGACATATTCATTTGGATGCTTCAAGGTCATTGTGGATTCAGTAAGTCCTAGAAGAGACTGAAATTCATTAACCCTCCCCTCCCAATCCAAACAAATGGATTTTCTTCCAGAGTTCTCCATCCCAGTTAACACATCACTATTCATTGGTGCAACCCAAATGATCCAGTAGTTTTCTGTCTTAGTCAATTTGGGCTGATATAACAAATTACCACAGACTAGGTAGCGTTTAAACAACAAAAATTTGTTTCTCATAGTTCTTGAGGCTGGGAAGTCCAAGATCAGGGTGCTGGCAGGTCTGGTGTTTTGTGAGGGCCTGCTTACTGGTTCATAGACAAGTTTCTTCTTGCTATGTTCTTATGTGGTGGACGGGGCAAAGCAGTACACTAGGGCCTCTTTTATAAGGGCACCGGTCTTATTCCAGAGGGATGCATCCTCATGACCTAATGACCCCCACAAAGACCCCATTTTTTTTTTTTTTTTTTTGAGACAGGGTCTCACTCTGTCGCCCAGGCTGGAGTACAGTGGCACAATCACAGCTCATGGCAACCTCCAACTTTCAGGCTCAAGCGATCCTCCCACCTTAGTCTCTTGAGTAGCTGGGGCTACAGGCATGCATTATCCCACCAGGCTGATTTTTACTTATTTATTTTTGGTAGAGACAGGGTTTTATCATGTTGCCCAGGCTGGCCTCAAACTCCTGGGCTCAAACGATCCACCCACTTTGGCCTCCCAAAGTGCTGGAATTACAGGCATGTGCCACCATACTGTGCTGGCCCCACCTCTTAATACCATCATCCTAGGGGTTAGGATTTTCATGTATGAATTTGGGGAGACATAAATATACAATCTCTAACATTATCCTTGACAACTCTTTCACCACTACTCCCCATGGCCAATCCTGCAACAAGTATGAGGATTTCACTCTTGATGTCTCTCCATCTCTGCAATTCTTTTCATTTATTTCCCACTGCTCCCACCACCCACCATGCCACAGTCACCTCTTTCCTGGTCTTCCCCAATACTTGCTACTTGCATCTTCTTACACACCCCTGCCTTGTCCCTGCTGATTTCCATAGTGCAGCCAGAGCATTTTGTAAATAGACATCTGGTCATGTCATTACTCTTATGTGTGCTCCCCACCCTGCCCAACACTCAGACTAACTTGCTGTTGTTCTTATAATAAAGGCTGACCATCTTCATAGGGCTCAAGGGGTCCTGCATGGTTGGTTTGCCTTCCCAGTCTCATTTTATACCAAGATCCTCCTCACTGTCTGTGCAGCAGCTAATTTGCCTTCTCTCAGTTCCTTGGACATATGATGTTCTTTCTCTCTATAGCACTTCTATCCTCTCAACCTGGAACATTCTTTTTTTTTTTTTTTTTTTTTTGAGACAGAGTTTCGCTCTTTTTGCCCAGGC
>NW_012101410.1:2290127-2303476 GCF_000951045.1 Mandrillus leucophaeus | reverse complement strand
TGCTGCTATTCAGGAAACACACGAATCCATATTAATAATTACTATTTGGTGACTGATAAATTTCATTCTTTTCATGTAGCGTACCTGGCAATTACTTCCATAAACAGTAGTTTATTCATTATCTGATGCGTCTTGGGGAGGTTTTGGTTTAGCTGGACCAGGGATTATAGCTCTTATGATGTGAGATTGGAAGATACAAGCTGCTTTTTCTGGGGAATGTGTCTATCGAAGTCGGGATGTAAGATGGCAAACCCCTTCCTTTGCCTGTCACCATCCGCGTGGAAAGAGTAGTGATAAATCATTGTAATAACAGTGGCAGTGGACTGTCAGCTTGGTGAGGGAATCCAGATGAATTTCCCTTTTCAAGCCATCAGTTTTAAGCAAATGAGAGTCCTAAAGCAAAGAGTAAAAATAACTGCTGTAAACCAAGAGAATGACTCTAGATACAGGAGATATCAACTGACAGAATTTCCTTTTTTCTGCTTGCTCTTCAAGGATGACTGGACACTGTAAAACCTCATTAAATCAAAGGTTTTACATCTGCGATTTCTTTTCAGTTCCAACAAGGGCTACGCTTGAAGCTTCTGATTTACCTCTGCATCCCCAGTGCCTGGCACGTGGTGGTAATAACGATAATGACAACAATCATAAACATTTGTGGCCCATTTACCTTTTAGTCTGGCCGTATTCTAAGTGCATTGCATATAATTTATCCTTAGAACACCCTAAGAGGCAGGTGATCTTCTTATTTCCATTTGCACATTGAAGAAACAGGTGCAGAGGGGTACAGTCGGTTGCCCAAACCACACTGTTAACGTGAGTGAAGGTGGTATTTGAACCCAGGTGGTCAAGCTCCAGAGCGCTTGACCTTTCTAGCTTAAGAAAGGTCAGAAATACTCAGTGAATAACAACAATGAACTCACTCTTACTGAGCACTTACAACATGTCTGGCACTGTTCTGTCTTTTGCATGTGTCTACACATTTAATATCTATAAGTACTTATTTATAGGTACTCTTTTATATCTGATTTACATATAAGAAAACTGAGGCACAGGGCAGTTTAGAAAATTGTTCAGACTTTATATTAATAGCTATTATGTGGCAGTAGCAGGTTTCCAAGCCAGAATAGCTCACCTAGTCTCTATGCTCCTCATTACTAAGCACCACCGCCTCTCCTGGGAACACATTATGAAATGCATCTTCATCATAGCTGTGGGGGAAAGAGCCCTCCTGAAAATAACAATTGCAGTATCGTAAAGGCGGTTCAGAGGCAACCAGAAAGTTTTTAGAAATGCAGACTCTTGGGCCCATTCAAGACTCATTGAGTCAGAATCTGCATTTTAACAAGTTCTCCAGCTGTTTTAGTTCAGACTGAAAGCTGAAAAGTGCTTCTTTAGACCAGAGCTCTCCAATTTTGGCGCGTATTAGAATCATGTGAGGAGCAGAGACGTTAATTTACTTGGCCTGGGGGTGTCGCCTGAAGACTGGGAGTTTAAAAGCCCTCCCAGGTGATGTTAATGCACAGCCAAGGTTGAGAACAACAGGTATAGAGACCACAGTTTTGGAGTCCTTTGTCCCTGTAATTATTCAACAAATAACACTCTTCAATATAGCACTCTTCAATAATACAGGCAGTGCTGTGAGTACTACGACTAGGTAACAGCAACCAGATACAGTCCCTGAACTTGGGGAGTGAGCTGGGCAAGTTGCTTATCTTCTCTGAGCCTCAGTTTCCTTATCTGTGAAATGCAACATACAGCTTTCTGCTGCACGATGACGTTTCTGTCAGTGACGGGCCGCGTATGTGAGAGTGGTCCCATGAGATCATAGCGGAGCTGAAACATTCCCATCCTCTAGTGATGCAGCCAAAGTGTTTGCAGTGATGCTGGTGTAAACAAACCTACTATACTGCCAGTTGTGTGAAAGCATAGCACGTACAATTATGTACAGTTCATAATACTTGATAATGATGATAAACTGTGTTACTGGTTTATGTACACAATTTTTAATAGTTATTTTAGAGTATAGGCCTTCCACTTATTAAAATATTAACTGTAAAACGGCCTCAGGCAGGTCCTTCAGGAGGTATTCAGAGGAAGGCATTGTTATCATAGATGACATCTCCATGCGTGTTACTTTTCCTGAAGACCTTCCAGTGGAACCAGATGCGGTGATGGAAGACAGTGATACTGATCCTGAGCCCTTGTTGGCCTAGGCTAATGCGTGTGTTTGTGTCTTAGGTTTTCACAAAAATTTCAAAAAGTAAAAAACAAAACAAAAATTCTTAAAAAGAGAAAAAAACTTAATAGGGATATAAAGTAAGAAAATATTTTTGTACAGCTCTGCAATGTATTTTTTTTTTTTTTT
This sequence comes from Mandrillus leucophaeus, assembly GCF_000951045.1. NCBI lineage: Eukaryota > Metazoa > Chordata > Mammalia > Primates > Cercopithecidae > Mandrillus > Mandrillus leucophaeus. The sequence goes on along the minus strand of NW_012101410.1, from coordinate 2,301,108 downwards.
TTTTGAGACGGAGTTTTGCTCTTGACGCCCAGGCTGGAGTGCAGTGGTGCAATCTCGGCTCACTGCAACCTCTGCCTCCCAGGTTCAAGTGATGCTTCTGCCTCAGCCTCCCCAGTAGGTGGGATTATAGGCATGTGCCACCAAGCCCGGCTAATTTTGTATTTTTAGTAGAGATGGGGTTTCGCCATGTTGACCAGGCTGGTCTCGAACTCTTGACCTCGGGTGATCCGCCCACTTTGGCCTCCCAAAGTGCTGGGATTTCAGGAGTGCGCCACCATGCCCAGCTGTGTTTGTGTTTTAAGTTGTATTGTGATAAGAGTTGAAAAGTTGTAAAACATTTAGAAGTTTACAACGTAAAAAAGTTATTGTAAGCTAAGATTAATTTATTATTGAAGAAAAATGTTTTAAAAATTTTAGTGTAGCCTAAGTGTATGATGTTTAGTCTACAGTAGTATACAGCAATGTTCTAGGTCTTCACATTCAGTCACTGCTAGTCACTCACTGACTCACCCAGAGCAACTTCCAGTCCTGCAAGCTCTATTCATGGTAACTGCCTTATACAGGTGTACCCTTTTTAAATTTTTTATACTGTTACTGTACCTTTTCTGTTTCAATATATTTATTTGCACAAAAATACCACTGTGTTACAATTGCCTATAGTATTCACTACAGTAACATGCCATACAGTTTTGTAGCCCAGGAGCAATAGGCTATAACAATAGCCTAGGTGTGTTGAAGGCGATGCCATCTAGGCTTGTGTAAGTATACTCCATGATGTTTGAAAGATGACAAAATCACCTAATGACACATTGCACAGAATGTATCGCTGTCATTAAATGACACATAACTGTACTAACCATAGTTCAGAGGACCGTCTGTCCACATCACTTTCAGGATGAATTTCTGGCCCACACATCCTGCAGAGTAGGTAGCTGACTTCCAAATGCCACCTTCAGCAAGGCCACAGCCGGTTGGATGAGGGGTGGACACCTGACTAAGCCCACAGCTGATTGGATGAGGGGTGGACACTTGACTAAGGCCACAGCTGATTGGATGAGGGGTGGACACCTGACTAAGGCCACAGCTGATTGGATGAGGGGTGGACACTTGACTAAGAAGTAGTCAATCCGTGGACTACATTGCTATAACTTGTGTTATTAGCAAACTAATGATTTGTTGGCTGTGTTCTGCTGATAGGAGCATAGCCCTGGGAGGTGACAGAAACATGGAAAAACCTAAACAGCAGCTAAAATAAGAACTAGGCAAATAAACTACAGGATAACATAAAACTCAAAATAAGAAAAATGGCCAAAACGCCGGTCAGAGTGACATGTCCATGATTCTTCTAGGCAAAGCCAAATAATAAGAGAGATAAGAGAGAAATAAATAAGAGAGAAATAAATAAGAGAGAAAGTTTGGGTTAGTAACCAGGGGTCCCTGAAATGTTCTCCTTTTCCAGGATATTTAATGATTATTTCACCCCCTAATTTAAGAAAACGCCCATAAAATAGGAATGCTGGGTCGTTACAGGAGAAGCAGGAAAATATCAAGCACCAATATCACCAACAGCAAGAAAGGAGGTGTTAAAATTAGCTACAAGGACAAAGATGAGCCTGGGCTGATAAGACTCTAGGTAACAGGATGGGGGCTAAGATGATTGAAACCAGCTAAGTCTGACACTGGATTTGACCCATGTCCTACCCCAGACCTAATTATACACTCATTATTCTCCTAAATCACTCACCCACCAGTGCCATGACAGATCCGATCATGCCCATATTTATCAGAAAAATGAGTGACACTCAAATTCTAAGAGATTTCCACCTTTTCCTAGAAGCCCTCATGGTTCCATCTTTTAATTAGAAGAGCTCATTAAATTAGAAACCCAAACTCCACTGTGTACGAGTCACTCTCCCAAGTTCACTCACACTCCTACTCGAGTGGGTACTTTCACTTTGTAATAAGAGCTTCTTGCCTTTCACTTCATTCTGACTCATCTCTGAGTTCTTTCTTGTGATGATATCAAGAACCTGTAACACTGGCTGGACTGGGGTCTCACTGGCATCTGGAGACCCACCTAAGCACTCCAGCGATATTGTAACCAGTAAATACCGTTTCCTAGAACTGGGTTTATGACTGAGAAGATACCCATAGTTCGTGAGAGCTTGTTTACTCCCGAGTGAGCTGACCTTTCTGAAGCTGACTTTCCCAGGATGCCTTGCAGGAAGATGTGTGCCTGCAATGTACAGCAACTGGCTGGACAGGTGCCTGGAGGACAGCGTTTTGGCTTTAATGGGCAGACAATGCACTATGGCTTACTTGTCTCATTCTTGAGGTTTTCACAGACCAATTCAGCAGCTATTTATATCAGAAAGATTATTGATGTTCACTCTAAAACAATATGGAGGTAAATACATATTGTGTACTCAGGGTCCCATATAGTATCAGGCATATTTAAATCCCTGTAATGTTTCAAGTGAAATGGCATTCCCCACAATTCCTCCTAATTCCCCTTGGAATCTGGTACCAAGGAGGCATCTGCTCAAGTTCACAGCATAAATCCAAGCCCGTCTGATTCCAGAATCTGTGCTCTTTTCACAACCATATGATATCTTTGTATGGCTCACGCTGTGAATTCAGGTCTGTCTGATTCTGGAATCCATGCTCTTTTCACAACCATATGACACCTTCCATACTTTTCAGTTTGACTTCTTTAATTTATGCTTTTAACAGCTGATTACCATTTTGCTCTGGAGAATTTCCTAAGGATTTTTTTTTCCCTGCTAAGATAAGTTTTCAGAAAAGTGAGAATGTACATCATTGTGATGACCCAGAAAGGTTGTCATCCTTTTTTCTCAGGGATGTATTTACCTATTGCTCTAAAAATTCTCCTAGAAATGGAAATTACATTAACTTTAAGCCAAATTAGGATCAGTTCTCTGCTCTGTAGTGCTTTTTTTTTCCTCAGGTTTTTTATTTTTACCTTCACAATGATATCATCTGAAGGCATAGGAGGCCGTCTGTGTGATTCGAACAATGCTGGAGGCATTTGATGGATTGCCATACTTCTGGAAATTTTTATCAAGGCATTCTATATCCCTGTTAATGACAATATATTGCATTGAAGGTGAATCTATTTCATTGTTGGATTAATTCATTGGACAGAGTAGCTAATCATTCAAGAAACGGAAGACTAGATAGAGAAGTTACAATTAAGTAGAGAGGTGCTGTCCAAAATGGTAGTCATGGTTACATATGGCAACTGAAGACTTGGCATGTGTCCTAGTTTGAATTGAGATGTGCTGTATGTGGGTATAAAACACACATTGGATTGGATAACAACAACCCAAAATATGTGACATATTTTATTAAATATTTTTATATTGATTAGATGTTGAAGTGATAAAATTTTGGACATAGTTATATAAACAGTATTTGCATAAGTCTGTTTCCACACTGCTAATAAAGACATACCCTAGACTGGGCAAATTACAAAAGAAAGAAGTTTAATGGACTTACAGTTCCACATGGCTGGGGAGGCCTCATAATCATGGTGGAAGGTGAAAAGCACATCTCACATGGTGGCAGACAAAAGAAGAGGGCTTGTGCAGGGAAACTCTCATTTTTAAAACCATCAGACCTCATGAAATCCATTCACTTTCATGAGAACAGCATGGGAAAGATCTGCCCGCTGATTCAATCATCTCCTACCAGGTCCCTCCCACAACTTGTGGGAATTATGGGAGCTACAAGATGAGATTTGGGTGGGGACACAGAGCCAAACCATATCAGTGTTCAAATGAATTATGTCTGTCGTTTTTAGTTTAATTTGGCTACTAGAAGATCTCAAATTCTGTATTCTGCTTGTATGCATTATTTTTCTACTGGACTAGGCTAAACTGGAGCATGTAGGCAAAGCCTTTGCTCTCTCTCTCGCCACCATGGGAGCAAGCCTTTGTAGAGCTAATGCTGTGAAGGAGTTGGTGGTAGAGAACAGAAAGGATGAAGGGAAACAAAGAAATGGCAAATAAAAGTGTTAGAAATGTGTCCTATTTCATATTTTTGCTATTGTATAACTTAGTTTGTCCAAAGGGCAAAAGCTCTTGTTGTAAATAAAATGTACTATTGAGAAATATACTTGTGTTTCTTTTTCCATTATTTCTGCTGCAACAGAACTCAGCTATCCCCAGAATTTAACCAATGCTCCAGCTGATGGTTTACTAGAGACCCCATGGCTCTCTGTTGGCTGCTATGGTGGGCTGGTGCTGAAATTAAAGACTATTGAGAACACAGTCCCTTCTGAGGCCCTAGGAAGAGTTTCTCAAGTAGGATGGGGTGGCTGTTCTGATGTGATTGGTGTGTGCTGACCTGAATCAAGCCCACTGGACACTGACACATCCAGGCCAGAGCTGGAGGTCAGGCTCAGCTCTGGGGAAGGCCCAGTCCTAACAGGCCTGCTTGAAATGGTTCTAAATATTGGCTCCAGTTTCTTGCATGTTCTCTAGAAGTCTTCAGAACTTCCTCCTACGGTTGATCTGGACTGAATCAGAGTACCCCACAGCAACCCTGGCGATAACCTAGGCTCGACAGTTTGGGATGTGTGTGGGTGATTTCAGACAGCTTGCTAGGAGCATTTTTGGCTTGGCTTTATCACAGTGATGTACTATACATCTTCAGAGGTATAAAGTTAGGTTATTAATATAAGGATATACTATTCCTGAGACATATAATGTACTGACATTTGCTCTTATGGTATAAAGATGAGGGCACAATTATTTGCATTAACCTGTGATGAATCTTTTCATAATTTTAAATGATGATTGCAGTGTCCAACACTTTAGTTTTGAGTTAAGCAAGGCCTATCTTACCAGCTGTGATGGTAAATTTTATGTGTCAACTTGACTGGATCACAAGGTGCTCAGATAAAAATTATTTCTGGGTTTTTGAGAATGTTTCTAGAAGAGATTAGCATCTGACTTGGTGGACGCAGTAAAGCAGATTACCTTCCCCAAGGAGGGCTGGTGTCATCCAATCTGTTGAGACCCTGAATAGAACAAAAGGCAGAGGAAGGAGGAAACTGCCTCACTCCTTTTTTTTTCTGGTTTCATTTCTTGAGCTGGTGCATCTCATCGTATATCCTGCCCTTAGACTTGGATTTATACAATTGGCCCCCTGGTTCTCAGGCCTGTGGACACAGATGAATCACACCAACTTTCCTAAGTCTTCAGCTTAGACAGGGCAGATTGTGGGACTTCTGAGCCTCCATAGTCGGTGAGCCAATTCTTTACAATAAATCCCTTCACTATAAGTTTGTGTGTGAGTTTGTGTATATTCTATTAGTTTTGTTTCTCTAAAGATTCTTGAGTAATACACCAGCATGATGGAAATGATTAGGCTCTATGTCCCCACCCAAATCTCATCTCAAATTATAATCCCCAGGTATCACGGGAGGGACCTTGTGGGAGGTGATTGGATCATGGTGGCTCTTTCCCCCATGCTGTTCTCATGATAGTGAGTGAGTTCTCATGAGATCTAATAGTTTTATAAGTGTTTGGCAGTTCCTCCTTCACACTCTCTCTTGCCACTGTGGGGAGACATGTCTTGCTTACCCATTGCCTTCTGCCATGATTGTAAGTTTCCTGAGGCCTCCCCAGCCATCTGGAACTGTGAGTCAATGAAACCTCTTTCATTCATAAATTACCCCGTCTCAGGTATTCTTTTTAGCAGTGTAAAACCAGGCTAATACAATGATATAAAATTACTTGCTACTTGTTTCAGCTATCTATTGCTGTAGAATAATTTACCCCCAAAGAATAGTGGTCATAAACAATAGCCATTTTATTTCTCAGGATTCTGTGGACCAGGAATTTCATTAAGCCATAGCAAGGAGAGCTTGTTTCTCTCTGCTCCGTGATATCTAAATTCTCAGCTGAGATAGCTCAAAAGGGGGATGCTGGGATGGCTTGACTATAGCCATTTGATTGGCAACTTTGTTTTTGTGTTCAGGTGGGATTCATGGTTTTCTTTGGCATGATTTATCCATATAGCTAGTGTGAGCTTCTTCCTAGCATGGTGGTCTCAAAATAGTTGGACTTTTTACACTGTGGCTGGCTTATCCCAAATGAAATTGGAAGTTGTCAGGCCTCTTAAAATTTATGCTCTTACGAAAGCGAAACAATCTTGACATGGAATGCTGGCTGGGCAGTGTCAGCTAAACGGTGGTGTTACTTGGAGCTGTCCTTGTACTCACTACTAGACCATTTTTTTTTCTAGTAAATGTAAACATTTCTACTGAAGAATGACATCAGACAAAGTTATTCTGTGACCAAGATGGAACAAAGATCACTCCATAATCATGTCCAAATACAGATAAAAATGAGAACATTATGACTAATGTGAATGACTACTGCCTCTTTACCAATTATAATGTGTCTCATTCCATTCTTTCTGCCTTCTAGATAAAAATTAAGATATCCAATCACAGAATTACCCCCACTGCCTGAGAGCATCCATTCCAGAAGAAAAGAGACACTTCCTTGAGCTCTCCAAATCGCCTACTACAAGCCCAAACTCTGCAAGTCTAACACCCTCTCACCAAGACACTGCACAGCACCTCCTGGTGTGCATTCCCCCTCACTACAGCTAGTCAATAACCCAATGTTGTCTGACTACAGGTTTGCTCCTGGTAGTCTTTGTCTGGGGGTAGTAGGCGCCCAAATTGCCACAATATCACTTCCACTGCATTCTATTGGTCAAGGCAAGTCACAAAGCCACTCAGGTTTAAGGGGAGAGGAAAAAGACTCTCCCTTCTGATCCATGGCGCAGTATGAGCTTACAGGGAGTGAAAGGATTGATGGTGGCCGTCTTTGTAAACAATGTACCACAGTACTGTAGAACAGTTACTTACATTTTCAGAAAGCAGTCGAATTATAAGTTAAAAATGTATGTGAAACACTGGTACTGGCCACCTAGTGAGGCCATAGTCTGTGGCTAGGTTTTATTCGGACAATAAAAGGATTTAGCTTCTCTTTACATCTTTAGAATATGACTTTCCTTCTGTGTTTTTCTTTTCAAAAAACGGGGATGCTTTATCACATCTTTCCCTTCATCCAACATGCTGCACACAGCACCTCTGCTCTTTCCTGGCCACTGATGGCTGCTTTCTGCTCTGCCGTGGGTCTCTTTGCTGGTCAGCTTTTGGAGCTCTGGGAAAAACACCTTTTCTAGTTGTGCTACTGTTACTACCATTGTTCCTTGGAGGAGAATTGGTGGAACCAAAGCTTTTCTCCTTTCATGGCTCCCCTTATTCCTCCAAGGCACCACTTACTGCAAGGCTGTTATATACAAGAGACTGTAACCATTGTGAGTTGTCACAGAGAGACTGCAGTGCAGAAAAGAAATCTGAAAAAGCAGAGCCTGATAGCTCAAGTTGTCTACATCCATCCAACCTAGGGAAAGGTACTTGTTCATCTCTTTCTTGACCTTTTCCCCTAATGGGAAAATGGCCACATTGGATAGTACTCGTTAATGCCCCCTTTATCTTGATATATATAGTACTCCTAAACACACACACACACACACACACACACACACACACACACACACACACGACTGCTGCCTCACTTCTTGAGCTGGTACATCTCATGTCATCTCCTGCTCTTAGACTTGGATTTACACCACTGGCTCCCTGGTGCTCAGGCGTTTGGGCACAGATGAATTATACCACCAACTTTCCTAGGTCTCCAGCTTGGAGAGGGCAGATTGTGGGACTTCTCAGTCTTCATAATCCTATGAGCCAGTTCTTTATAATAACCCCCCCTGCTATAACTATATGTGTGTGTATGTCTGCATGTGCATGTGTGTGTGTGTGTGTATCCCTGTCTCTTATACACATCTAGATGTGTATAAGAGACAGGTGTATGTCTGCATGTGCATGTGTGTGTGTGTATCCTATTGGTTCAGTTCCTCAGTAGATTCTTGACTAAAACACCAACATAATAGAAACTTGCTTACTACTTGTTCCAGCTATCTATTGCTGTGGAGCAACTTACCCCAAAGCAGAGTGGCCATAAATTTAAACATGTGTTTTATATATAAATCACCCCTAAGGTTAATCACGGATTCCTATGGATTCCCAACTTGTGTGTAAAATTGTTGGTGTTTTTTCCTTCATTCGCCTTATCTGCATTTAGTTTTCTACAGTAAACATGTATTGTTTCTGTAACATGACAAAAAAAGGTCTGATTTTTATTATAAACAAAAGATGGGACTTTAAACAGACTATCCTCATGATTCAGGTTTTTTGAAAGCATTTTTCCCTGAATTTCAGATTTCGCATTACTTTCTCTTTAACCTTGACAGCAAATGTTTAGAATGTAGTATGGAAAAAGACAATGTGGTTTCCAGTGTCAACGTCTTACGACTTTTTCAATACTTTTAAGACGTGATCGAGAGCAGGTCCTAATAAAGACATGGGGTGGTGCCCAAATTAGTAGAATCATCAATTTGGTTATTGAGCAACATGAAGGAGGAAAGAGCTGAATTTCTTGGCAGGCAGAAAATGCATAGATTATACTCTGGAGCCTCAGAAAACAGTATTGTAGGAGTTGTCTGTGGAAGCAAGATAAAGATGATGTCATCTTATAATAAGATCCTCAAGAGCTCTATAAAGGCCCAACAGTCACAGAATTCTACTTGAAGCAAGAGATGTCCTGATTCCAAGGTCAAATGCATTTTCCTAACACGAAGTTTTTAAACTTGGAGATGACAATAAAGGGGGCATCCTGGCTGTGTCCTCTCAAACACCTTGTTTTTTAAATTCACTTCATTACTCATTAGCTTTTTCACCTGTACGTTAAAAGGATGAATGAAGCGTGTGAAGGCAAACAGCAAAGATTTCATAGTTTAGGAACATACATAGGCACTGTCTATATATCTCATACTGTACTATGCACTTTCTCACATGTTAGAAAAGACTTATGGTAACGATAATGACATAACCATTGATTGAGTACCCCCGGTGTCCTAGATGTAGTGTTATGTCCACGTGTCAGTCAATCCTTAAAATAATAGGCCAATCTGATTGCCTTTTATTTTACAGATGAAGTAACTGACACTCAGAAAGGTTAAGTAGTTTGCCTAAAGCCACGTAGCGAATACAAAGCCATTCTAGGATATTGAACACGGTATTAAAGTCTTTTTTCCCTCAGTCCTGAGATATTGCCATTGACTTTATTGTGAAACCTCCTTGATGTTGATTATTAAATGTGTCTTTTGCTCTGAGCAAGTGATGTTTGCTGTTTTTCATTTTGATTTTATAGTTGAGAACCAATCTTGGTGCAAATGTGGTAAAAAGATTACACTGGAATCCACCTATAGTATTGTTGAGTTTTTCTTCATCTGACGTTTATCTATTAAACATCTGGCTTAATGCAAACATATGTAGTGATTTCCACTTATAGTGTTTTACTACTTATTGAAATTTCTCTTCTTGACCTTTGGGGCAAAATTGTAAAAGATCATTTATGGCAATCCATTAATAAGAGCAAGGCCACTTGAAGATGTGAAGGATCAAGTGAGTCTTCAGTGTTGACCTGACATGTTTTTCCCTAGAATTGTCTTCCGTGAGTGATGCAATTTGAAATATATTCCCCCATGGTAAGATACCCAGGGAAGCACAGTGGAAAGCAACAAAATGATGAAATATTTCAAAAACAAGACCCTTGAGGAGGAGAGAAGTGAATTTAACATGTTCAGTCTTGGGTTAATAGGACTTAGGGGATAAATAACTCTATAAATACGTGTGTGGATGTAGTGGACAAGGTAAAAGGCAATTATTCTCATTATAAAGGAAGTGACAGAAATAAAATAGGGGTTAAATTATAGTAAGGAAAATTTTAAATATAGTATTAATACATACCGAAGTACCTTACTAAAAATTCGATTTCTACCCATTATCCCTAAGGCAGCTGCCTGAGCAAAGTATTTACCCAATTTGAATCCCAATTTTCTTATTTTTAAAATGAGTAATAAAACTACCTTATTAACCGATTATAGTTTTAAAAAATGAGATGGTTACACAGGAATAGAAAACCAAACACTACATGTTCTCACTCATAAGTGGGAGTTGAACAATGAGAATACATGGACACAGGGAAGGGAACATCACACACAGAGGCCTGTTGGGTGGTCGGGGGCCAGGGTAGGGAAAGCAAGAGAAAAAATGAATAAAATAAAATGATACAAAAAATGAGATGATAGTGGATTCCTTCCTATGAGCCAGACAATGAGAACGCTCTGGCTACATTCTTCTTCACTTTACAAGAATGTTAAGAAGCTGGTTGTCTTATCACCTTGTTACAGAGGTGAGAACTGAAGCTCAAAATACTGAATGGCTTGTCACAGTTGTAATCCATGTGTGTGGTCTTCAGTAATTCAGTGCTGGTTCTTATTCATACATAGTCTCCTTCCTACTCCCGCCCATTGCTTTGGGGGAATCTTCTCCTACATTCATTTCCCTTTGTGAGTGAAGTCAAATCAGAAAACCTCTCTGAGCCTCCAATTTTTGTATCTTTAGGTTCAGGACGACGAAGATAATGGCTAAATCACTTGTTCCCGGGGAGGCAAAAATGTAAGTTGTTTGACTCCCACCCTAAGAATAATTTGAGAGGGGTTTGGCTGTTTGTTTGGGATGGTTGGTTATGGGTGTCAGTATTCCTAGAGATGAGTAGGTTATATTGAGAGTATCTTGATTCTAAGATACCCCTTCCTGCCTAGACACAGGTGAATAGAATGGGTGGCCGTTCAGACTGAGCATGTAGACTTGTCTGGAGGCCCTAAATTAAGGGAAACTAAGAGGAAAGCAAAAGCTAAATAACTTTCTAGGTAATATGAACAATATGAAGTGGTAATATGTGTTGGACAAAACACATCTTAAAAGGGAGAAAATGGGTTTTATTCTTCTCAATGGACTGACTATAGC
>NW_012101410.1:2285740-2288907 GCF_000951045.1 Mandrillus leucophaeus | reverse complement strand
TTTTTTTTTTTTTTTTTTCGAAAGCTGACCCATTTCACAGTTCAGTTTAATTATGTGGCACTTAGCACAAGTGACTCCATTCTCCTTAGGTCTGATGCTGGGTCCTCAGGCAGGTGGTTAATCCAAACTAATGGCCTCCCATAAAATTTGTTGAACACGGGTGTTTTTATGAGAGGCACTCAAAAGAGAGACACAGAGAGAAGATGAGAAGACTGAGGCAGAGATTGGAATGATGCAACCAGGAGCCAACGAATGCCTGGACCCATGGGAAGCGGAAGAGGCAGGGTCCAGATTCCCCCCTAGGGCTTTCAGAAGGAGCTTGGCCCTGCCACACTTTGATTTTGAATACCTCACCTCCAGAATTGCAAGAAAATCAATTTCTGTTGTTTTAAGCTACCAAATTGTGGTAATTTGTTATGGTAGCCCTAAGAAACAAATACAGAAAGTATTGAAATCGGGGAGTTCCCTGATCCCCCTCGCAGGACGTGAGACAGGGGTGTAGCTCACTTGGTTGGTTGCTGTTGCTGCTCAGACCTCTCAGAATAGGGAGAGCGCAAGGATGGGACGGTGCAGGGGCCGGGGTGAGGGCTCTGGGCTCCGGCCCCACAGTAGTGTCTAAGGATGGATGTCTGCTGCTCCAGTATTATAATGCTCTTTTAGCTTTGCCGTCTGCAGATTGCTCAATGGACCCTCTTCCTTTTTGCAAGGGCAGGGGGTCAGTGTAACAGCTTTCTGTATTCTGAGCTCTTTCCTAGCATCCTGGAAGACTCAGTTCACACAGGGGCCTGAAGGATGAATGTGGAGGTGTCTATCGAGTGCTGGAGGTGACTCTCAGTGGGATGGATGAAGAGCCGGAAGGAAGGGTAGAGTGGGAAGAGGATCTTCCCCTGGAGGCTGGCTGTCCAGTGGCTGAACCCCTCTCCAGCCAAACTCCTCTTGGCGTTCAGATGTTCCTCCTCCTCTCCCTTTCTCTGCCGCGTTCTTCCGTTCTGTTCGTTTGTTTTCCTCCTCGTCTTCTCACCTGCCTGTCTGCTTCTGGAGCCTGGGATTTGGAGTTTATATGGGTACAGGATAGGGGGGCATGGTGGGCCAAAAGGCAACTTCTTGGGTGCGAAAACAGAAATGCCTATTCCCACTTAGGCCCATGGGTCTCCAGGTTTGAGCGTGGGACCTTTGCTAGGGAACCGCCCTCTTGTACCCAGTATTTCCCTCTCCTGTCCGAATCAGGGTCTCAAACTCCAACTTACACATAATATTTTCGACTCCCTTTTTTGGTCATTATTTTTGCCAGCTTACAGAGTGAATGTGTGTGTGTATTAACTCATACGAAGAATAACAACATATACTTCATGATTTTCATTTGCATCAATCTCTACTCACAGCGTTCTTTTCTCAGCATTCCTGAATCTGAGGGAGAAACATCACAGCATGCTGAGTAGAAAGCAGACATTCCCAGAAACTGGGTGTTATGTTTGCTGAATCTCTACAACAAATATGCTGCTATTCAGGAAACACACGAATCCATATTAATAATTACTATTTGGTGACTGATAAATTTCATTCTTTTCATGTAGCGTACCTGGCAATTACTTCCATAAACAGTAGTTTATTCATTATCTGATGCGTCTTGGGGAGGTTTTGGTTTAGCTGGACCAGGGATTATAGCTCTTATGATGTGAGATTGGAAGATACAAGCTGCTTTTTCTGGGGAATGTGTCTATCGAAGTCGGGATGTAAGATGGCAAACCCCTTCCTTTGCCTGTCACCATCCGCGTGGAAAGAGTAGTGATAAATCATTGTAATAACAGTGGCAGTGGACTGTCAGCTTGGTGAGGGAATCCAGATGAATTTCCCTTTTCAAGCCATCAGTTTTAAGCAAATGAGAGTCCTAAAGCAAAGAGTAAAAATAACTGCTGTAAACCAAGAGAATGACTCTAGATACAGGAGATATCAACTGACAGAATTTCCTTTTTTCTGCTTGCTCTTCAAGGATGACTGGACACTGTAAAACCTCATTAAATCAAAGGTTTTACATCTGCGATTTCTTTTCAGTTCCAACAAGGGCTACGCTTGAAGCTTCTGATTTACCTCTGCATCCCCAGTGCCTGGCACGTGGTGGTAATAACGATAATGACAACAATCATAAACATTTGTGGCCCATTTACCTTTTAGTCTGGCCGTATTCTAAGTGCATTGCATATAATTTATCCTTAGAACACCCTAAGAGGCAGGTGATCTTCTTATTTCCATTTGCACATTGAAGAAACAGGTGCAGAGGGGTACAGTCGGTTGCCCAAACCACACTGTTAACGTGAGTGAAGGTGGTATTTGAACCCAGGTGGTCAAGCTCCAGAGCGCTTGACCTTTCTAGCTTAAGAAAGGTCAGAAATACTCAGTGAATAACAACAATGAACTCACTCTTACTGAGCACTTACAACATGTCTGGCACTGTTCTGTCTTTTGCATGTGTCTACACATTTAATATCTATAAGTACTTATTTATAGGTACTCTTTTATATCTGATTTACATATAAGAAAACTGAGGCACAGGGCAGTTTAGAAAATTGTTCAGACTTTATATTAATAGCTATTATGTGGCAGTAGCAGGTTTCCAAGCCAGAATAGCTCACCTAGTCTCTATGCTCCTCATTACTAAGCACCACCGCCTCTCCTGGGAACACATTATGAAATGCATCTTCATCATAGCTGTGGGGGAAAGAGCCCTCCTGAAAATAACAATTGCAGTATCGTAAAGGCGGTTCAGAGGCCACCAGAAAGTTTTTAGAAATGCAGACTCTTGGGCCCATTCAAGACTCATTGAGTCAGAATCTGCATTTTAACAAGTTCTCCAGCTGTTTTAGTTCAGACTGAAAGCTGAAAAGTGCTTCTTTAGACCAGAGCTCTCCAATTTTGGCGCGTATTAGAATCATGTGAGGAGCAGAGACGTTAATTTACTTGGCCTGGGGGTGTCGCCTGAAGACTGGGAGTTTAAAAGCCCTCCCAGGTGATGTTAATGCACAGCCAAGGTTGAGAACAACAGGTATAGAGACCACAGTTTTGGAGTCCTTTGTCCCTGTAATTATTCAACAAATAACACTCTTCAATATAGCACTCTTCAATAATACAGGCAGTGCTGTGAGTACTACGACTAGGTAACAGCAACCAGA
>NW_012101410.1:2242820-2284518 GCF_000951045.1 Mandrillus leucophaeus | reverse complement strand
TAAATAATAATAAGTAATAACTATTTACTTTATTTTTAATAAATGATATCCTACTTAAATCCTGTAAGTAGGAATTATTTATTTTTATCCATTCCCTCACAGTGAGCTGGGCATTAGTTTCCTCATATGAGAAGTCTGTCTAATAGCCACAGTGAATCTGGGGATATTACAGATATTTAGCAAATAGAGGCCAGGGATGCTCTATGCCCTGCAATGCGTGAGGTAGTTTCCTAAAAGGTGAAGCTGGCCAGCTGGAAATGCCAATAGAATCCCTCCTGATAAACGTTTTAGCTCCAAATAAATCCTTAAGTTTCTGAGAGGCACCTCATCCACCTCCCATGTGACGTATTGTTTCCTATAAGATAGACCATTTGGATCCTTCCGACATGTGTTAGCTGCTGTAAATACAAATGTGTGACAGGATCCTTAATGATGGAAGTAACTAGAAGGTAATTTTAATGGAAGGTGATTATTGAAGCTAAGGTGGCCTGGGTTTTATCTATAGAGTCCAGTGGTTCTCAGACCTGACTGATCTTAAGAATCTCCTGGAAAGCTTTGAAAAAACAGATTCCTGGGCCCCAGCCCTGGAAATTCTGATTCAATAGGCCTGAGGTGGATATAGATGGCCCAGGAAACTTTGTTGTTATTCTATAAGTGATTCTGATGGTTAGCCAGAGTTGAAACCAATACTCACCACAATCTATACATTTACAAATGGAGAGTGTGAGTGCCAAGATGGTACCATTCTCTTCTTCTGCTTCTTCATTTCCCAACATGACACTCTGCTGCTCATTGTGAAAAGAAAGAGGAAGAGACAGAGAAAGGAAATGAAGAATATTCTGAATTTCTGAGATGAGTTAATGATCTCATGCCATTTTCCCCAGGTACCTTTGCTGGGCATTTGCTGTGCATTTAGAATACAGACTGTTAGGTTTTATGATGCTAATGCAGGCCCAGGACTGATCATGACACAGGTGGAGTTTGCAACCACCCAGATAATTAGGAAAGCTCAGTAAATAAAAGCTATAGCTTTAGTACTTGATTTCTAGGTGGGCTTGTGACTGTCTAGGAGTAAAAAGAGTTTATTCTTCTTTAAGGGGATGACTTGATGTTGGAAAGAAGGAGGAGTCAAAGGAACCACTTTCAGCTGGGGAGCCAAACCCGTCTCGTTGGGGGAGCCAAACCCGTCTCGTTGAGGGAGCCTAGAGGAAGTTGTTTTAATTTTACCCAGCATTTGTGGAGCTCCTGAGTCGCTGAAGAGAAAGCCCTGGTTGCACAGGTGACTGATTCATGTGTATTGTGTGTGTGTGTGCGAGTGGAGGTGTGTGACAACTTTAAAAACTTGGAGTTGGGAGAAAGTTTACCACATTTGAGAAATAAGAAAACAGATGCACAGCAAGAGATTAAGTAATTTGTTAAGGTCAAGAGCAGACCAGGGATTTAACCCATAGTTGTCTGACCTTGGAAGGGCAGCTCTGACCTCAGAAGGGCAGCTCTTTCTGTCCGCACGAGGAAGGCTGGGTCAAGCTAGGGCAGCACAAAGAAAGAGCTCATTTAGGGTCAGCAGCCACATGTGAATCTGAAGATCATCTTTCCAGCCTCAGGCTCAGAACTCCATATCTTGTTCCCATTTTTCTGGCTTACATGCTGGCCCAAGGGTCTGTGCTATTAGAGTCTGCCTCTGTCTCACCACCTTCCCCATCCCTCTGCCCCCAACTTAGCGTGGGATCTGGAGGCTGCCCCCAGCCTGCAGCGTGGGAAGCATAGCCTTATCTGTAGCTTCCAGTCTGGCTTCAGCCTTATTGTCAGAATTCCTGATTAGTCCCCATCCTATATTAACCTCCAGCTTTCCAGTCATTCTTTAGCTGCACAATTTCTGAAATGCCCCATCTTGTGGGGAAAACAAAATGAGGCCTAAGCCAGAGGAGACTCAATGGGAGGTTGTTTGGGGCTGACTTGTGCCCTCACCAGGACTGGTTGGAGCTGCTGGGCAGAGTTTCTACGCGGATCTCCGTGCAGACTTGCCCTGCATTTTCTTGTACTCTTGCAGGTGCAGGCCGCTCCCCTGCAAAGCATCACTCATGGCTCTGAAGAGAGTGACATGATAGAAGACATAATGAAGCAGTCAAATTTTTGGCTTCTGAGTCTCAAAGACCTTGGGCCTGAGGGAACTCAGGAGTAAAAACAGAGATTACCAGCTTCACGGTACCAGAGTGCTGGGCCGAGGAGAAAAATGGAAGAGAAGGAAAAGACTCACACTGGGGCCTGAGCCTTGCAGTGGGGGAGTAGGCGGGGAGCTTTACATAAAGCCCAATTAGGTTTGGAGGATCTGAGAATGGAGAAAAAGCCTGTAGTCTAATGCTTCAATCTTAGGTAGAGACTTGGGAGATTTTAGACCCCTGTAACAGAGATGGTCTCACCAATGTCCAGTAAGTGGTCCTGAGACAGCCTCACTCACCCAGCCTACCAAGCCCTTGCAGGGCTCAGCACCAGTAGAGTCATCCTTTTATTCTAGAGACTAGGTGTCAGAGGCAGTGGATCCTAGCCTCATCATTTCACCCGCCCCCAGCATGATGTGAGAGCAGTGAGATGTCCCACTACTGGAGAGGAAGGCAGGGAAAATGAGACAGAGCAGGACCCAAAGAGGAGTCTTGCTCTGTTGCCCAGGTTGGAGTGATGCAGTTCTGCGATCTCGGCTCACTGCAGCCTCTGCCTCCCAGGTTCAAGCGATTTTTCTGCCTCAGCCTCCTGAGTAGCTGGGGCTACAGGCGCATGCCACCACGCTTTTGTATTTTTAGTAGAGATGGGCTTTCGCCATGTTGGCCAGGCTGTTCTCGAACTCTTGACCTCAAGTTACCTGCCTGCCTTGTCTTCCCAAAGTGTTGGGATTACAGGAGTGAGCCACTGAGCCCAGCCAAGATGATTTTTTTGAAAGTTACTTTATTTTCGTTTTTTGCAAACATAAAATTCCAAATGGAGAAGCCTTGTCATCTTGCTGTTGCAGGACTTTCTTCACCACAGGTCTTACTCCCATGAGCCTTCCTCTGACTTCTGGCCCAGGGAAACAGACAGGTTCTTCTAGAGCCTGGATCCTCATCCAGCATCCTCTTTCCTCCCACTTCTCCTCTGAGTGCTTCGGTAGTAGGTGGCTGCCTCTGACATCTGCAGCATCCTCCTTTTGTGAGCTGCTATGATTTAATCTCTGCAAGATTAGCCTTATTGTTATCGCTCTCGTTTATCTGGTGTGATCACAGCATGCGGCAGCTTGCTGAAAGGTACGGTCTATTAGGAGATGCTTGTTATAACAGTGGGAGGAGAGCAATAACACGTACAGCTGAGCAGCTTAGCATTTGACTGATAGGTACGTAAACAAGAAAACACCGCGGCTGGATTCTCATGCTTCCGAGGAGACCAGTAACAAAAGGTGCTATGCTGTCAGTGTCACAGATTCAGTTAAATTAACTGATAGCAATTAAATTAATTAATGTATTGTTTGAGACTTGTGGAGGACTCACGATGTGCTGGATTCTGGATCAGATGCAAGGGATACGGAAATGAACCCGACCATCCGTGCATGCTAGGTGCTCATATTCTGATGGGAATACAGGCCAATAGGGCCAGAACAATTTAATTAAAAATGGATTAAAAATTACTGAGTAGTTACTGTGTGCCAGGCTCTGTGATAAGTATGCAAAGAGAAAGCCTGTATTTTCTGGACTTAAGAATCTCTCACTTTTTCATTCAAGGTGATAGGTGCTTTACTAGAAGAATTGACAAGGTTCACCTAATTCAGTTTGTTAAAGCAAACTAAATATGGTCTGGGAAGGACTCTGTACGTCTATATTTGAGTCCTTGTGGACGAACTGCAACCTAACTTAATAGATAGACAGGATTGAAAACCTAACTTAGGAGTATGCACCTGTAACAATAGCTGAGTCTTGGCCAATTTCAGAAGCTGTACTTCAACCACTCATACATTGCCGAGTGTTCAAGCAGTGTTCAAGTAAGGCAAACGCCAACCTGTAACCAATCCATCCATTCCTGTGTCTCACTTCTGATTTCTGTACATCACTTTACTTTTTTTGTCCATAAATTTGTTCTGACCACGAGGCACCCCTGGAACCTCTCTGACTCTGTTGTGATTCTGGCTGTTCTATTTGCAAATCATTCATTGCTCAGTTAAATTCCTTTAAATTTAATTCAGCTGAAGTTTTTATTTTAGCAAATTCAACAATTATTCTAGGACACTATGTCTTGTCTTCTTCTTCCTCTTTTTTTTTTTTTTTTTTTTTTGGTGTGTGACAGAGTCTCATTCTGTGAGACTCTGGAGTGCCCTGGTGCAATTATAGCTCATTGCAGTCTCAAACTCCTGGGCTCAGTTGATCCTCCCACCTCAACCACCTGAGTAGCTGGGACCACAGGCATGCACCACCATGCTTGGCTAATTTTCTGTATTTTTTGCAGAGATGGGGTCTCGCCATGTTGCCCAGGCTGGTCTCAAAATGCAGGACTGAAGCTATCCACCTGCCTTGGCCTCCCAAAGTACTGGAATTGCAGGCGTAAGCCACTGAGCCTGGTCCTTATATTGTCTTAATGTGTGTGTGTGTGTGTGTGTATATATATGTGTGTGTGTGTGTGTGTGTGTATTTTATGTATATTGCTATTTGTTGGGGTCAGGGGAAAGGAAGGGGAGGGAGAAAGAGAGAGAGAGGGGAGAATCCATCAGTTTTCTGAAACAGCTCTCTAGTTTACTTCCATATTATTATTTTTGGATTCTGAGTGTTACCTATTTCTCTCCAATTTAGCCATATACATCTGTAATAGAAGATCTAATAATGTTCTTCCCCTGGCAGCTTTCGTTTTCTTCTTTCAAGGTATTAATAATTGTTATTGTTTATTAACACTTAATATGTGCCAGACTCTAGATGTGGCACTTTCCCTACACTGCTTTATATAAACCTCACGAAAAGATGATAAAGTAGAAATTATTAATTTAAGAATACAAAAAAAAATGATTCTTGGAGAGGTTCCTTTGCCCAAGTTAACATAGCTGGGAAGTGACAGAGTCAGGATATGAAACGTGAACTACTTTGCTCCATGTACTCAGCTATTTTTAAACTTATTGATTTCTTTCTGTGTGTCAGGCCCTATTCCAAGGCATTCCACATTTAGTCCTCATCACAACACTTTGAGTAGGTAACTGTTTTGCAAATGGAGAAACTGAGGCTCAGAGACAGTGAGTAACTTGTCCAAGGAGGGCAAAGCAAGTAGCAGAATTTAAACCTTGGTCTTTCTGATTTCAAGAGTCCTCATGCCATACCTTCTACTGTACATTTAGCTAATTGTATCCAAGTGGGAAGAAAGAAACTAACATTTATTGAATATCTCATTAGCATCAGAACCTAATTTTTTTCCCCCCAGAAACAGCATTGTAAATTAGGCATTATTTCTCTTTACTATGAGAGTAGGCTCTCTGGGCAGATTAATTTTTTTTCCCGCTGTCATAGAGAAAGTTGAGTGTGAACTTGATATTTTAACTGGTGTATTTCTTCCCATGACTTCCCAACGAAATAAAAGTTCATGTACAAAAATTATTTTATGCATTAAATAGTTTTTAATTCCTGGAGCACTAGCAAGGAAAAACACTCATGACCAGTGTGCATTTAATCACTGATTCATCCTTCCCCTTGTGTTTCTAAGCATGTTTTAATTCACACAGATGAATGAGTTGTCATACTTCTAATCCTCATTGGGTTTATTTAAAATTAAAAAAGTGGTTTTTATGGTGTGAGGGAGGCATGGAGTGATCTCCTGTGTCCAAGACATAGCTGAATGCCCATGACTTGAAAATGTCATACATGAGTTGATCATGTGATTACATAGAGGGTGAGAGTGACTTTACAACAGGAACATTGTTTTAACCTATCAAGAAAAAAAAAGAAGGGACTGCACCACGTGAGTAAAAAAAAAAGTCATAGATAAAAGTGAAAGAGAATTCAGACAATGTGACGAGACAGGATTGAAAGTGCTGAAAATGTGCGGTGGGACTGATAGGTATACGAAATAACACAGGGGTTGGCAACCCCCGAACCCACATGCATGAGTAGGGACAACAAGTTTCCATGATCCTTCCACAGGAGTCGTTCCTCCAAATAAAATTTCCATTATTATAGTATTCAGGGTTACAATGCCTACTTAGAATGTAGGGACCATGAATAAACCCCCGAGACTTTAAGAGCCCAGAGAAAGCTGGGAAACATACAACTGTTTTCTGAACCTTCCAAGAGCCTATTAAGAAAATGTCTGTGATTCAGAGAAATTAAAGCCTAATCAAAGTAGGCTGCTTTATTCATTTTCCTTTTTCTGTTGTTTTGAAGGAAAAGCCTGTATTTAGTGACTTTAGTCAAATGTATTCTATTTGCTGCTTCCTTTTATTGGATTCTGGAACAAGCTGATACAACCTGTGTGTGTGTGTGTGTGTGTGTGTGTGTGTGTGTGTTGGTGAAGAGACTATGATATTACTACGATAAATATTACAGTGCAAAACCCTGCCAGACCATTTCCCCTAGTGATAGCTGTTTGAGACTGTGCTGAGGCTTGGTTACTGTGAATTCATGCCTTGTGTATGTTACTGTACAATGAACATTGTGATAATCCATTGACTTAACGGGTCTGGAATTGGCAGTAAGTGAGAGAAGCAGGCTAAGTGAGGGGGCCAGGCACAGCAGTCATTGAGGGACTAAGAGCTGCAGCCAATTTGTCAGGAGGCCATCTTGAGTCTTCAGACTGTTCTTTGCCTGAGCTGAAGGCATCCCTGTCCTGGGTCTCTATGCTTCACAGGGTCCTTTTCTGCAACTTTTCCAGCTGTGTCAGAGCCCAAAGGGCAATGGCAGGTGTTCAGGCACAGTCCATTCCCATTTTTTTTTTTATAGGACATCCTCTAGCAACCTGGTAACTAGACTTCCTTGCAAAACTAGCCTGACCCCACTTTCAGGGTCTCTTGTTGGAGTCCATTCTTCTGAGGGGAAGTTACTCTGCAGGTGGGAATCCTCAGGCCCCTGAGGCAGCCGGGGGAAGGCTGTTAGTAGAGGTGTGGACAAAGCTTAGATGCTGGATGGAGTGGGCACACGTGAGCCTCCTTATGGTGCAACAGGGACCTGGGGATAGAAACAGAAGTGGGGTGGGCTCTAGGCTGAGGACCCAGCCCACTTTCTCTACACTGCCACCTTATTTCTGCATGAAATGCCAAAGAGTCTGAGACTGGTAAATTTGAACTGGCCTTACAGGTTAGTATGAAGGCATACTTGTCAAGGTAGAAAGATACAACACGTTTTATACAGAATTTGCTAGCTCAGTTGATAACATCAGTATATGGGTCTTCATTTGTATTCATGCCACAAGTCCTGTGAATATTAGATCTAAGACTGACAGGGACTGGCTGCAGTTTGGCGGTAGGGGGGATGTATGAGGCTTGTAGAGAGAATTTGGTCTACTGTTAGTTTTGAGATGTTGGATGTCACCAAAGATGACTTACCTGTTCTCTGAGAAGGACAGAATAATAGTAGTCCATGTGGGCAGAAGTGAAACAGAGTCCAGTTCATTTCTCTTTCTCTAAGGATGTAGGCTGTCTGTATTTCTTGGAGATATATTCTGTTTGGGCAGGAACTAGATGTAGTGGAAAGGGTATTTGGAGTCAGACTGATAAAGAAACTTTCAGTGGTACCAATTATTAACCTCAATTTCTGTATTTAAAATGGGGATAATAGTAGTGGCTCTTGGGATTGTTTTGAGGATAAGATGAATTAATGTAAATGACTTACTGATTCTTAAACTTCAATAAATTTTCAACCAGGAGCCCCTCTCTCCCTTTTCTGTTTTGATGAAAAAAACACACCTCTGTGTTTCATTTCCTTGGATACTTGAAAAAAGTCTTGTTGGCTATTTAATATAATTCTTGCTAATCATATGAACAGTCTCAGAAATCATTTTGAAATGTGAAAACAGTGTGTCTTAAGGCAATTAAACTACTTCAGGGTAGGAGGGTCCCTTTATTCCTACCCAGTGAGGGACCAACACCCATACCCAAAGGCTTAACTGTCTTGAGATACTGGTCTCATTGCTCTAGTGTTGCCTTTGACAGATCAACACTGGCTTCATCTCAGTTATTGCATTTTGATTTACTTCCAGAATTACCTGGACTGAGATCAATGGCAGAGCAGTACTTGGAATGGTGGACTATCATATGGACTTCGTTTTCTTGAAATGTCACAGGTTCTAATGTTCCAATTTTTCTGAGCAGACAATAGCATGATATTTAATTGTATGGGTCAACTTGGTTAGGTTCTAGTACTCACTTATTCAATTAAACACTCATATAAGTGTTGCTGTGAATATATTTTGCAAATGTGATTAACACCTACAATCAGGTGACATTCAATAACGGATAATATCCTTAATAATCTGGGTGGGCCTTATCCAATCAGTTGAAGGATTTAAGAGCAAAACAGTTTTCTCTGAACCAAAAAAAAAAAAAAAAAAGAAGAAATTATGCCTTTGGAGAGAAGCATCAGCTCCTGGCTGATAATTTCTAGCCTAATGGTCTGCTCTATGGATTTCAGACTTGCCAGCCCCTACAACAACAATCATATAACTGGTTTTGCTTCTCTAGTAGAACTCTGAGTGAATTTGATACCAAGAGTGGTTCTAGAGACACTGAAGGGTATAAATTGGTTCTCTAATCTGATTAGATGTAAAGGCACTAATGACTCTATTTCCATTGTAAAAGTGGACACTGGTAGTCCGTGGCATGGTGTAGCAATAGAAATATGTATAATACTGTCATCAGATACTCCTGATCAAATGCAGATAAAAGGCAAAATCCTGGTTGATCACATATTTGATATCTTAGAATGTTTTAGTCAATGTAAGGAGTGTAATGAGATTGACTGGTTTGCTGCTAACTGCTGGGGAAAGAGGAAAAAGAAGGATGAACTAGGAGCTTGAAATTCCTAGTTCAAGCTTGAAATAAATGATCTAAATATGTTTATGTCTTTCCTAAAAGAAACTGTCTTAATTCATAGAGGCTGCTATTGCAAAATTCCATAAACTGGTATTTTATAAGCAATAGAAATTTATTTCTCACAGTTATGGAGGCTGAGAAGCCAAGATCAAGGCAATAGCATATTTAGTGTCCAGGGAGGGCTCCCTTGATTCGTAGATGGCCATCTTCTCCGTATCCTCACATGGTGGAAAACGTGAGAGTGGTCTCTGGGGCTTCTTTTATAAGAGCACTAATCTCATTCAGGAGGGCTCTGACCATGACCTGCCACCTTCCAAAGAACCTACCTCCTAATACCTAATACTATCACCTTGAGGGTTAGCATTTAAACATACGCCTTTTGGGGGGTTACATAAACATTCATCTATAGCAGAAACTCTTACCTCCTACAGTCCCAGGGCTGAAATTTCGGAAAGTCAAACCCTGAATCTTATCCTGGGAATGGCTTTAATACAAGAACAATTGTATTATTAACCTCACAAAGTTTCTTATGTTAAAGTGAGAGCATTGACTGGGGAGAAATGGGATTCAGAAAACTATAATGGAGATGTAGAGAAAGATCCCAATAAACCTGAGAATACTGAACCCTTAAATTCACCAGGACTTCTTTACCAATAAGAAAGTCCTGGTGAATGGAAGCAGCCCTTCCATCCCTGTCGAAGGAAGTTAACTCTGCTTTGTCTGAAGAATCTGTAAAGACCTCTCCTGGTGTAGTTGCCTGGCAAGACACCACTGATTCTTCTTAGAACACACCCTCCACCCACTTTGCTTTTAAAAGTATAACTAGACTTAAGTCTCAAAGGGTAAAGTACAAGGTGTGACCCAGAAGGAAGGGCACTACACACCAAACAACTACATAATTTAAAAATGTATACAGACAATAATCTGTGAGGGAATGGATATCAAAAGTGTGGGATAATATTTATTGACATGGGCCCACTAAGCAGAGATTCTAGATTCAATTTTTCAGCTTAAGAATTTAGAAAGGGCTCTTACAGTATGTTGTTAGCTGAAACGTGGACTGAAAAGTTGCCTAAATTAAATGCAGTCAGAACTGCTGGGTGTACTGCAGAGGAAGGTATCTCAAGGCGTAGGGAGATTGGAATGTTAGTGTAGACTTATCATGTAAGATCTGCCCATCCTCCCCAGGAGAGTTTAGAGGACTCTCCTTCCACCTTCTACTACAACGATGAAAAATATGTTTGTGAGGACAGCCCCATGCCCTTGAAGAGCTCTGTGGTGTACTGACTCCTTTGGAGGCCAGCAATTACAGTGGGAACTGCAGCTACCAAAGCAACGATCAGAATACTCTGATTTGTAGTGGTCTTTAGTGTTGGCTAGTTGATCATGGTGTCTGTAGAAAAGAAATAGAAGGACTTTCTATCAAATTCTTATTTGATCTGTAAAAGTGGAGGAGCTCTAGGTCAAGGGAACTGAAGTCTACCTTGAATTACCAAAATAGAGTGTTATGGAGTAAATTGTGTCCCCCCAAAAATTTATATGTTGAAGCCTGATATGATTAGGCTTTGTGTCCCCACTCGAATCTCATCTTAAATTGTAATCCCTAGGTGTTGAGGGAGAGACATGGTGGGAGGTGACTGGATCATGGGGGAAGATCCCCCCATGCTGTTCTCGTGACAGTGAGTTCTAAGGTGATATGATGGTTTATAAGTGTTTAGTAGTTCCTCTCTTACTTTGTCCTTCTCCTGCCACCTGTGAAGAAGGTGCCTGCTTCCCCTCTCACCATGATTGTAAGTTTCCTGAGGCCTCTCCCAGCCATGTGGAACTGTGAGTCAATTAAATCTCCTTTTTAAACAAACTTCCCAGTCTCAGGTAGTATCTTTGTAGCAGTGTGAAAACGATTAATAAGAAGCCCTAGCCTCCCCACCATCCACATGACTGTATTTGGAGACGGGCCCCTTAATGAGGTAATTAAAGTTAAACAAGCCCTTACACATTGAGGCCTAATCCAATATGTCTGGTGTCCTTATAAGAAGAGGAAGAAACACCAGGGATGGGTGAGCACACAAAAAAGGCTGTGTGGAGACACAGGGAAATGGCTGTCTACAAACCATGGAAAGAGGCCTTAGGAGAAACCAGATGTCCCAACACTGATCTTGAACTTCCAGCCTTCAGAACTGTGAGAAAATAAATTTCTGTTGCTTAAGTGATCAGTCTGTAGTATTTTGTTATGGCAGCTCTAGTGAACTTAGATAGAGTCATGGGTCCTCAATTAATTCCCAGACTTAAACAAGTTTACAAGCCCAGAACCCCTAGAATGAAGGCGGGCGGGCAGGTGCCCTTGAAAAAGGATCCTGCTTTACTGCCAAAGATTTATATTATTAATCTTGATTCCAGCCTTCCTCAAAGGGACCTATGGCCTTTTACCATGGTGACTGTGCACTGAGGAACAGGAAGTAACTTTTTAAAGATTACTGTACACTGGTTTTGGACTTCCACGAATTCTAGAAGACCCAAAACATCACTGTGGTCTACAAGTCAGAGCAGGGTGTTATGGAGGTCAGGTGATCAATGGAGTTTGAGCTCAGATTCATATCACCATTAATCCCACTGAACCCATCCTTTAGTTATTTCCTCAGCTCTGGTAGAGTAGGCAAACTCAGTAAAGGGCAGAATCCATACATTGGTTCCTTGACCTGTGGAGTGAGGGTATTATGGTATGAAAATTTAAGTAGGAACTGCTAGAACTCCCTCTACCTAGGAAAATAGTGAACCCCAAACAACAATGCATTCTTAGAGGGAGTTCAGAGATTAGTGCCACCCTCCAGGACTCAAAAGAGGCAGGGGTGGTGAATCCCTTCATATCCCCATTTACCTCTCTTATTTGGCCATGCAAAAGACAGATGAATCTTGGAGAATGACAGTGGACTGTTGTAAACTTAACCATATGGTGACTCCAATTACAGCTGCTGTTCCAGATGTGCTTTCATTGCTTGAGTAAATCAACAAATCTCCTGGAACCTGTTATGCATCTATTGAACTGGTGAATACTTTTAAAAAGTGCTTGTTAGTAAAGACTCTCAGAAGACTTTTGATTTCAGCTGGTAGGGTCAGCAATACACTTTTACTCTCAAGAGTATATCAAATCTCATCCCTAAGTCATAATTTAGTCCACGGAGACCTTGATTGTCTTTTGCTTCCATAAGACATCACATTGGTCCATTACATTGACAATATTATGCTTATTAGACAGTACAAATCCCTAGGACTTTGAAGCAAAATGCTGCCATCCTCTGCAAATAACCACTCTCCTTTTGATAAACAGCTTTTTTGGCTTGCTACTGGGCCTTAGTAGAGAAAACTGAACCAAAGGCCACCAATTTCCATGTGACCTGAGCTATGCATCATGAACTTGCTGTTGACTGACTCACCTAGCCAAGTTGGATGTGTACACTGTCATTCCATTATGAAATGGAAGTGGTATATGTAATATTGAATTTGAACAGGCCCTGCACATACAATAAGTTACTTGAGAAAGTGACCAAAATACACATGGTCCCTTCTCTTGCCATATTATTTTCTCTCTCCAAACCTATACCTCTGGCTTCATGGGGGAGTTTCCTGTGACCAGTTGGGCTAAAGAAGAAAAAATTCAGTATTGGTTTATAGATGGCTCTGCATGCTAAAGTGGACAGCTGCAGTGCTACAGTCATTTTCTGGGACACCCCAAAGGACAGTGGTAAAGGAAAATCCTCTCAGTGATTGCTCCTTTTGCTTGGAGAGAGGAATTGCCAGAGGTGTGACTCTATACTGATTCATGGGCTGTGGCCAATGGCTTGACTGAATGATGAGAGGCTTGGAAAGAACATCATTGGAAAATTGGTAACAAGGAAGTCTGGGGAAGAGGTATGTGGATGAGCTCCAAATGGGCAAAATCATGAAGGTATTTGTGTCCTGTGGGAGTGGTCACTAAGAGTAATCACAGCAGAGGGGGATATTAATAATTAAGTGAACAGATCTGTTCTGTGGATACCAGTACATTTCTTTCCGCAGGCACCCCTGTCATTACTCAGTGGGCTCATGAACACAGTGGCCATAATGGCAGGGATGGAGGTTATGCATGGGCTCAGCAACATCGACTTTTACTCATCAAGGCTAACTTGGCTATGGCTACTGCTGAGTAACCAACATGCTAAGAGCTAACACTAAGTTCTGATGCAGCACTATTCCAAGTTGATAAGCCAACTACTTGGTGGCAGATTGGTTACGCTGGACCACTTTCACCATGGAAGGGGAGTGCTTTGTTCTTAGTGGAACAGACATTTATTCCAGTTATGAATTTTTCTTCCCTGCATGCAATGTTTCTGCCAAAACTATCATCTGTGGACTTACAGGATGCCTATCTCCCATAAAAATATTCCACATAGCATTGCTTCTGATCAAGGGGCTCGCTTCATAATAGATAAACGTGGCAATGGGCCCATGCTCATGGAATTCATAAGCCTTACTATGTTCCCTATCATCCTGAAGCAGCTGGCTTGATGAAACATGCAATAGCCTTTTGAAGACTCACTTACAATGCCAGCCAGGGAGTAATAACTTGTAGTGCTGGAGTGAAGTCATTTAGCAGACTTTATATGCTTTAAATAAGCATTTAATATATGGTTCTGTTTCTTCCATAGCCAGGATTCCTAAGCCCAGCAAACAAGGAGTGGGAATGGACATGGTACTTTTAACTATTACTCCTAATGATTCATTAGCAAAAATGTTTACTTCCTGTCCCCGTCCTTATTCTCTGTTGTTTTAGAAGTCTTAGTTCCAAAGGGAGAAATGCTACCACTAGGAGACACAGCAATGATTCCAGTAAACTGGAAGTAAATACTGCCATGTAGTATTTACTTTGGGCTCTTCATGCCTCCAAATCAATAGGCAAAGAAGGGAGTTACTATGCTAGCTGGGATGGTTGATCATGATTACCAAGGAAATTTTGGGCTGCTACTACACAATGGAGGTAAGGAAGAATATTTCTGAAATATATGAGATTCCCTCATGGCATCTCTTAGTACTGCCATGACCTGTGGTTAAAGTTAAGAAGAACTACAATGAGCTAATTCAGGCAGGACTACTAATGGCCTAGACCCTTAAGGAATGAATGTTTGGGTTACTCTACCAGGCAAAACAAAACAAAACAAAACAAAAAAGACATGACTAAATGAAGTGCTTGCTGAGGGCAAAGAAAATTTGGAATGGGTAGTGGAAGAAAGTAGTTATAAATATTCGCTATGACCACTTGAGCAGTTACAGAAATAACAGCTGTAATTGTTATTAATATTTTTTCATAATTTTTTATAAATTTGTGTATGATTATGTTTGTGTGTATATATAAAGTATTTTTGTTTTCTTCCCTTTCTTATTTGCTTATCATCTCACATCAGATATATTAATAATAGTTAAGTTGATATCACAGTATTTATGTTATGAGATATTAAGAAGGAGTGTGAATACCACCCAAGGACTTTACATTTCCACAGAAAGAGTTAACACATTCTTGTTGGTCCATGGGATAGTTGTATTCTGTGGTGTGGAAATATTACTTTATTTGGAGATTAAGTATAGTTTAAGGAGATGTGTAGAAGTTCCAAGTTGACCTAGGGTGGACTGTGATGGATAATGTTATGTGTCAACCTACCTGGGCTGTGGTACCCAGTTATTCACTCAAACATGAATTTAGATGTTGTCGTGAGGATATTTTTCATTGTGGTTAACGTCTACAGTCAATTGACTCTAAATGAAAGAGACTGTCCTTAATAATATGGACGGGCTTAGCCGATCAGTTGAAAGGCCTTAAGAACAAAAGAACAACATTTAAGAAAAAAACTTAAGAACAAAATGGAGTTTTCCCTGCGGAAGAAAAAGAAATTCCACCTCTGGATGGAAATATCAGGTTCTGAGAGTTTCTATCCTGCTGGCCTGTGCTAGGAGTTTCAGACTTGCTAGCCCCCAATTATGTAAGCCAAATCCTTGAAATATATATATCATATATGTATATATAAATATATACACAGACATACTATGGATATATCATATATCTCATAAATATATATATACTATGGATATCATATATATGTGTGTATATATATAATATATGTATCCACTATGGATATCTCATATATATAGTATATATAATATATATTATAAATATATAGTGTGTGTGTGTATATATATTTTTTTTTCAAGGATTTGGCTTACATAATTGTGGGGTAGCAAGTCTGAAACTCCTTGTACAGGCTAGCAGGCTGGAAACTCTCAGCTAGAACCCCATGTTTCTATACAGAGGTGGAGTTTCTTCTTCCTCAGGGAAAACTCTGTTTTGTTCTTAAATTTTGTTCTTAAATATTCTTTTGTTCTTAAGGCCTTTCACCCGATTGGCTACACCCACCCAGATTATTAAGGATAATGTCATTTATTTAGAGTCAACTAATTGTAGATGTTGGCCACAATGAGAAATACCCTCTTATATATACGCATACTATGGATATCTCATATATTATATGTATGTATATCAAATATGCACGTGTGTGTGTATGTGTTTGTGTATTTGCTAGAATGACTCACAGAACTCAGGAAAAATGCTATACTTTACTGTTGTTAGGTTTAGCCTAAAGCTGCTCCCTTACATATTTTAAATTTGGCCTAAAGGTTTCTCCATACGTAGTGAACTGTAACCTAACTGGATGTGTAAACAAACTGTAACATACTCTTGTGCCAAGCACCTAGTTTCGGCCAGTCAAGAATGGCCAACTGTTCAGTGTTCAAATTAAACACCGAACTGTAACCAATCTGGCTGTTTCCATACCTCACTTTCATTTTCTGTACATCACTTTCCTTTTTCTGTTCATAAATCTTCTTCGACCACACAGTAGTGCTAAAGTCTCTCTGAACCTTTTCTAGTTCAAGGCTGCTCAATTCTGCGTGAATCGTTCTTTGTTCAGTGAAACTCTGTGAAGTTTAATTTGTGTCAAGTTTCCTTTTTAACACTATTATAGTTTATTATAAAGGATACCAATGGATGGCCAGATGAAGAGGTACACGGGGTGGGGTCTGAAAGGGTCCTAAGCCCAGGACCCTCTTTCCCTTGGAGTCGGGGTGCACCACCCTTCTGTCATGTTTATGTGTTCACCAACTTGAAAGCCCTCCAAGCCTCCCATTCAAGAGTTTTTATAATCCAACCTCCAGCACTCCTCCCTTCCCTAGGGCTGGACAGCGGGGTGGGACTGAGAGTCCCACTCTAATCTTTTGTTTGGTCTTTCCAAGGACCAGTCCCAATTCTGAAGCTGTCTAGGAGCCCCACCAGGAGTCACATCATCAGCGTTAGCATAGACTCAGGTGTGTTCCAAAGGGGTTCATTACGGACAACAAAGACACTCCTATTACTCAGGAAATCCCAAGGGTTTCAGGAACTCTGTGCCAGGAACCTGAGATCAGGACCAAGTATATATTTTTATTCTACCACTGAGAGCTGTTGCTGTGTTTTGTGCTGCTAGCCTTAGGTCCCTTTGTAGCTCCCTGGTTCCCTACTCACTCCCAAGCCCGATTCTTCGCCTTCTCCCTGATGGTTAACAGCAGCACCTTCCCTCCAACATCTTTCCAAAGAAATCCTCCTTCGATTAAATCAGTTGGAGTTGAATTTTATTGCTTGCCATCAGGACCCTGGCTGACACGCGTATCAAGAGCTGATGCGAAAGAACCAGTAGAATGGGGCACATAGTCTTGTTTGCATATTTCATTAGATTTGGTGAGTTTGCAATAGTTGATGTGGGCGTAAATTTTCAATTTACTTCTCTAATGATCTCTTCAACAATGGACCTGCTCCATTTAGCTGTACATGATTATCGCTAAATGTTAGTTGTTACAAAAAGACCTTGTTTTGACCCCATATGAAAACAACATTCAAAATCAACCAGAGGAAAGCAGAACATGTGGCCTAAAGTCAGGAAGAAAAATCAGCGTGTAGGTTTTGGAGCTTGCTGTGTCCTCGCCATCATCTCTTTTCCACTGCCCTAACATTTCTCATACATTTGGCCACCGTTTAACATGATCAGAAAAATATTATTTTAAAAGGACACGTTTTGAGTTAAAAATGACTCTCCTTCTTGGGTGTGTTTTGTGGTTTCTGCAGCTGGAGGTTACAATAGGCTATTTGATTAATGAGCTGTTTTATTGGGATGCAAATAATGCATAATGTCATAAGATCCATATGTTGTACATTACAGAGGCATAAAACTTACCTTGGCACAAAATGAAAAATTTAAAGCATCTCTCCTGAAAACATATATCATGCTGAACAAAACGCATGTGGGTATTTTGGTATTTATGAAGCTGATGAATGCGGTGCCAGATTTGTTTAGTTTTAATGCTACCTCTGATTGTGTGTGTGTTTGTGTGTGTGTGTTCCGTGTTCATCAGAAATACCTCTATGCTTCTATTCCTATTCAGTGTGTTCAAAACAATCACAAACAGCCAAACAGCTGGTTCTGATAACACACAGTAGCTATAACCTGCATGATTTAAAACTAAAATGCTGGATACTGGAAAGAAAATGTGCTTATTGTAAAAACAGTACTGGGAGATTAAAGAGTGGTTGTTCATGTATCACTGGAGAGGAGGGGCATGAGAGTGCGCTATGTAAATACTGATTGGACAAAAATCTCACAGCAACATAGCTCTTTGGGGTATAGAGACAAACAATGCAGGGGGTGTGGGTTGTGATGGAGCACCAAAGCTTTGGGCAGTGTGGGAGATTTTATATATCCAATGCAAACAGTCGTGAGGCCAAGCCAGGCTGATCAACCATCTTCCCACAACCTACACATGAGTAACTGCTCAAATATCAGCTCCCGCTCCTATTGTTTCTCAAAGAACTCTTCTCTTGTCCCCGCCTCCACCCCCAATGAGGTAATGTGAAAGAGAATAGTCACTCTCATTCACATTACCTCATTGTATTTTCTTTATGGAAGTTTTCACCACCTGAAATGATCTTGTTTACCTATTGGTTTACTTATTTAGTGTGTATTTCACATGACAAAACAGGCTTTATATCAGACTTGTAAACTGTAAACAGCTGTAAACTCAGATCCGCACCTGGAACACATTAAGAACTCAATAAATATATACTGAATGTTGAATTTGAAAAGTGGAGTTGATAGTAGTCCCTGTATCCTTCAAAGGAGTCTCTAAGGCTTAACTGAGCATCAGACTTGTAAGCTTGACATGAAAGTGGTTGGCACAGAGTAAGTATTTGGGAGCTCTTAGCTGGTATTATTTTTTATTTTTCATATTACTTATATCGGTAATGAAGATGATGATGATATTACATTTGCCACAAAGGAAGTATAATTGACGCCCATAGAAAGTGATTTGAATTGGCTACATTAATCCATAACTTCATTTAAAAATGTTTGAAAATATAGTTTCTTGGACCTAGCTCAAGCGTTAATTACACAGATTATTAAAATAGTCTGTTTGCTATGGAAGTAGTAATATGCACACTGTATGAAAATTATGACTCCATCAAGAACTGGGATGTCATAACCCAGACTTAGCAATAAAATTCTATGGGAAACAACATAGCCTTAGTTGAGCCAGAAAACTCCTGGGGATTATGGGGTGTCTCTTGGTCATCATCAGGCACATTATCTCTGAGCTTTATGTAAGAGCTTTCTCAGGCATTTCTGGCTCAATAGAATTGTGTATATCCTTGCTCATTTGACAGCATTTTACTCTGCATCTTTAATAAAGCTGGTCTTTAGGAAAAAGAGATAACACATTTCTTTTATTTACAAAGCACGTATGTAGGCTTTATTCTTAAGCTTCCTGCAGACAGTGATGAGATATACAGTCCTTCCTGATTTAAGTCCCACTCTCTACACAAAGTTGTGAATTTATAGCTATTTATTTTCTCCTTGATAGGATTAGGATGCAAATAATGCATACTTCTCTGAAAACAATGACCACTTTCCAACCAGGTCTGTCCCGTCTACTAAAAGGTTGGAGCATCAGGCAGTCCCAGCTGGTAATGGGTTATTACTGTCATGAAACATTCCCTCACTCGTTTACTGCATGTCAGAACTCCCGTTCACAGATATTGATTTTTGCACAGTAAAATTCTGATGACTTCCTCAAAAGGGCCACTTTTTTTCAGATTAACAACTACTCTGTTAATGTCAGAAGACCTGTGTAGTTTTAAAAAGGTCTTCATTTATAGACGTCAAAAAGCATGTCTTGGCCGGGCGCGGTGGCTCATGCCTGTACTCCCAGCACTTTGGGAGGCCGAGGTGGGCAGATCACGTCAGGAGTTTGAGACCAGCCTGGCCAATATGGTGAAACCCCATCTCTACTAAAAATACAAAAATTAGCCAGGCGTGGTGCCACATGCCTGTAGTCCCAGCTATTCAGGAGGCTGAGGCAGGAGAATCGCTTGAACCTGGAGGGCAGAGGTTACAGTGAGCCAAGATCATGCCATTGCACTCCAGCCTGGGTAACAGAAGGAGACTCCATCTCAAAAAAAAAAAAAAAAAAAAAAAAAGAAGCATGTCTCAAACAGGCCTCTCAAATTCAAAATAAAAGTAGTATAACAAAAGAAAAATTATATTTTAAATTAACTATCCAGTTTCACTATAGCACACTTTAGGTAATAAAACCCCAGGAATATGAAAACAGGTGATGTTCTTGTTATTGATGTGGTATGTTTATTTTGTGCCATTTTTACATGAGCAGTAAAAATCCAATGTTTAGTGTTCTTATAAGTTTTATTTATTTAATTTTGTTAGTGAACCAAGCTATGAGTTTTTTTCCATTGCAGTAACAAAGAGACAGGCATATCATCATTTGCATATCATTAGGCTGTGTCCAGCAAGAGTCATGATGGAGAATGAATCTGAACAGAGCTAGATATCAGAGCTGGACAGAGACTACCTATTTGTCAAAGAACTATCTACTTCTCAAGCAAACGGGGGAGGGGGCTTTTGGGCCTGTGAGCTTCATCAGGTTTATCAATTTCGAATGAAGACAAGAGGTAAAAAGTACCCCAAGCAAGAAGACAAAGGACCCACCTGGATTAGGGAAGAGCTGGACGACATGGGCCATCAACCTGGGCCACCTGTGTTTCTGGGCTGATGGGCTTGTGTGTAATGTGTGATGCCGCGTTGGTCCTCACAAACCTGATTAGACTCCAGCAGTTTCAAGATCCTAAGGGTAACATTTCAGTTCCCAGGTAGCCAGCTACCTGTCGCCTCCTTCTCCAATCTCCTCCCCGTAGCCCATTAATTTCTAAAATTTAATTTTTATCAAAGTAATACAACAGTTTAAGAGTCGAATATTAAAGGGCTTGTAATGAAAAGCAGCTGCTTACACAAATGCAGCTTGAAAACATGGAGGGACTAGGGAAGAAATCCCGATCTCTCTCTTCGCTTACCTTGTGATCTTATACCATTGCCTCCCGTTGGCTGATCCCTACCAGAAACAGAGGCCTTTGGATTCCACAGGGCAGCAAATGAATGCTTAGAATAACGGAAGCTGGGAAATGAAGAACAACCAGTTCAGGAGCTAATATCCATTTATAAGGGCTATTGTGAGAATTAAATGAGATAAATGTAAAAAGAACTCAGGCAAAGTAATTGGCTTATAGTGGTTCCTCAGAATATGTTTCTTCCCCTTTCTCACCTCTTTCCCCTTTCTCATTTATCAAAATCTGCTCTCCAAAAGTTGTGATTCCTTTATTGCATTAGCTATAAATATCTAAAATAGAATTTTGGCAAGAGATAAGACTCTTTCAAAGCCTTTTGGGTATTTTAGATGTCAGTAACTCAGTGGATGGTGTTTTGGTGGTGGGTGGTTTAAAAACCTTTCACCAATTTATTCTTAGTGGAGCTTATCTGAGCAATTAAAAACAAAACAAAGCAAAGCAAACCAAAGCAAAAATAAAAAACAATTCATGAATCAGGTAGCTGTCAGAACCAAAACAGGATTTTAGAACTCCAGCTAATACCACGATCTGACAACATTTATAGAAAACCAAAGTGAGGTATAGAGACAACTTAGTTATAGCTTAATTGGTTCATTGGTTACAGAGCCTCCTGAAATCCGCTAAATCTCCGCTACTGTGAGTAAGCTCTATATTGGTTTGGCCTGTTGGACCCAGTGCAGGAGCCCATTCCAAAGCATTGGCCTTCTATAAATTGTATTCAACAGTAGGTAGGAAAAGGCCCTTCTCCATTTCTTAGAGTTCATGCCAAGGGGCAGTTGCCAATTTTGATTGCTTTGCTTTAGGGGTAAGGTCCTTCCTGCACTGCTCAGGGGCTCCATTCACTTTGCAGTAGGACTTAGTGTGGCTGTTCCCACAGGAAGGTACTGAGATCAGCAAACACAGTACATAAGTCTCTCTGGAAGCTGGGAAGTCTGGTTGCCCCAAACTGCTGTCCCACTGGAATGCAAATGGTCCCATTGCAAAGCACAAGCCTTTGCCCTCACCAGTGTGTTTGCAGCAGCCTCATACCACTCTGTCAGTGCCAAAGACATGACTCTCTCCCTTTCAAATGTTCTTGTTTCCCACCAGTACTACCCCTGATGCTGTGGGTTCTGATGGGCCTCCAGGCTCTCTTCCATTGCCTGTTAACCCTTCAGTGGATAAAAGCAAAGTCCCAGGGATTCTTTGGAGCAATTGCCTGAACCAAGGAGTCATGATGTTTCTCTAGCAGAGGGAGAAGCTTTCTTCTAGTGCAGCACCTGCCTTCATGTCTGGAGGCTGAGGTCAGAA
The DNA here is from genome assembly GCF_000951045.1 of Mandrillus leucophaeus. NCBI lineage: Eukaryota > Metazoa > Chordata > Mammalia > Primates > Cercopithecidae > Mandrillus > Mandrillus leucophaeus. Next base: position 2,262,685 of record NW_012101410.1, on the reverse strand, counting down.
ATTTTCACCCCTCTGAGACTTTCCTGGCCTCTCTAAGTGACTGACTAGCAGAGAGTGCACCTGAGATCTGGGGCTGGGCTTGCTATTGGGATCTGGGCCAGAGCGAGAGAAGGTAGGGAGGTGTGTGCAGCCCTCAGACAGCCCCTCACCACATGAGTCCCTTGGAATATAGTTTTCTCTCAGGGGCTCCCCTCCACCCATTCATAATTCACTCCTCTCAGGTTCCTCGTTAAAGTAAAAATCATCAGCATTCTTTTAATGTGGCTTTTTGTGTTTCATTTCCTTTGTTGGTTAAAAAAAAAGTTTCCACTGAAACATTTTATAAGATTTCTATACAGTGCATACTTTTAAACATTTTGTTCCTATTAACATAAAATATTATTCTCATTTCCTCTTATATTGGGAAGAAAGCAGGAAAAAAAGCATTATAAAAATTAAAAAATAATTCTTTATTATGAAGGAGATATGAATGATTTATGAGCATAATAAAAGCAAGTCTCTTTGGTCAACATTATGAATTTAAAAATAAGACTTCTTTTCAGATTTTTGAAATGACCTGGATGACAGTAGGCACTAAAATAACAAAGAAGGCCAGGTTATAATGGGACATTTTTCCCCCTTTATTTTTCTTCCCAAGGAGAGATGGTTTGCTCACTTACCCTTAGGAAACAAAGTAGAGTCATCCCAGGTTAGGATCCAGGGAGCTCACATCAAATAGCTTGTTTCAAAATATGTCTGTGGGCCATCTGCACCCCTGACAGAGATGCATTTTAAAATCCCTCTGTCATTTTGATGTGTCCTTAAAGATCATATCTCATTGAATCTTACCGGGAGAGAGGAGACAGGGGAATTGTCATCCCCACCCCCACTCAGCTCTACTAGGATCTTCCTCCCAATGACATGGGAGCCCTGGCTCCTCCTGCATGCCCACTGCCCAGCAAGACTGTGATTCTGCTCTTGGGCTGTGTGTGTTCTCCTAGTAAATCCCCTCCAACTCCACCAGGTCCTGCCTATTAAATCCCACACTCTGAGTTGTTTTTCGGTTCTGGGTCTCGTGGTTCCTATCCCAGGGCTCTAGTTCTACACACACTAGGTCATATAGTCATCCTTCATCCTCAAGGGATATGTTTCAAACCCCAGTGGATGCCTGAAACCTTGGATAGTAGCAAACCCAATTGCCATCAATAGGAACACGTTTCTGTTCATGTCTTGCCCTGACAAACTTCGTGCCTTTTCTATCTGAGCTAAGCACTTACTGTGCACTGTGGCTGTAATTTTGCAGTTTGAGGTGAAACTGCAAAACTAGTGCAGATTTCTTTTTCCTTGTTTACAATTTCACCAATAGAAGATTCGTTCTTTCTGTAGATCTTAGCAACCTCAACCCTGATTTTTTTTCTTTACTAAGTTGAGAATGTTCACTTTTTACTTAAAGGAAGCACTTCATGGTCTGTCTTTGGTGTATTCGAATGGCGAACATCACTACTTTTCTGTTTTGAGGCCATTATAAAGTAAAATAAGGGTGACTTGAACACCAGCACTGCCATACCTCAACAATTAATCTGATAATAGAGATGGCTACTGAGTGACTAAGGGGCAGGAAGCATAGACAGTATGGACACACTGAACAAAGGAAGGATTCGCATCCTGGACAGGACAGTGCCAGGTTTCATCATGCTACTCAGAACGTATGCAATTCAAAACTGATGAATTGTTTGTTTCTAGAAATTTCCATCTAATATTTTAGGACTACAGTTGACCATAGGTAACTGAAACTGAGGAAGGTGAAACTGCAGATAAGGGGGGCTACTGTGTTATGACTGAGGGTTTCACGAAGGGCATATTAAGCTGGGGGTATCATCAGAGGAGGCTGGCAGGCTGCAAGGGGCCTCTGGAATGACATTTCCTCGATGAATTCACCCTGGTTTGAAATCAGACATCCACAGCAGTGTAGGCTCAGAAACCAGATTCTGTTAGTATGCTGAGAACGCAGTAGTCAATGTCAATGTCAACCAGCTCGTGAGCCTGAGGCAGACTCTATTGGTCTGACTTTTTTTTAATTCACAAGAGAAACACCACCCTCAAAACACTTAGGATGATCAGATGATCGGGTGCGGTGGTTCATGTCTGTAATATCAGCACCTTGGGTGGCTGAGGTGGGAGGATCACTTGAGGCCAGGAGTTCAAGACTGGTCTGGGCAATAAAGTGAGACCACTATTTCTACAAAAAAGTAAAATATTAGCCAGGCATGGTGCCACATGCCTGTGGTCCTAGCTGCAAGGGAGTCTGAGATGGGATGATTGCTTGAGCCCAGGAGTTCAAGGCTGCAGTGAGCTCTGATCGTGCCACTGCACTCTATCCTTGGAAAAAAAAGTGGGGGCTGTGGGGCAAAAAGGAAACTTGGGTTGTAGAGTAGCTCATTGCTTGCTTGGCTGATGTCTGACACTCACTAGGAAGCTAACAGCCAGAAGTTCAAGTTTTCGACAATTTATTGAGCACCTACTTCAGGGCAGGACCTGTTCTAGGCAATGGGGACACAGCAGTGAGCAAAGCAGACAAAAATCCCAGCCCTCAAGAAGCTTATACTCCATTAACTTTTTGAGCCCAGAGGTTGTGTCTTTTACCCCTGGGTACAGCCAATGTTTGGCTTTCCATTTTCTCTGCTCAGAGCTCTGGAAAGTTACCCGACAAGTGAAAGCATACTGCTGTAATTCTTGGAGGAATAACATAAAGAAAGAGCAACATGGTGATTTGACCCAGATTTTAAGCTCAAAAATCTCATGCATTGGAATAAAGACAGGACTTAAGATCTTGTTATGGTTTCTGCTCTTCCTTAATTCTGCTAACTTAGTGAATATAACTGCAACACTTAGTGAACATAAGATTGAAGGAATATGTGGAGAGGGACAGGCTACAGAAGTGAAAAAAGGGAGGGCACTGGAGAACAAGAGTCAGGTGGGTGGTGCAGAGAGTGGAGGGTTTGACTTTTGAGATCCATTATGAGAAGCAAGAGAAGTGAAGACAAGAGGAAGGGTTTGAAAAATGGTTGTGATGGCTTATGAACTGAGTTTCCTTTCATGCTTTTTGAATGGAGTTATTTTTGAATTACTTCTGATTATTCGTCTGCAAAGATTAAGCCATAAAGGACTCTGGGATATATTAAAGTTCATGACTTTTGGCTTAGGCTTCCACCTCAATATTCTTGAGCTTTCAGTCTTCTCTCCTCATTTTTCTCCCTGTAATTTACAGTTAAATAACATGAGCCCCATTTCCACAGAGCTTCAGGAAGTTCACTACTTGCTCCAATATTTATAAGATTCCAAAGGTGCTTCGATTCCCAGGTAGCTGCCTGTCACCTCTCACTTCAATCTCCTTCTAGCCCAATTCTATGCTTCTTAAATTTAATTTTTAATAAAGTAATGTATGCTCTAGTTTAAAACTCAAATATTAAATAACTTATAATTAAAAACAAATGTCCACTAAGCATCCCCTACTCTACAGTACAACTCCCCATAGGCAATGACTTTCAGCTCTTTTAGCCCTTGCTTTCTTATACCTTCCTCTATATTTCTAAATAAATGGCCACATTGCTATTTGTTAATGTATCAATTTTAGACATTATATATTGACATTCTGTTATGGTAGATGGGAATTTAGCTCTTTCATTCTTCTCCCACCTTCATCCCACTTACCTTCTCTTTCTAAACTCTTGTTAAAATTACATAAAAAATGTTGGTTCAATCAATAGTTAAGATTGACATTACTAGGGCTATGAAGTAGAATTCCTAGCCAAGAACTATATAATTATTGTTTTGTCTCTTGTATATCATTTTGCTTTTCTTTCTAGAGTTAATATTTTCCTCATTTTTTTCATTTGCTTACTTTTCTTATGTGCTTATACATATCTTTTTCTGTGCTAAATTCATCAATATTGTTTTCCAAATGGTCAAATAAATAATCTATACATTGATTACTTTTTCATGAGTTCTTCTTTAGCTTCTTATGCTTCCTTCTGCACAGTTGCTCTCATCTGTCCTCTTATCTGTAAATTTTCTTTTTATGTTCTTGTAATGGATCCACTGGAAACCTGGTGATGTGGTTTGGCTCTGTGTCCCCACCCAAATCTTACTTTGAATTGTAATAATCCCCATGTGTGAAGGGCAGGACTAAGTGGAGGTAATTGGATCATAGGGTCTGATTCCCCTATGCTGTACTTGCGATAATGAGTGGAGTCTCACAAGATCTGATGGTTTTATAAGCAGTTTTCCCCTTCCCTGGGTACCCTTTCTCTCTCCTGCCGCCTTGTGAAGAGGTGCCTTCCACCATATTGTAAGTTTCCCGAGGCCTTCCCAGCATGCCGAACTGTGGGACAATTGAAACTATTTTCTATATAAATTACCCAGTATTGGGTATTTCTTCATAGTAGTGTGAGAATGGAATAATATACCTGTGAAATTCTTTCTTTAGTCCCTTACTTTGCTGGAGCATATGTTCTAAATCCTAAAAAGTTGCTCATGGTGATAATTGTTTGTTTGAAATCTTACTTTTTGGAAAGTGGCTTTAATCTGTCTTTATACTTGTTGGATAACATAGCTCAGTCTATAATGCTGGGCTGCAAATCACTTTGCCTCTGAATATTGAAGTTATTTTTCCATTGCTTTCTAACATTCAGGGTTGTTGTTGAGAAGTCTGATTTTATTTCATTTCATATCCTTTGTGAGGGATGTTTCCTCCCACCCCTAAGAAAATGAGAGGATTTTTAAATTACTTCCTACTGCTCCAAAGTTCTATAAAGAAGATCCCTTAAGTCTGCCTTTTATCATTCTCTGTGTGGGACACAGTGAGCTATTCTTTTACTTTGAGGATTCTAATATCCTTTTGGTTTGTAGAAATATTCCATTATAAATTTTAAAATTACTTCTTTTCTATTTATTTTCTATTCCATTAATCTATTTTGAGGTTTTCTAGTTCAACACCCTAAGATTTTAACATCTTTTTTCCTCGAAATTTTATCTTTTTGCTTTATTTCTTCTACTTTCTGAGATGTCTTTTTCATTTTTGTCATCGGACCTGTTTTACGTTTTAAATTTTTGACTAATAGATCGTGCACCGTGGCTCATGCCTATAATCTCAGCACTTTGGAATGCTGAGGCGGGCAGATCACCTGAGGTCACGAGTTTGAGACTAGCCTCCCCAACGTGGTGAAACCCTATCTCTACCAAAAATACAAAAATTAGCTGGGTGTGGTGGCAGGCACCTGTAATCCCAGCTACTCAGGAGGCTGAGGCAGGATAATTGCTTGAACATGGGAGACGGAGGTTGCAGTGAGCCGAGATCATGCCACTGTACTCCAGCCTGGGCAACGGAGCAAGACTCTGTTTCAAGAATAAATAAATAAAAATAAATAAATAAATTTTTACTAATAATATTCCAGTTTTCTTCTAATTGTTTCTTCTCCAATCTTAGCTATGAAGCATCTTGTCTTTTAAAAACATATATCCACAATGGTTTTTAAAAATCTCTCCAGTTTTATTATTCTCTCTTATTCACGAAAGCTTATAGATTTCTTTTCTTCTTTTTATTTTTTTCAGTTGCTTTATTGTGGGGTTTCCCCAAATGTTGAAAGCTTTTGCTGTGTTTTGGGTTCTTCTCATGGTGGAGTGTGATGAGACTCAATGGGAAACCCCACTTCTCATATCTGGCTGTCCATTAACAGGTAGCAGCTGATGAGAAGCACTGAAGGTGTGGATGGAACACAATAATAGATAATATTCAAGCTACTGGGATTCACAGCTATCTCCATGTCTAATATCAGTGTGTGGAGGCCTTTAATTTGGGCCTCTTAGGTTTCTCAAAAGAGGACTTATCTAATCTCCTGGCTGGAAGGGCTATTTCTAGAGATAGAAATATCACATAAACTCCTGTTTTCAACTTCTGACCTCTCTTTTGATAAACGTCTTGAGCTTTCTTCATATGACTTCTTCTGAGAATACATCACTGGGTCTCGTGTGTGTGTGTGTGTGTGTGTGTGTGTGCACACGTAGGTAGGTGGATGCGGAGGGTTCTTCCTTAGGTTGCTCTCCTTTGGGTGCTCTGTCTCTGCCCTAGAGGAAGTCATTGTTTCCTATTTGCTATTATTGCTATTATTCCTATCTGCTATTCCTGTATTCTTTAGAGCAAGGGTCAGCAAAATTTTTCTATAAAGTGTCACAGAGTAGCTATTTTAGACTTTGCAGGTCATTCTGCCTCTGTCACAATCATTCAACTGCATACTGCAGTGTAAAAGCAGCTATGGGCAACATACAAACGAATGGGCAAGGCCAGATTCGGCCTGCACGCTGACCCCTGCTTTAACCTGCTCTTTACCTCTTACTTGACAATTCCCATTTCTAGTTAATAATTCTTTATATTCAGTTTTCCCTGTCTGAATTACCAGTGTGATTTCTGTCTCCTGATTGGACTCTCACTGATAAATGATACATCATATTGACATTCTAGGCAAGGGCTTGGCTTGGATGCCTTGGGCCATTGGAGAGGATCTGGATCTGACAATTCTGGCCAGCAATTATGAGGGAGAGAGGAAGAGGGGGAGAGAGAGAGAGAGAGAGAGGGAGAGAGAGAGAGAGAGAGAGAAAGACAAAGAGAGAGAATGAGAATGAACAAATTAATGACAGCCCTAAATAATCAAACTAACATTTTTAAGCAAGACTTTCTTTTCTGTAGAAGGAAATTGTGACAGCAGTGAAAAAAAATTCTTTTTCTTGTCAATTGTAAGCCAAAAGGTTCACAGAATTTTTCTCTAGTTATCCGCTCTATAATATATTCACATTTATTTTAATTTCCCCAAGACCTTCAGGTAAAATCAAGAAAGATGTGGGGTATTTTTCCTGGGGCTCTCTCTTCTCCTCAGCTCAGGATGGTAATAGCCCTGGAGATCCTGTGTTGAATGCTCCCTGGAGTGGCCGTCTCACCCCCTCCCTATACTTTCCTTAGGCAGAGTACAATGCAATTGATTAGTTTCCCACTTCCTAAATTGCTGTGAAGTTCCAGACTCATCTCCCTGAGATTATTCCCATCATCTTTATTGGAGGTTTGGGTGTCTGCAAATTCTTCAGTGACACATTTACAGGCTGTCTTTTGCTTTATGCTCACAGATGGCTAATCACAATCATACTGTATATTTTACTAGTTTAATTCTCAGAGGGTAACCTCTTTTCCAGGATTTTTGTCTCTCCATATATTGCCAATACCAAGAACATGCTCTCTGATTAAAAAATAAAAAAGTGACAGAGAATGCTTGGCCCAAGGCTATCCCAAAGACGTGGCTCTGAGATCTCCTGAAATGCAGAACCTTGCTTGAGATGTTTTAGCCAGGCTCCCTATGGCTTTTAATTCATGTGATGAGTTAGGGAGAGACACGAAAGGAAGAAACATGCTCACAGGCAAGCCTGATGTAAAAGCAATAGCAGTTGGCAAAGTCTTTGCCCTAACTGCCCATCAATTTTTCTCTTCATTATGATACAAGCAGGGAAGGTTGTAAGATCAAGTGTTTTAAGTGATGAATTAAGACAGATTGATAAGCAGAAGGTGCCTTATTGCTGGTGTCAGATTTAAACCTCTGAAGAGAAAAAGGGTTTAGGGGAAACATTATTTTTCCCTTGCTTAGTTAAGTTGTGGAGTTGAGCGTTGGAACGGACCTGGATCACCAGCTGAGTGCTTTCTACTGCTCCCCCTCCCAGTCTAGACCAACAAATCCTCTTTTGTAGATAGAATGGAGGGACCAAAAAATGTCCCACAAGAATTTGAAATAGGTAAGATTGTTCTCTGAGAGTGAAGCTATAACACTGACTTAGATCAGTGTGAAAAAGTACAAAGTCACCTTAGAAATAAAATGTTTTCTAGTCTAAGACACAAAGATAAATTGACTGTAGATTTTTGAAACAGGAAAATAAATAAAATACTTACCAGAAAGAAACTGAAGGGATGTAATGCCTGGCTAGGTTCCTTTATTTTGTGGGGAGGGACTTCCACCTGTGAAGTCCTCCCTCCGTCCCTCTCCCCACCAAAATGGGGCTACGAGCATCAATCTTTAGCATCTTTGCACTCATTTTGTGTTTTTATTCCATCCTTACCAAGTAAATGTCTGCTCATAACCTTGTTTACTGTGTGGATTTGCCTACAGAGAGTGGCTTGATTCTCAAACATCCCTATCATATCTGCTTGGTGGCTATTTAATTACGGGAAATAAACAAATTAGCAAAGTGGTATCTGTGAACTTGGTTGATTGCTATCTGAAACTGGAGGTGATGACAATCCAGTTGTCTGCCTTGTTAGATTAAGGAACCCCCATAGGGACCAGCTGGACTCTTATGACACTTTTACATAATCCTCACACATTTCTGAACCTTTTTCAGATTATGACATATGTTCATTACTTTTATTGCCTAGAAACTTAATTTTAGGGGAAAAAGTTTATTAAACTAGAACTATTAGGAGAAGAACACTATAATAATTAAGAGCTTAAACTTTGTGTTTAGACAACATGGACTGAAGCCCTGGTTCTCTCACCTTTCTTCATAATGCCCAGAGATACCTTCCCTTCCTCTTGCTCCTGCTTTGGCCATGTGATGTGCTTTCTCCTTCACTTTCACCTTCTGCAATGATTGTAAGCTTCCTGAGGACTCCACAGAAGCCACAGGTCTCTTTGTGTTCAAGTTGTTTCATCTATAAAGTGAGAATAATGCAAGTACTTATGTAATAGGGTTGTTGTGAGGATTAAATGAGATATGCTCATAAAATATTTATCACAATGGCTGGCACTTGGTAAGGGCTCAAAAAATTTTAGCTGTCTTCATAATACTTATCATTATCAACCAGTTTTTCTCCTTTTTAAACATCATAAGCATGTTACTGTCATCAGAGTTTAGATCAGTCCAGAGAATCAGTGTTAGTAACTGAGTTGAAAATACCTCTGACCAAAAACAATAAAATTCTACAACTTTGTATTGAGTACCTACTATATGCCAGTCATTGTTCTAGTATGAATTAAAAGTAAACAAAACAGTAAAATGAAAATAATCTAATTAAACTTTAAAATTTAATTTTGAATAGTAATAAATGAAAAGAGGATAATAATTGTGAGATAAAGACTATGGTGGTCAATGTTAATTAATAGAGTCCCTCTATCAGTTTAGATAGAGCAGTATCAGATAGATGACAGTGAAATACTTTTAAAGAAAGTGACTTCTGGGCTGAAACCCAAATGGTAAAGAGTCAGCCATTAAATATCTGGAGGAAGGATTCCTGTAAGTACAGCCTAGAGGAGGTGCTATGGTTTAAATGTTTCCCCCAAAGGTCATGTGTTAGAAACCTAATCCCCAATGCCACAGTGCTGAGAGGTAAGATGATTCGTGCCCTTATGAATGAATGCTGATATTAAGGGATGAATTAGTTATCTTGGGAGTGGGTTCCTGATACAAGGATTAGTTTGGTTCCCTTCTTCCATCTCTTTCTCTCTCTGTCAGGCTTTCTCACCATGAGATGCTTTCTGTTATGTTATGACACAGCAAGAAGGTCCTCACAAGATGTGACCTCCTGTTCTTGGACTTCTCAGCCTCCAGAATCATGAGGTAATTAAACTGCTATTGTTTATAAATTACCCAGTCTGTGGTATTGTGTTACAGCAACACAAAATGGACTAAGACAGGAGAGAAGGAGCTTGACTTTTTTCTTGGACTAGAGAGAAGGACAGTGAGAATGGAAAACTATAATTGAGTTGGAAGGTGATATATATTGGATATGTGTCCCCACCCAAATCTCAGGTTGAATTGCAATCCCCACTGTTGAAGGTGGGGCCTGTGATTGGATCATGTGGGTGGTTTTCTCATGAATGGTTTAGCACCATCCCCTTGGTGCTCTTCTTGTGATAGTGAGTTCTCATGGGATCTGGTTGTTTAAAAGAGTGTGGCGCCTGCCCCACCTCTTGCTTCTGCTCTGGTCATGTGATTTGCTTGCTCCTCCTTCAACTTCTGGCATGATTGTAAGCTTCCTGAGGCCTCCACAGAAGCCAAGCAGATGCCAGTATTATGCTTCCTGTGCAGCCTGCGAACTGTGAGCCAATTAAATTTCTTTTCAAATTATCCAGACTCAGGTTTTTTTTTATAACAGTGCAAGAATGGCCTAGTACAGACAATTGGTACTGAGGAGTTGGGTATTGGTATAAAGATACCTGAAAATATGGAAACAACTTTGGAATTGGGTAATGGCAAAAGTCAGAAGAGTGTGGGTAGCTCAGAAGCAGGAAGATGAAGGAACATTTGGAATGTTTTAGAGACTGGTTAAATGGTTGTGACCAAAATGCTGATAGTGATATGGACAATGAAGTCCAGGATGCTGAGGTCTCAGATGGAAATGATGAACTTATTAGGAACTGGAGTAAAGATAACTTTTGTTACACCTTAGCAAAACACATGGCTGCATTACATCCATTAGCTAGGGGTCTGTGAAAGTTTGAACTTGAAAATGATGATGTAGGGTATCTGGTGGAAGAAATTTCTAAGCAGCAAAGTGTTCAAGGTGTGGCCTAGCTGTTTCTAACAGCCCATGTTCAGATGTGAGAATGAAGGAATGACTTAAAGTTGGAGCTTATATTTAAAAGAGAAGCAGAGCAAAGAGTTTGGAAAATTTGCTGTCTGGCCATGTGACAAAGAAAGAAAAAGCTTTTTTGGGAGAGGAATCTAAGCAGGAGGCTGCATAACAACTACTTACTAGAAAGATTTGCATAACTAAAAAGAAGCCAACTGCTGATAGCCAAGACAATGGGAAAAAGGCCTTGAAGGCATTTCAGAGACCTTTGCAGCAGCCCTTCCCATCACAGGTTGGAGGTCTAGCTGAGAAGAATGGTTTTGTGGGTTTATTAATCCATGCTCACACTGCTCTAAAGAACTGCCCCAAACTGAGTAATTTATAAAGAAAAGGTATTTAATTGACTTACAGTTCCACATGGCTGGGGAGGCCTCAGGAAACCTACAATGCCAGAAGCTAAAGGAGAAATGTCTTACATGGCAGCAGGCAAGAGAGAGAGTGTGTGAGTGTGAAGGAGGAACTGTCAAATGCTTATAAAACCATCAGATCTTGTGAGAACTCACTCACTACCACAAGGACAGCATGGGGGAAACTGCCCCCATGATCCAGTCACCTCTCTTCCTTGACACATGGGGATTACAGGTCCCTCCTTTGACACCTGGACATATGGGGATTACAATTCGAAATGAGATTTGGGTGGGGACACAGAGCCAAACCATATTACTCTACCCCTGGCTTCTCCCAAATCTCTCTTTTCTCAAATCTCTTCACAATTCCAAACTGATAAAATTTTACTTTTCAAAACCATGCCTTCCCAACAGTCCCCCAAAACCTTAACTCATATCAGCATTGACTCAGAAGTCCACAGTCCAAATTCTTATCTGAGACAAGGCAAGTCCCTTCTGCCTATGAGCCTGTAAAATCAAAAGCAAGTTAGTTACTTCCTAGACACAATGGAGGCATAGGCATGGGTAAATGTTTCCACTCCAAATGGGAGAAATTGGCTAAAACAAATGAGCTACAGGACCTGTGAAAATCTGCAACCCAGTGGAGCACTAATTAAATCTTAAAGCTTGGAAATTATCTCCTTTGGCTCCATGTCTCACATCTGGGGCATGCTGATGCAAGGGGTGGGTTCTGATGGTCTTGGGCAGCTTCTTCATGAACTGTTATTGAGTGCCTGTGACTTTTCCAGGTGCATGATGCAAGCTGTTGGTTGATCTGCCATTCTGGGATCTAGAGGACAGTGGCCCTCTTCTCACAGGTCCACTAGACAGTGCCCCAGTGGAGACTCTGGGGGCTCCAACTCCACATTTCCCTTCTGCATTGCCCTAGTATAGGTTCTCCATGAAGGCTCACTTTGCAGCAGACTTCTGCCTAGACATCTAGGCATTAACAAACATCCTCTGAAATCTAGATGAAGATTCTCAAACTTCATTGTTTGACTTCTGTGCACCCACAGGCCCAACACCACATGGAAGTGACCAAGGCTTGTGGCTTGCACCCTTTGAAGTAATGGCCCAAGCTATACTTTGACCCCTTTTAGCCATGGTTGGACCTACAGTGTCTGGAATGCAGGGCACCAAGTCCCAAGTCTGTACAAGGACTGCATCCTGCAAAGCCATAGGGGTGGAGCTGCCTAAGGCTTTGGTAACTTACTCTTTGCACCAGTGTGATCTGGATGTGGGACATGGAGTAAAAGGAGATTATATTGGAGTTTTAAGACTTAGTCATGGCCCTGCTGGGTTTTGGACTGCATTGGGCCTGTAGCCCCTTTCATTTGTCATTTTTCTCTCTTTTGGAATGGGAATATTTACTAAATGCTTGTATCTCCATTGTAACTTGGAAGTAACTAACTTGTTTTACAGGCTCATAGGTGAAGGGATTTGCCTTGTCTCAAATGAGACATTGGACTTTGGGTTTTTGAGTTAATGTTGGAATGAGTTAAGAATTTGGGGGATTATTGGGAAGACATGGTTATATTTTGAAGTGTGAGAATAACATGATATTTGGGAGGCATCAAGGTTAGAATAATGTAGTTTGGATGTGTGTCTCATCCAAATCTCATATTGGAATGTAATTCCCAATGTTGGAGGTGGGGCCTGGTGGGAGGTGATTAAATCATGGGGGCAGATTTCTCACAAATGGTCTAGCACCATCTCCCTTGGGACTGTTCTCATGATAATGAGTGAGCTCTCATGAGATCTGGTCATTTAAAAGCATGTGGCACCTCTCCCCTCTTTCTTGCTCCTGCACTAGCCACGATTGTAAGTTTCTTGAGGCCTCCACAGAAGCTGAGCAGATGCCAGCAGCATGCTTCTTGTACAGCCTGCAGCACTGTGATCCAATTAAACTGCTTTTCTTTATAAATTATGCAGTCTCAGGTATTTCTTTATAGCAGTAAGAGAATGAGTAATACATAAGGAAATGGAAGGAGGTGGAGTTGGGACAGAATTGTGGGCAGTAAACAAGATTTTAGAAAACAAGACTTTATGCTAAGGGGAAAGGAAACTATTGCAAGGTTTGAGGTAATGGAGTCACAGGTTGAGGAGTATGGAGGATGGATTGCCATGGGTTAAACCATTGCTGTGGAAATAGGGAGACTGTGTGGAGGTTAATGAATTAGGCCATGTGAGAGAGCATAGTGGTTTAGGTGGGGTTAGAAACAATGGGAATGGAGAAAAATAGTTGAATCTGGGATGTATTTGGAAGTAAAGCCAATAGGGCTTCCTGATGGATTGGAAGTGAAGTATAAGGGTCAGACGGAAACCCAAGATGTGTGCTAAATTTTTGGCTTGAACAACTACTAGAGTGATCGATCATTCCGTTGAATAAGGGTGGGTGGACCAAGATAAAGTAGATTTGGGGGGGAAATTAGGAATTTTATTTCAAATATGCTTAGAATATTTTATGTCGATTGAAAATATTATGGTTTAGGTGTTTAGGTAGCTTTTGCAGGCAAATTTTGTGTTTCTACAGTTTCAAAAACCAAAATAATATTTTGAGGAGTTCTACCATTCTAGAATTCTTATGCTGGAAACTGCAACTTTTGTTCAATCCTTTGTTATTTACAAATATGACCTCCTCAATGAGTTGGTGATGGAGCTGGCCCCGGAGCTTGAGCCTATTACTTGTATCTGAAGAGCTATAATCCTCATTCGACCTTTTCTGCATTCCCAAGATTTTCTCCATAATTAAAACCTCTTAGGAAACCTGAAGCCTAAGAATCCCTCTTGGATAACAGGAGGATCGTGTTTTCATGCAAATGAAATAAAGAATGCAAAAATGAATGAGGGGTGAAAATAGATAAAGTGCCAAGCTGTGGAAGAATAGATTTTCCTAAACTCTAACAGCTTAAGGGATTGTTTGCCCATCTGTGTTTATTAGGATTGCCAGGGAAAAACAGATCATGTGATCATGTCCAAAGAGCAGACCTTGTCAGATATGAAATAATTATTTAAATGTGTATTATTGAGACCCTGTCTGAATCCCTGTTTTGCAGCCTGAGGGGTGAGGAGTGACCAGGGAAGCTGTTAGTGATTACTCAAAAACCAATACTACAAATCCTGAACAAAACTGTTCCATAAAAATCTCATTACTTACCCATGTTTTCTCTGAATCAGCATTCTGGGCACTGCCGTAGATATCCTGTAAATTACACACTTGTAAATTACCCATTTATAACATCTGTCAGTGGCAGCTACAGAAGCAGATAATCTTTTTCCCTTTTGCCTCAGCTCTGTAGCAGCTAGCTTTTAGATTTTGTTTTGATTTTTCTGAGCACCCTTGAAGACCTAAGACATATTATTGACTGGCTTGAAAGTATCTGGGACTCTGTTGCGATTAATCCAGACTGCCTGTTTGACCCAATTATGGGAGACATTGGAAACCAACCGTGTGCCAAGAATTGTGCTAGGCTTTGGGAATGGAGACGCGAAAGAGTCAATCCTTGACAAGGGTGCCTGCAGAGAGCTAGGAACATCAGTGAAGACAGTATGGCAAACTAAGAACTAAGGCTATGCAAAGGGTGTTGGTGAGAATGGAGGAAGTATTGAACTCAGCTTGGGTAATATGTAAGGAAGGAGAGGTCAAGAAATGCTTTAGGCTGGGCCCGGTGGCTCATGCCTATAATCACAGCACTTTGGGAGGCCAAGGCGGGCGGATCACTTGAGGTCAGGAGTTTGAGACCAGCCTGGCCAACATGGCAAAACCCTGTCTCTACTAAAAATATAAAAATCAGCCAGGCGTGGTGGCAGGCACCTGTAATTGCAGCTACTTTGGAGGCTGAGGCATGATAATCTCTTGAACCTGGGAGGTGGAGGTTGCAGTGAACCGAGACTGTGCCACTGCATTCTAGCCTGGGTGACAGAGTGAAACTCTGCCTCAAAAAAAAAAAAAAAAAAAAAAAAAGCTTCAAAGGTGACACCTGAGCACCCTTCTATGCCTCTGGTTGGAACAAAATGATGCAGCCACTTTGGAAAATACTCTGTCAATTCCCTAAATGATTAAACATAGAGTTACCATATGACCCAGCAATTCTACTCCTTGGTATCCGAGAGACATGAAAACATAGGTCCACACAAAAACTTGTACACAAATGTTTATAAAAACATGACTCATAGTTGCCCCAAGGTAGAAACAACTCCAGTGTCCACCAAGTGATGTATGAATAAATAAAATGTGGTATCCATATAATGAAATATTATTTGAACCTAAAAAGAAATGCAGTACTGATCCATGCTACAATGTGGATGAATTTTGAAAACATATGCTAAGTGAGAGAAGCCAGACACAATAGGTCACCTATTATATGATTCCATTATTATAAAATGTCCAGAATAGGCAAATCTATAAAGACAGAAAGTAAATTATTGTTTGCCTCATGCTGAGGAAATGGGAGGATTGAGGAAATGCAGCTAAGTATGCAGGGCTTCTTTTTTAGATTGTGTTCTAAAATGGATTGCGCTGATGGATGCACAACTCTGAATATACTAAAAGCTCTTGAATTATATAGCTAACTGGGTGAATTGCACAGTATGTGAAATAAATCTCAATGAATTTTTTTCAAAAAAACAATTACCCCTTAGAATGAGTAGGAGAGAGGACATTACTGGAAGTGACAATAATTAGTGAATTTACCCCATCAGCAAGTCCTCTTGGCTTTATTTCCAAAATGCATCTTGGGGCCAAGTGTGGTGGCTTGTGTCCACGGTCCTACTTACTTGGGAGGCTGAGGCAGGAGGATGATTTGAGCTCATGAGTTCAAGGCTGCAGTGAACTATGATTGCACCATCGCACCCCAGCTTGGGCGGCAGAGCGATACCCTGTCTCTAAACAAAGAAACAAACAAAACCAAAATTCATCTCACCTCTATCTAACCCTCTCCATTTCCACTGCCACTGTCCTCTTCCACCGTTTCTCATCTTGACCACTGTGGTAGCCTCCTAGCTATTTCCATTCCTGTCCCCTGTGCTGGAGAGTCTAGTGGCAACACAGGACTGCTTCCCCAAGGGGCTGAGAGTGTGGGAACCTGATTGTTCAGAATTCCTGCTGGGGGGTTCTGGTTGGCTTTGTGGGAGGCTGCAGGGAGGTGGTGTCGAACCTACTCCTGTGTCCCTCAGAGATGGCATCAGGGAGGTTCTACCAGGGACTGCCCATTGTCCTTCTGTGAATCAAACTTCTAGGTGGCATCCCAGGCCACTGGGACCCCTACGGATGGTCTTCAGGGTTTCCTGCACTTACTGGTTTCCTGAAAACTGATGAAGCTTCTCTGACCTCAAACCCCTAGACCTTCTAAGAGTCCTTTCATTTCTCACTTCACTTCCATTTCTGCTTGAGGTACGCAGTGTGGTTCCAGTCTTACTGATTCATGCTGCTACCCTCTATTCTCCAGACAGTAACCAGTATCATATTTTGAAAATGTCAGTCAAGACATTTTACTCCGTTGCTCAAAACTCTCTAACGGTTCCCATGACTTAGACTCAAATCCACACTCCATGCAAGATTCTTTGCGATCTGAACTCTGCCTCCTTTTCCTCCTCATCTACTAGCTCATGCCTGTCCATATCGCCCCTTTTCCTTTATCTCCCGTGTGTTCAGTCCATTGCCATTTGAGAGGCTTTGCACATGGTGTCCCTTCTGCCTGGATCCCTCTGCTCAGTTTTTTGCAGGGCAGTTCCTTCTGTTACTAGGTCTCAGCTCAGGTATCTGTCCTCAGAGAACCTTTTCTAGATCACCATACTCAGTACCACTGCTCTTCTCCATCTCATCCTCTCATGACTCTGAGTTGTTTTGTTCATGAATTTCCTTTCTTGTTTATTTCCTGTCCCTTTCCTAGAGTGTAAGCTCCATACAACAGAGGCCTTTGATTCATCATGGCATGCCAGACTTGAGCACAGTCTCTGGCACCCAGAAACCACACACTCTCATGCAGAGACAAGGAGGCATGACAGAAAGGAGAGCATTGAGAGCACATCGTAGTTCGTGGTTGGAATTCCACAGGGTGGATGTGGTGGCGGTGGCAGAAGGTGAACAGTGAGGTTACAGAAGAAGACAGGTCACAAGGGGCCTTGTTATTTCTTAATTGTGTAATCTTAGAAAAGCCATTTAATTTCTCCAAACCTTCAGTTCTCCACTTCTAAACTGGAATTTCTAAAACCTAACTTATGGGGTTTATATGGGTGGATTAAATGTACTCATAGACATGAAAACCTTATGAAAACTACAAAGTGACTTATTCATATATTTAGTGTTTAATATTACCATGAATCTACAGAGTCTAGGTCCAGAAAAGTCAGAGATTAAAAAAGATATGGTCTCTGCCCTTGAGGAGGCCACTGTCTGGTAAGAAGGAGAGACCCACAGAAAGTCATAAAACATGTCTTATGTGATGATGACCTCAAGCCCTCTCAGCCTGGGGTGCGACCTGTAGCTGTTTCTTATTACACAGTGCCAGTTTGCTTTGTGTCTTTGTCAGTGCTGGAACCTCCTCCAGGACAGCGAGGGGTCTTCATGTCTTTTCCACAGAGTCCATGGGGTCTCCTCTGGATCCACATCCCCAGGAGGCCCCTCAGGCTCAACTTCAAAACTGTGGGATTCAAACACCAGGGCCTCCTGACCTTGTGACTTGAATTTCTTTCTACAACGGGTGGGTTCTTTATTCTCACATCATCTCCCCTGATGCTTACTCAATCAATGGCCATTTTGATATGATTCAGCTTTTTTTTTCCTGTATTTTAAAAATTACTATATCATAGTTGTACATATTTGGGGTGTACATGTGATTTTCTGATACATGTGTAGAATGTTTGTAAAGGCAATACAGGTAGAGCAAAATTTGACAAGTAGAAGAGAGTTTGGAAGAAGAGACATACATGCGTTGGTGAAAGGAGAACATAGAATTAAACCTGTGTATAAAAAGTTAACCAATTACCGTTATTTGATGAGTACAAACTACTGTGACCCTCCATGCCTGGGTACTCTGTTTTAGACCCCTTTAGGTTCCCAAAGCCTACTCATGTGCACAGATATCTCCTCTATAACTCTTCCAGATTTTTATTCCTACCCAGTAACTGTTTTGGGCTCAGTGTATGACAGCATGCCTATTTCTAAGCTTGTTTTGCCACTGGATCCTGCACTTTTAGGGCTGGGACTTTGTCTTGGTCGCCTTTTACCCTTTATCACTGTGTATGTGTGTGGTGCAGCGTGAGAAATCATTGTTTACGGGATGGCTGCTGTGTGGATGGACTGTGGGGATGAGAGTAACTGCAAATCCATCCTCTGCACTGCTTTGGATTGAAGTAAAAAGTCAAGTAAACAGGTTCTTTCTCTGTCTCTCCAAAACCAGCCAGGATAATACAGCTGCCTTCAGGACCCTTGGGTAAAGAGGTGGAGACGCTATGCTTCACTGTCAGGTTTATAGTTTCAGGATTGCTCAATGGCTTTGGTTCTCTCTTTTTACTGGGGAGTTGAGGGTTTAAGTGGGGTTGATTATTTTCCCTGCTTCTGACTCAGCTCAGGATTGGAACAGCAGTTGTGTCTGAGTGAGAGAGGAGATGATGCTGGTGGGGATGAAAGGAGAACAAGGGGATGGGTTTTGATTAGAAATAAAGAAAAAAAATACCAGGGAAGTGTTTTCTTCAAAGATTTATAACATGTTCACTCAATAATCCTTTATTTACTGCCTAAAGCTGATTTCTCTTGAAAAATTACTTTGGCATATAGTCTATAAGTAAAGGCAACTTAACAGATTGGAAAATTTTAAATAAAGAATTTAGAGAGTAGTTGTCTCCTATCCAGCCTGTGTGATTTTTTTTTTTTTAGTGGGGGTTGGGGTGATGCCTGGGAGAATCAATCCTTTTGAAAGCCAGCGGGAATGTGATTGTGCTGACTTGGATCTGAGGCTGCTGTTGTAAAATCTTCATCTTTTACCTAATGATGCCTCCTTCTGATCGGCTCTTCTTTGGAAAGATTTTTTTGCCCCCTCCTAAGTACACATTTGATTGTGCATTTGTCAACGTGTTGATCAAGGGCTCTTTCTTCTTTTAATAAATGTGGCACATCCATTCCAAAGCATTCCTCCTATAATTAATAACAATAAAATCTGGTTACCCTGTGGAGAGCTGACACATTGAAAAAGACCCGGAGAAAATACAAGATGGTACCAGCAGGTTAACCACAGGGCTCTCTGCCTTCTCTTCTCCCCGCCCAGACTGCACCTGCTACCCAGAGACCCTGTCTGCCTTTGGGGGCTGCTTTTCCCCTCAGGGCTCCTCTTGATGATGTATTTGAATAGGAGAGAAAGCTGGATTGCAGTAAGATGATGTATCTCATTTAGGAGGAGAAGAAGTCATTTTGTTCAAAGCAATTCTTTGTTTGGTGTGGACAGATTGTTGTTGTTTTCACTATTTGTCTAATATGTTAACAGAGGCCACTCTCCTATGGTGCTGTGTCCAGAGGTTGGCTCAAAGGGACTCTTCTTTCTAGATGTGAACTGGGAATTGCCCAGCTGATGACTGGTACATAATAGGTGTTTAATAAACAGCGAACAAACAGATGCATCCATTCATCCTTGTCTGGAGTAGAATCCCTTGTGTGTTCATTGTAATGTGTGTGGGGGAAGTTCTTTTGGCAAATATTGTCAGTAGAATCATCATCTGAATGTGGCAAGTTAGTCTAGCTTCCTCGATATCTCAAGTCTCCTCCTCCTCCTCCTTCTTCCTTCTTCCCTCTTCCCTTTTTCCTCTTCCTCCTCTTCCTCCTCTTCTTCTTCCCCTCCCCCTCC